>NC_041400.2:28505510-28825331 GCF_900747795.2 Erpetoichthys calabaricus | reverse complement strand
TGATGACATGTATGACAATATAATGTTTAAGGGTAAAGGATTTTAGTTGTGTCTTGTTGGGAATATAACGCCTACACTTTTAAAATACTGGTTCTTTAATGGTACTTTATTGGGTTGTGTGGTTCTTAGTAGGATCATTGCTTCACAAAGAACCATTTCATTCTGGGAATTTATTTTTACCAATGAAACTGTCTCTTTGGGCTTTAAAAAGGCTCTTAATATGAGGACAAACAGAATCTTTAATGTATAGTAGGCTACCTTGCAATGGATCAAGAAAACGTGAATTAGCCTGTGTGATTGTATGCAGCAAAAGTCCTAAAATTAGCAGTCCAAAGGTGTTTCACAATCTGTGATCATCCATACTACTTTTGAACCTGCTTATCCTGAGCAGGGTGCAGGGCAGCTGGCGGCTATTCCAGCAAGGCAGGAACAATCCCTGGACAAGATGTCAGCCCACCTCAGTGTGAACACACTCACACACAATCACACACACGCACACAATCACAGACACACACACACACACACACACACACCTCTTACTAAAGCCAGTTAGCAGCGTCAATTCACCTAAACCTGCCAGCCTTTCGATTGTGGGAGGACACCAGAGAACACAGAGGAGGCTAAACAAAAGGTTCCTTCTGGCAGTTCTCTCTGTCTTGGGAAACGGCAATGGTTTCCCTATGGCATCGTTCTGACAAACCACTTCCGCACCTTAATTTGTAAGAGCCTAAGTAAAAAAAACAGACTGCTAAAAGGTGATATTTTTTTAAAATCAGGATTTTCAGGTTTAAGGTTTTATTGTGAGACAAAGGAATGGTCAGAAGTGCAGGCAAAGGTTAGCAACAGGAAGTTAAAATGACTGATGAACAAATCCAAAAACAGAAAGCAAAGCTTGAAGTAAAAAAAATGAAACAACAAGAAGTTCAAAACCTAGCTAGCACAAGTTGTACTGCATACAAAGGAAATAAAAGCATTTTGATTTTAGTTTTTAATGTGTATTTTCATACTATGTCGACAAGGGCTGTGACCCGCCAGCCTAAATACTATTAGCTATTTGTGACTTCAGTCTTGATGCAATGCAGTGTATATAACAGACAACAACACGACAACTGTCATCATTCAGATAATGCAAATTGTTGAAATATGTGAACAAATACATTGTTTCAAAATTAAATTAATGAAAAAACAATGCCTACATGGCAGCACGGTGGCACAGTGGGTAGCGCTGCTACCTCGCAGTTAGGAGACCCTGGTTCGTTTCTGCGTGGGTTTTCTCCGGGTACTCCGGTCTCCTCCCACAGTCCAAAGACATGCAGGTTAGGTGCATTGGCGATCCTAAATTGTCCCTAGTGTGTGCTTGGTGTGTGTGTGTGTGTGTTTGTGTGTGTGTGTGCATGCCCTGCGGTGGGCTGGCGCCCTGCCCGGGGTTTGTTTCCTGCCTTGCACCCTGTGTTGGCTGGGATTGGCTCCAGCAGACCCCCGTGACCCTGTTGTTAGGATATAGCGGGTTGGATAATGGCTGGATGGACAATGCCTACATTGACAATAACTTTACCTAAAAACAAAAGGTAAAACTGTTCACAAAAAGAAATAATGAGGTGTGGCTTAGTTTAAGTACTGATTCAGTTCTCTTGACTATAATTCCTGTTTTGCCCGAAAGGTTGCCAGCCTAATCAAGCACCAGCTGTCCTATGGTAAGCCTACATTTATCCAAACCTCTACCATCCAAATAAATAATGAAATAAAACTAGCTGTTCTCGTTTATGAAGACATTCCCACTGGCCATGCTATTACATTTCTGCTACGTCTTCTTAACTATTGATTTCAGCCTGTGTTGCACAGCATAGCCATGAACAAACTCCTGCCAGCAATTAAACAATATCATTATTATGACAACAAAAATCAGCACACAGTCTTTCTGCAGACCTTTTGTCTCACAGCAACACATCAAGGCCGACACTGTACTCTTATATAGCCTCCTACTCCTACAACGCACACAGTGAGGGGCCATGCAGCAGGCTGTGGACACTAGGGGTCGCTGTTGCCCCTTTAAACCCAACACACTGACAAGCAGGACACAAGGTAAAAGCACTGAGAAGTATTTTTAATTCTTTCTTCTCCAAAACAGTGCCCTAAGCACCACAGCCACAAATAAACAGGCAAGTCAGACAATAATCAACACAATTCTCTCTCTTCTCTCCTCCACAACTCCCTGCCAGCTCTGTCACACTCCTCCCGGCTCCGGCTCGCTTGCTGGGTCTTCAGCAGTCCTTCAAATAGTCCTTGACCTGGAAGTGCTTCTGTTCCTCCTCCCACGTGACTTGCCAGCACTTCTGGGTCAGATGGAGAATTCCAGGTCTTTAATCAGCCTGGAAGTACTTTGGCTGCGGTGGGCTGGTGCCCTGCCCAGGGTTTATTTCCTGCCTTGCGCCCTATGTTGGCTGGGATTGGCTCCAGCAGACCCCCCGTGACCCTGTAGTTAGGATATAGCGGGTTGGATAATAGAAGGATGGATGGATGGGAGTACTTTGGGGATTCCGTCCTCATGACTTCCTAGTATTTCCAGGCTAAAAGTGAAGCACGACTCCTCAGGTCCTTTCACAGAACCCCCTGGCAGCACCCATGGCACCCAACAGGGCTGAGAAAATGAACTCCAAGTCCCAGGATGCCCTGTGGGAATCTGGAGCACTGCTACACAGGATTTTACTGAGGCCTCCACTGGAGTTCTTGACCTGCCCTCCTGAGTGTGTGTGAGTGTGTGTGTAACAAGTCTTCATAATGGAGTCAGTCGTGCATAACTGCATAGCAGGTCTGTTTTTTTGTTCTTAGTGAAAAGCTAGTTATACTAATCTTTGCAGAAATGTTCTCACACCAGGTCAATGCTCTAAAAGTATGTATCAGTTAGAAGATTTAATATTTATACTGAATAGGAAGCAGGAGGAATCCTGACAAACCTGCAACTTAAAATGCAGTAGTGACCATGAGACACTACTGAACGTTCACCCCTTCATTTATCTCAACAGAACATCTCCTCTAAAGCCTGTGTCAGGCTGCGTCAGTTTATAAATGACTCGTCCTTCCCAAAATAGCAAGATTTTATGAAGGACTTTTATATTCCAAGCAGGTTTCAATTACCTTTAATACTGGAATAAAAGCTTGGCAGGGGTAGGCTGATGGAGTAAGCTCTGCAGGGGGTGCATTGGTCAGTGGTCGCCATGCTGTCCCTGTCACTGACACTCCACCTAAAGCAGCCTTCTACTTTCCAGTGACGTGCTGTTTTGTTCCCTGGCTTAGGTTTATTTTCCTTTTTATTGTTATTTATACTGTTTTCAAATTATTTTTCATTTCGTTTTTTATAATGTTATTTTTGTTAATGCTATTATTTAGCATTTATGTACTGTGTATACTGTGAATGTAGATTAGATTAGATAGACTTTATTAATCCCAAGGGGAAATTTAGATGCATACAGCAGCAGAAACATAAAAAATCATGGTGGCCATCTTAGCAGACTGTGGTTTCAGAAAGCATCTGCAGTTAATAAAGGAAAGGCTTGTCTGAAGGAGAATGGTAGTTTATCAAGCAACTTCATGTCTTTTTTTGTTTTGTGCTTGCTTTCATATTATAAAGTGGAAATGCCCTTCTGTCCATTTGATTGGGCGTTTGCTACTTTAGCGTTTTGAAGCCGGCTACCCAAATTACTCTTCTCAATCACCCTCTAAAACCACCGCCGCTCAATGCTTTAAAAATCACCTCCATCATTTGCTCTTTTCTTGTTCAGAAAGAATACAGACAGACCTTAAACAGTAATAAAATAAGACATGTAAAGTTATTTATAATTTGTATCAACTATCACCAAAAGTGGAAATTAGGGAACATAAATTTAATAAAATTAACAGAAACTACAAAATGAGGCAGAACATTCCCAGTGAGCTGGAAATCTGAACCCCAGTCATCTCACTCGAGAGATGTGCCTAAGAGGAATGCAAACACTTATCTTCAAAACCCTTTGTCCACTTTCAAACCAATACACATTTGTGAGCGACCTGAGTCAGCATTTTGGCAGGAACTCATTCAAGATAGGATGTAAATCTGGTAAAGAAATCCAGAATGATAAAACTCCCCAATCACCTGTATTATCACCCATAAGAAGAATATAACAAGAATCTTTGTGTCATAGATTTTCAAGCTGTATTTTATAAAGTGTTTTCTTTGCCTGTACCTCTTAAAATCGCTATACTGTACCGCATGACAGGATACACGCATATCTCATATTTCCAGATGGCGTTCAGGCAGCTCAAGTGAATTGTCGAGTATCCCAAGCAAAGAGCCGGGTGGGATCTGAACCTCGCAGTCGCTACTAGGCCACACTGCCTGATGTTTGTTGTCTGATTCTATTTTTTTTTCTTAGCCTTTGCAGAGTTGCTCTCTTTATTAATATTTAAGGCACTCTCCCTGCTGTCTTTATTTGTAAGGCTAACTTAAACTCCTGTTGCTCTGGATTGCTTTGAAAGGATACTGGGGTAGCACTCATTGTATAAAATACAACCTGATGACTTTCCATTTCTTTTAGGGTTTTGTCAAAATCAACAAAATTAAGGTAGTGAATACACACACTGCAAATTTACTAACTAAAATCATGCTGTTGATCTTCATCTGCATACAAAAGTGTGGTATAGTACAAAATACAGACTAATACAAGGGCCACATGTAAGCATTTTAAAGAACAAAATCTGTTTGCCAGGCATAATTAAATTAAGAAATCTTAGGAGCCTTTTATCCACAACACATGTCAGCCCTCTCTGGAGGGAATATGATTTGATTGTTTTTACTTTTACAACTGCCACACTGGACAGACTTTTCCATCTCTGACAAGCTGTGCTGTTTTATTTACTGATCAAGACCTAGTTAACATGAGTAACGGTTTTTAATTAAAACAATGTTTTCAAATGTTCCAAGTTTTTCTGGATCCAAGTGGTAGAAGATTGGGTCTGCTGAAGGCACCATTGTGCCTTGCTTTATGTGCTACCTACAGCACAAAATATTCAAAACAAGTGAACAGGACTCAAAATAATCAAAAACCAAGACCCCAGGCAGCCTGGCTCCAAACTCAAAAGGCAGGCTTCAAGGCCTGCACAACCTCACAATGAGGCTTAAGCTAAAAACGATTAAAAATACTTTTAAATGTCCCAAATACGCAAAATACCTTTCAAGTGACAAGATAATCATAAACTCTTGCTTAAGAAGACACTGGCATATGAAGAACCTTTATTAGAACATTAGAAACACATTTGACGAGAACAAGGCATTCAGCCCAACAAAGCTCACCAATCCTATCCACTAATTCCTCTAAAACAACATCAAGTCAATTTTTGAATGTCCCTGAACAACCTGATAGTTGGGAAAAAGTTTATTTTTAACAAGCAAAAGGAGAAAATAATGGCAATGAAAGGCAAAAGGGGCTGGCAAAAAAGGAAACCCAATGCAAATGAGTCTAAATCCAAAGGCAAAAACCAAACAAGCACAAACAAAACTCCAGAGTAACCATAAAATCCAAAAACAAAACTCAGGATAAACAACCTTCACTCCACAAACCTCAGTGAACTTCTGAGGCACTTACACCTCAATCAGGATGATGAAGGATAGGGTGGTCCCTGAGCAGTGACGGAATAGTTGGGCCCACGTCTGTGGTTGCCACTCAAAGAACGCAAGGAACATAATTAAACACAAATACACAATGCATAAACACTAAACAAGAAATAAACATAACAATATTAACAAAAATGACATACAAATAAGGATGAAAACATAATAATTTAGAAACAACAGAAATAGACAGAAAGAGTCATAAACCAGGGAACAAGTCCTTGCTAAAATAAAGTCTGGTACTCAGAAAATGTGTAAGAACCTTTTCAATCTATCTGTTATATCTGTATAGTGTTTCTATCTATCTATCTATCTATCTATCTATCTATCTATCTATCTATCTATCTATCTATCTATCTATCTATCTATCTATCTATCTAAGATTTGATCCTCATTTAAACAGGATAATGTAACTGAATGTAACTGAAAAATAATCGGGAGTGGTCTCCCTTAGACTTTCTCGTATACACAGATATGAGGATGAATATTTGAGGAGTAAACCGCAAGACAATGATTATATTTTTATATTACATACATTAAAGAACCATCAACAACAAATCAAATCAAATTAATAATATATTGAACAATTATTATAAAAGTAAAGTTGAATAAATCGGACTCTGCAGCTGCATGAGTAAAAGGTAAAGTACCACTACCGGTTAGCAGAAACAGCTCAAAAGTTGATAGAAATCCATGTTTTGTATCTAATACTTGTATGTAAAATTTGGTTGACCTAAATGAAAGTGTACTCAAGTTATCATGTTTACACACACAGACAGACACACAAACATAATTCCAAAATTGGTATTTTTGGACTCAGGGAGGTATAAAATGTCAAAATTCATCAAAATCTCGACAACGAATCTTTGGACGATTACAACACTTTCCTTATACTTCGTATTCAAGAAAGTAAAAATGAAAGTTTGACTTTGCAGTAATTTATTCAACAAAAAATGAACAGATATATCGATTCCATCTTTGGAAAAGGAAGTCCACCTTTGGCTGTAATAGCTGGTATTGCCCCTCAAGTAAAACTGGCTAGCAGTCTCTGACATCGACTAGAAGAAGAATTTTTCCCACTCCACCATGTAGAGTTGTTTTTAGCTGCGTGATGTTCTATCAATCATAGGGTGCCTCTCCTATCTACCAATCTGTGTATTATATAGCACCTTTATATATCTATCTATGCATGTTATAGTGCCTTTCATATCCGTCTTTAGATGTGATGGTTAGAGACATATACAAAATAGAAATATCCATCTTATACTTGACCTTAACAGTACTAAGAATGTATCTAAAAATGTCAGTCAGTCATCATTTAACCCACTTAGACCTGAATGGGGTCACAGAGGTCAGCTGGAGCCTATCTCAGCTAGCATAGGGTGCAAGGCAGGAACAAACCCTGGACAGGGCGCCAGTCCATCGCAGGGCGAACACACACACACTAGTCAAACACACATGCACCTCAGTCAAACACACACATTCCAGTCACACACTGGGACCAATTTAGCATCACCAAGTCACCTAAACTGGAGAAAACTGGAGCTCCCAGATGAAACCCACCTAGACACAGGCAGAATATGGAGTAAAGGTTTTTAGAGACGGCGACAGGAATCTTTCTTAAAAAGTTAGTTGGCAACCCTGTAACTGCAACGTAAACAAAAACAGGCATGAAAACAGTCATCTATCTAAAGGCATCTTGCCAAAGACATACAATGGAATTCAATTATCTAAAAGAGGTGTCTACTGACGACTAAAGAAATCCTTCTTAAGATTTTGTTAGAGATACCAAGAAGAAACATAAAAAACTGGGAGCAGAAGTTACAAGAATCTTACTCTGTGTCACCCCATCTTGTTAAAGACAGCCAATGGGCTCTTGCCTGCATGAATCTCTTCTATCTGTGTCTCCAGCCTTGTCAAAGGCACTTAGAGGAATGTCTCTCTCCAGCATCCTCTGCTCCTTGTGGACACAAATCGGTCTTCCTGACTTATAATTGGATTGTTAGGCTTGAAGGCCACTTGCCGCTCTGTATCTGACACGCCATCAGGCCTTTCTCAAATCGCACACAAACTCAGTTCACTTGTGACATTCTGTCTCAGGTGTTTGTTCTTTGGCCATACAAATAATAATAATAATAATAATTCATTACATTTATATAGCGCTTTTCTCAGTACTCAAAGCGCTATCCACACAGGGAGGAACCGGGAACTGAACCCACAATCTTCCACAATACCTGCTCTCCTCTGCTCATACACCCCAGAGTCCAGCAGAGGCAGAAATGATCAGCCTTGTCTTATCTACTTCTTTTCTAGTGTGAATACAGTGGCTTTGCCGAGAACAGAATGGTAGATTTTTATACGTGATTTTACAAACTGTAGTTATTACTGTAACTTATCATTTGATCTGACGCCTTTATCCCAGGCGATTTACAGCATTTGAGAGTAACAATTGGCTTCATTTGTTTTGCTTTTCCAGTCGCAGCACAGGCAGGTGAAGTGACTTGCTCAGGATCACACTGTCAGTAAGATTCGAACCCAAATTTTACCCACTCATGGTGCTCCACAGTGGTGATATGTTTCATTGTCAGACATGTAAGTAAGAATTTCACCATGCACCGTGTAAGTTGCCATACCACCACTACTATTTGGGTATCAAACAGTTTGGCGCTTCTAAAGTCAGACACAGCAGTGACACAAAAAACTGAGGCCTACTTTTAAAAACTGCTAGCAAAATTCCAGCAGAACGGCCATACCTGCCGAGTAAACCTGCAAAGTGGGGTCTTGACGATCAAAAGCGTCTTGATTGATGGACAACACTTCTGTTCTCGTCTTGATTCTTTGCATCATTCAACCCTCTCAATTTTCTCTTCAGCTTTTAAGTTGCCATTCCTTTCACGTTAAGAAATTAGGTTTTCACTCCATCAATAAAACGCACCACTTACTTATTGAGTCTTTGCGGCTGATGATTAGATTTTAAAAGAACTACTTTCTTAAATGACTCTTAAGAAGAAGCGCTTTCATTATGCCATCATGGGAAAATGATGGCTTTTTTTCCCTAAAGGCCTGGCATAAACAGTAGCATTAGGAGTACGAGATGGCAACTGTGGAACACCCTGTTCTGAAATAATCCAGTGGAAATGTTTCAAGGTTTAATTGAGTTACTGAAGAAAGTCATCAAGCAGCTGAATGAACAAAATCATGAAATTCCAATTAAGTTCTACTTGACTCTGAGACTGTGTTTACTTATTCCATTAACCCCCACAAGAGCATGTAACAGGATAAGGGAATAAGGGAAAGGATAACAGGATAAGGGAAAGCAAACTGGTGGCTCATATTGGTATCCAAGCCTTCTTGCAGAGGAAAAAAAAATATTAATACATTTCTGGCATTTATTATTATTATTATTACTGCCCTTATAAATATAAAAAATCTGCAATATTTCTTTATGCCAATGCATGATGAAATACAGCCCACTGTGCAACATGGGAACAACTCTCAGGAGAATGGGGTGGCATCTGGCAGGCAGTGGGCCTCATGGAGCCATCGCAACAATCACACAGTAAAACGGGGAAACGTCTGACCAAAACATCCATCCTGCCATCCGTTTTCTAAACCCACCTCTCCTGAGCAAAGTCACAGGGAAGTTTGAGCCTATGCCAGCAAGCACAGGGCACAAGGCTGAATGCCAGTCTGTCACAGGATGAGGAAAAGCCCTGCTGCTCCACTTCCACGAGTAGGGTCTGGGTGCTTAAATGTGTTATGGGGAGCTCAAAAATGAAAGTTTTCAATACTAAGGCAATCGGCATACAGTACTTCTTGAAAAACAAACATTTTTCACTCTCTTCTCCTTGGACCTCTCATCGTCATCAGTCAGGTGGTTTCATTACAACCTTCACAATATTGTTTGGTATAAGATATGGTTGAGAGGACGACACTGGAGGAAACTGCTTGCTTCAAGATGGAGGCAGATGGAGGCTGTGGGAGGATGTGAGAATTTGCACCATCTTGAAAAAGATGGACACATCTAATTGATTGTGCTCAACTCTTTAAAGGAAAAGATGCAATTCAGAAATATTGGAATAACAGGCTGTGTTGTGCATTCATTCAGTTACAGGGCAACACTGAGCGCTCGGCAGGAACCAACACCAGATAGTGTGCCAGTGTATTTTAGGACACTCACAGTGCACACTGGCAGGCCCACTTTAGACTCACTGGCCAACCTAAAGCCGATGTCACACTACACAACTTCTAGTTGGAGGAGATGTCAGACATGGTGACTGCAACTTGATCTCTTCTCCTGAGATTGTCAAATTATACACAACTATCAGGATATGACACATTAGAAAACTTACCAGCTCAGCTAATCTGTTTCTCAAAAGAGAGGTCACTTTCAAAAAAGAAACCAAGATTACAGACTTGAGGTTTGCAAAAGTCCGTGAAAGAGTCAAGGAGTTCAAAACCAATTTGAGCTTTGGCTGCAGGACCAACTATTAGCACTTCCATTTTGTTTTGATTAAGATTGAGAAAATTGTCAGCCATCTAGCTCAGCTTCTTGTTTCCAAAATATCGATTGAGCGCGATCCTTCTTCTGATGGCCTGCGATGTGCTGCCTGACAGAGCTTGTGCTGTATGAATGCTTGACAGGTACAGAGAGCTCCCTCATAATCTCTGCCTTTTTTCCATTCTGTCCTGCCACATAACACATGAGACATCAGACAGACGGGCCTCTCTTCTGCTTCCACCTGAGTTTTCTTATTCCTTGTAGCTGCATTGTATGAATTGTCCTTCAGGATGAATGCTCATTGGTTTTCAACTTTTGCACACACAGAGCCCTTTTTTCTGACTCAAGACTAAATTAAACCAGTCAGAGTTTATGCGCGCGCGCTGGTAACTGACTGGTTGGAATGGGTTGCAGAGTACGCCAGACTACACGACTACCCTGACTCACTAAGATTATGTAAATGAAGTCTGATAATTGCTGGGAAAGTCATTTAATGTAATGAGGCTGGAAAAGGAAAACAGGGAAAACAGAGACATTAGCAGAGCCAACTATTAAACAAATCAAGCTACCTTGATGAGATTTTGTTCTTGAATGCGTGTAGTTACAGAAGTGTACTTTGGGTTGAGTGAATTTTTCAGAAATTATTCTTAGTATTAGAAGTAGTATTCTCAGCAGAGCAGGCCAGCATGATCATATTTCTTTGGCACAGCATGGGCTTCGCAAAGCCACAGATAAAGTACATTTTGCAGAATTTGTTTTGACTAATTGGTGATTTACTTGAGAAGACCTGTGGAAATTTACACAAAGACGGAGCTGTGGATTTGTGGTTAAGGATCTGTGCTGGTATCTGGAAGGTTGCTGGTTCAAGTCCCATTACTGCCAGAAAGGATCCTTAGAGCAAGGCCCTTAACCTGAATATTGCTTCAGGGGTGCTGTACAATGGCTGACCCTGCACTCCAACCCCTAAAGATCATGCATAAAAACAATTAAACCTCAGAGGTTAACATGATATAACAAATCAAAATCAAAAAAAGAGTTGTGGGAATTGAAAACGAACAACTGAGCCACGTCATGTCAAGCAAAAACTTTTAACCTTTAAAAAGGCTCTGGATGCGATATTGGGACAGCTTAGCTATTAGCTAAACAAAAGATCCTGATGGACTGAGTGGTCTCCTCAGGTTTGTCAGATTTCTTAGTTATTTTTGGGTTTCAGTGTATCGGGCCCATTGGACATTTTATGCAAGCGATGCTCCAACATTTGAGATTCCTGTCTTGAGGTCTGCTTAGTCTGAATAACCGTGATGTGGAAGACATAATGGATTATTTACTTCTATTTAAGGTGCTGCACACAGCAGTGTTTGGACCAAGAAATGAGTCACCTATTCATCAACAGATACACTCAACAAGCTGACAAAAGGCAGCTACCATTTTTCATGCCAGCTTAATGCTCACTGAGAATTAAATGGATGCTTTGTGTGAATTAAAACGATGGGTTGAATATGTCATCTTTTAAAGATGTTGCCATTGGTACAAAACCAACATTTTTCCTAAATGAGTGGACTGTGTAAGTCGTTGCGCTTAAATCAATGAACTAATGGGGTGTGACTTTGCGTCTCTTGAAGTAATTTCTTATATAGTGCCTTTTAGGAGACCATGCCTAGTATTTGTAAAAAAATTGCTGTTTAATTTCCCACAAAGCAGAATCTCAAAAATCAGAAACAATGCCCGCTGGATCGCCCTGAGTCTCCTTTGTGGGTACACTGATGAATGAGCAGATAATGTGTGCTTTTCATAAGCTGCCTATGCCCACTACATTCAGACTCCCGTGTGTTTATTAATGAACATGCTGAAGAGAAGCGTATTTGCACAGGCGTGCAGACCCTGCATTCCTCTCCATTTGCTGCCAGCTAGTAGTTTTAGCTGTGCCTGGTAACACACGACACTGTCTATCTGTGGCTTCAGACACTACGCTTGGGCAGGCTGCTGGCCCTCAGGATGTCACTGACCCTTCCATCTTCAGCTGTGCTTTATGTATATAAAGTGATTTAGGATGCTGCATAAAATAAATCCTTGAAATAGAAATTGTTAGTATTGCTAAAAAGAATATTTAAAAAGAGTCAAATATCAAAACCAGCGTTTGACTACACCAGAATATAACAGAGTTATGAATATAGGAAGAACATAAAATAGCCACAAGATGAACACAAAAAAAGTATATTTACTCCTGTGGCACAACCCTAACTAATGTGATCGGGTGACATGGCTCACTCAATGTCCCACCTCCCAATACCATATGAACCATCCTCCATCCCTTACATCTGTTCTCTGGCGGTTCCGCTATTCTCTCATTTCAATGTCCTGACTAAAATCCCAGTTGTTCTCTGGTTGGTAGTGGCTTTTAAACCTCACCAGGGCTTCAAATACGAGGCCAAGGTCTAAAATCTCTTGGGGGCCCCTGAAATAACTGCACTCACGAGCCCTGATCTGCTCTGAAAGGGCTGGTCCTGCAGGGCAACGTCTAGGGTGGCTGCTCTTTATATTGGGCCAGAGAGTCTGACTTGAAAAGGGAAGCATACCTGGCAACTTTCAGGCTGAAGACGTTCCTATGGCATCCTGCCTAGTCCGCTTCCAAGTTTTTTGGAACATCTAGAGATGGGAGATCCTTCTGTAGTAATTGGGTGTGTACTCTCCCCAGCATGCCCACATTTACAGCTTTCTCTCCTCAGTTCTACTGTGATGCACCTGCTAACTCTTTGTCACTAGGGGAACGTGAAATACACATAAGGTAACAAAGTCGCAGGCAGTGTGGTGTGATGGTTAAGGCTGTGGACTTCAAACCTAATGCTGTAGGTTCAAATCCAGCTACTGACAGTGTGTGCTCCTGAGCAAGTCATTGCACCTGCCTGTGCTCCAACTGAAAACACAAAAGAAATGGAACCAACTGTATCTGAAATGGGCAGCACGGTGGTGCAGTGGTAGCGCTGCTGCCTTGCAGTAAGGAGATCAGGGTTTGCATCTCAGGTCCTCCCTGTGTGAAGTTTGCATATTCTTCCCATGTGTGCTCCCATTTCCTCCCAGAGTCCAAAGTCATCCATGTTAGATGAATTGGTGATCCTAAATTGGCCCTAGTGTGTGTTTGGGGTTGATGTGTGTGTGTTTGCCCTGCGATAGGCTGTCACCCTGTCCAGTGTTTGTTCCCCTATGCTAGCTGGGATAGGCGCCAGCAGACCCCCACAACCTTGTTCAGGAGTAAGCAAATGACTGACTGACTGTATCTGAAATGTTGTAAATTGCCTTAGGTAAAGATGTCAGCCAAATAAATAAATGATAATTAATTTTGTCCTATAGAATTCTACTGTACCAATATCACCATTTTACACCCAAAGAATAATAAATATACTGTATTAATCTAAAATGATTTTATAATTATTCATGCCAGCAATGGCAGGGATGGTAGCTTAGAGGTTAAACACTAGCCTTTAAATCATAAGGCTGCTGGTTCATTCCCCATCTCTACAAGTCGGGTCGCACAAAATATCGTTAAAGATTAAATTATAGATCTGTATCTGTAAGTGACCTTGACGTAGGGTTCAGTCCAGAAGGGCACTTGCTTTATTGTGTTACCAGACGCCCCTAAAACAAAAGGTGCCAGCTCACCTCTTAGGTTCCTGTCTCTCTGCCCGTATTCTACTCTGCGTATTCAACTGCTGGGACCCCTATGGCTGGGTGCTGCGCTGCGCTGACTGGGACAGTCTTCACTTTCACTTCTTTACTTCAACCCACATTACCATTAACAGAAGACTTCACCAGAGCATCCTTTTGTGCCCTGTAGAGACTGCAGCTAGACAAGGAGTGAACAATCCAGCTTCTTGGCTACAGTGCATCCGGAAAGTATTCACAGCGCATCACTTTTTCCACATTTTGTTATGTTACAGCCTTATTCCAAAATGGATTAAATTAATTTTTTTCCTCAGAATTCTACACACAACACCCCATAATGACAACGTGAAAAAAGTTTACTTGAGGTTTTTGCAAATTTATTAAAAATAAAAAAACTGAGAAATCACATGTACATAAGTATTCACAACCTTTGCTCAATACTTTGTCGATGCACCTTTGGCAGCAATTACAGCCTCAAGTCTTTTTGAATATGATGCCACAAGCTTGGCACACCTATCCTTGGCCAGTTTCGCCCATTCCTCTTTGCAGCACCTCTCAAGCTCCATCAAGTTTGATGATAAGCGTCGGTGCACAGCCATTTTAAGATCTCTCCAGAGATGTTCAATCGGATTCAAGTCTGGGCTCTGGCTGGGCCACTCAAGGATATTCACAGAGTTGTCCTGAAGCCACTCCTTTGATATCTTGGCTGTGTGCTTAGGGTCATTGTCCTGCTGAAAGATGAACCGTCGCCCCAGTCTGAGGTCAAGAGCGCTCTGGAGCAGGTTTTCATCCAGGATGTCTCTGTACATTTCTGCAGTCATCTTTCCCTTTATCCTGACTAGTCTCCCAGTCACTGCCGCTGAAAAACATCACCACAGCATGATGCTGCCACCACCATGCTTCACTGTAGGGATGGTATTGGCCTGGTGATGAGCAGTGCCTGGTTTCCTCCAAACGTGACACCTAGCATTCACACCAAAGAGTTCAATCTTTGTCTCGTAAGACGAGAGAATTTTCTTTCCCATGGTCTGAGAGTCCTTCAGGTGCCTTTTGGCAAACTCCAGGCAGGCTGCCATGTGCCTTTTACAAAGGAGTGGCTTCCGTCTGGTCACTCGACCATACAGGCCTGATTGGTGGATTGCTGCAGAGATGGTTGTCCTTCTGGAAGGTTCTCCTCTCTCCACAGAGGGCCTCTGGAGCTCTGACAGAGTGACCATCGGGTTCTTGGTCACCTCCCTGACTAAGGCCCATCTCCCCCGATCTCTCAGTTTAGATGGCCGGCCAGCTCTAGGAAGAGTCCTGGTGGTTTTGAACTTCTTCCACTTATGGATGATGGAGGCCACTGTGCTCAATGGGACCTCCAAAGCAGCAGAAATTTTTCTGTAACCTTCCCCAGATTTGTGCCTCGAGACAATCCTGTCTCGGAGGTCTACAGACAATTCCTTTGACTTCATGCTTGGTTTGTGCTCTGACATGAACTGTCAACTGTGGGACCTTATATAGACAGGTGTGTGCCTTTCCAAATCATGTCCAATAAACTGAATTTACCACAGGTGGAATCCAATGCAGAAACATCTCAAGGATGATCAGGGGAAACAGGATGCACCTGAGCTCAATTTTGAGCTTCATGGCAAAGGCTGTGAATACTTATGTACATGGGATTTCTCAGTTTTTTTATTTTTAATAAATTTGCAAAAACCTCAAGTAAACTTTTTTCATGTTGTCATTATGGGGTGTTGTGTGTAGAATTCTGAGGAAAAAAATGAATTTAATCCATTTTGGAATAAGGCTGTAACATAACAAAATGTGGAAAAAGTGATGCACTGTGAATACTTTCCGGATGCACTGTATGCTAATAGCAATAAGACACCGGCTTTTAAACTTTCCCTTAAAAATGATCTTTATTTACAATGAACTATACAACCTGGGTGGGTTCATGCAGTTTTTGGTCAGTCTAGTTAGCAACAATAACATTTCTGATGTAATGTACATTCACTGACGGCTATTTTTTAATTTAAGTACAAAATATGTATCTTCAATTATAAAATTAAAAGAAAAAGATTTCTTGCCTGAGGGAGAGATGTCTTTTCCAAGTGCCCAGTGGCTCCATGAAAGTGTTTGCTTCATTTAAAGAAGGATGCCTTGCAGGTGTCCATTTTTTAACAAACAGAAATGGAGCTGAGCTCTTTATAAAAGTGTCAGAAAAGCAGCAACTGAGCTAAGAGAAAGCACCATTATTGCAGGAAGCAGCAACTGGACCAAGAAAGCTCTTTTTTGAAAAATTCTTAATGAAAAGGCAGCTGGTCTCCACTCCCTTCTTGCACACATGAAAACACCTGGCTTACTTATGTTTATCTCCATTACCTGAGAGCTTTGTTAAAACACACCGAAAATGTTACTAAATCATTATCACTAAGAGCAACGTTATGGGACTTAAAAGTTTCTCTTTCTCACTAAGCAAAAGGAATTTTGCTTTGTCTTTCATATTTCCCAGAATACACTGCACTCCTGTTCAGCTTGACAAGACTTTCAGATTAAGGCCTATCAAATGAAATCTGCCAGCTGAGAAGGTTAAAGTATCTGCCATACACCACGGTGTAGCATATAGGCAGTATGTTCGATCCATTCACTAATCCATCTGCTTTAGTAATTATTGCTGCTTTTCCACCCTTAATCATTGGAGACTTTTATAATGCTTCTTCCAAATGCTACCTAAGACATGACTCCCGAGTCTAGTAACTTCAACCACAGCCCTGCAGCACCACATCCCCCACCTCCTTTCCTTCCCTTGCTTACCTTTTGCTTATGGCAGGCATTTACAAAGCATTAATCAAGATCAGACCTCAGTGTAAACCTGCTGCATTATTTGCTATGCTGCTGAGGGAATGAATCAATCAATATTTATTTTATTCAGCACATTTCATAGAAAGCACTATCACAAAGCATTAGGCCATATAAGTCGCACGTGTCCATCCGTCTCTGCTACTCCTTTCTCACATTCTCTACGAGGCTCTGTCTGGGTGCTGCTTCCAACGGAGGATTATTTTGCCAACAACAATCATCCTGACAGAAGGGGCTTTTAGTTTCTGTTCAGCTTAGATTCCTTTCTGGTTTACTCTTCATCAGGAGGGATTCATGGAAGATGGCCAGAAGTCTGCTTTATATGGTTGTCAGCAAGTAGAAGTCTCAAAATTGCATGAAACCTGCACGGAGGCAGACTTCCTTTTTTGCTGTTCACAAAACACAAACTGACCAACCCATTTGAACCTAGGGATGTTTAAGCCCCCTGGGAGGCACTGAACACCATAATCTATTCCTATGTCACAGTGTGAGACACTTGAACTTTTAAAAATGGATGACATTTACATTGAAAAAGAAAATTAAAAAACATTTAGAATGGAAGGAGCCTTCCACCAATTCACATTTTGTTTATTGACTATCCTTATGTCTCAGTTGATCAAATTGTAAATTAACAGCTTAGTAATGTGTACTGAGAAATAACACCAAAGTAGAAATTCAACACTTGCTAAACCCTAGAACTCTTTTATTTTTAATTTGTACTTGCAAAAAACATGTTTCTAGTAAAGATGCGCATTGTGCCCACAGACCGCTAAGCAGAACTGCCTGAGAATTCATAGAGACAAGCGAGAAGCTGAAGTTGTAAAGATGTGCAGAGCTACCGAGTGTCACGGTGTGACCAGGCCTCCATCCCTAGATGTCACTCTGTACTGCTCATGTGGTTATTTTGCTTTTTCTTATCAAATATTTTGGGTTTTGTATTATTGTATATGTTTCTATTGTATTATATTACATGTTAGTTAGCATTTTCTTGTTCATTAATCATTTCCTTTTCTCTTATAATTCTGTTAATTGTAAAATGGCTATTCATCTGTGCAATGTGGCCTACTAAAATAACTTCACTTTGGAACAGTCAGAGGTGGCTTAAGTGAGACATACTTCTCTTGACATTGCATATTTCAATATTCATTTTACGAGAATATCAAATACCACACTGCACAGAGATGAGGAAAACATTTACTCATGCTTTGTAAGTGTTATGAACACCAAAAGAAGGCTTTTTAAGGTGTTGTTACGTAACAGTAAATTAGTAAATGATGCATTTTTGTAGTACCTAAACTAAAATGTTACCACTATATCTGACTGTCGACTGTTGGTGCACAACTGTGCAAATTTACCAACAGGAAGGCAGTCTAGGCCTACAGTCATGAAAATAATAGCGATCAGCTGAATTTTCCAATAATATTAGACATTACTTTTGTTCGAAAATGTAACATTTTAAAAATTCCCCATAAAAAGCGGTAATTTTGCCTGTATGTGATTATCTGTATAGCAAAATCCACAGGAGCAATTATGCTCAAAATTCAGTAGGCCTGACTAACAACTGTGCTAAAGTTTATTTGGATGAGGTGATTTGTTTTTGTTATAAAGTCCACAGAACTCACTCTCTGACTCAGACAGACGGTCTCCCAAAGGGGTTAGATCATGTTTAGGGATGTATAGTGCCTTTCTATCTATCTATCTATCTATCTATCTATCTATCTATCTATCTATCTATCTATCTATCTATCTGCTGTATAGTGCCTTTCTCCTTAACTGTCTACCTATCTATCTAAACAACAGCACTAATGTCTGCAAACATGATTACTCATTACCCAGTCAGCGAGTCATCGTTCTTTTCCACCAAAGTTGAGTCTTTTCCACATCCCAGAGTATCATTTTAATTCTTGACTTCTACACTTGAAATATGGCTAACACTGGACAGATCTCTAAACCATAGTGCAGCACCTGCTGCTTTGTACCAAGATTGTTTTTTTTTTTTTCTTGTCAGTCTTCAATGCTTGGATCTACTCAGACTGCCCACTTGTAAGCTGTGCCCCTATGGACATCCTGTAGGATGAAATTAATTCTGCTGGTTGAGTGCATAGACATGTCCCACTAAAACAGACCCTGGATGATATCTATAACCGAGTCTTTATACAAGACTCTGTGACAGCATGAGACATTAGGAAATAAAGAGGAACAAACAAAGCTGGATCATGTCGCTTGAGGGCGTCTCCAGTTTGGAGTTTAGATGTTTCGCATAGCCTTCCTTATAAGGCCTGATGTCTAAGTACAGCTAGCAGCCCTTGCTTGGTTTGATAGCTGCTGTAACGGCCACTTGATGAGAAAAGGACAAGCAGATTTAAAACTAAAAACAACTTAAAGCATAAAAGCAGTAGAGACAGCAATTATATCCGGCTATTAAACCTGTTAAATGATATCTTAAACAGTGTGAGAATTTCAGCCAGATGAGTGCTTAATTTGTTCTTACAAGTACTGATGCCCTAAATCAGCAGCGTTCCATCAAAATGAACAGTCCAGTAAATCAGAGAAGTGGGTTCCACTTTTATTATCTTCATCTTTGTCCTTTGCCATGCTGATATTTTCATTTTGTGTCATTCATTTTACAATAACAGTTGTTAAAACTTGAACTACCTCACAGATGTAATTTCTTCTAGCAACGCCTTGGAAACACAAGTATTTCATACAAGTAATATAACAGGAAAAGCTGTCCCCTGCAGCATTTAGAGAATTGTGAGTCTTCATACTCCTCAATTTAATTAACAGGCCGTAGGCCATGATAATTAATCCTAAGAGCTCTCCTGCCTTTCTGAAGAGCACTGAGCCAGCTTACAGAAAGCTCTGCCATCACCTGAATGAAGAATACACTCCAAGATGGAAACCCAACACCTTAAAAGAAATGCTGAGGTGGGATCACAGCTACTGTGGATCATCAGGAACTTAAGAAGGCAACTCAACCCTTCATGTTCAGGGGATTGTAGATCAAGAAAAAAGTGACCTGTCCAGTCAGGGCAGAGCGTCACTGGAGGAAAATGAGGTGAGGCTGCAAAATACTGTAAAACTGTTTTTTTATACAGATATTTAAGACATTATATACGGTACTGATGTCTGAGGGACTAAAACAGCCAGGAGGACACAGATACAGTACTGATGTCTGAACATCCAAATGGAATAGAACATTCTCGAGCCTGCTTAATCCAAATCAATAAGGTCAAGGCATGAGCCCACCTTGGACAGGACGCCTGTTGATTGCACAGCCCATTCATGCGCACACCCACACTCACATCCAGTTCTGAACTGGCAGTTTACCTGACCCACGCCTCTTTTTGGGATGTGGGAAGAAAACTGGAATACCAGGAACAAAACTCTCAGAGTTACAAGAAAAATGTGCAGATTCACCCAAGACAGCAACCAGGCACAGGATTCACACCCGGACCACTGGATAAGTGAGGCCGCAGCATTAGCCACTGTGCTACTCAGACGTTAGGATATTAGAAACACTTTTTTCAGCCCAGTTATCCACCTAATTCCTCCAAAATGACATCAAGTCAAGTTTTGAAATACAGTATTCCAAGTGTGATGAAAAACTTCTAATGTTAGTGTGAAATTTACTCCTAAGTTTCCAACTGTGTCCCCTTGTTCTTCATGAACTCATTTTAAAGTCACAGTCTCGATCTACTCATCTAATTCACTTCATAATTTTAAACACTTCAATCACGTCTCCTCTTAATCTTCTTTTGCTTAAACTGTAAAGGCTCAGCTCTTTTAATCTTCACTCATAATTCATTCCCTGTAGCCCTGGATTCAGCCTAGTTGCTCTTCTCTGGACCTTTTCTAGTGCTGCTATGTCCTTTATTTAGCCCAGAGACTACAAAGGCACACAGATGAGGCCTTACCAATGCGTTGTACAGCTTGAGCATAACCTTGTAAGAAAAGTTAAATAGATAAGAGAGTATGGTGTAGCTAGGAATAAATATTTCAAGAGCAGAGATGTTTCTAGTGAGATATCAGCCTGGAATCAGCTGAGTAAATTCAGCATTACCAGTTCTGTACACATGGATAGCCAGGGATCAGTGTTCATCAATCCATTTTCTATACCATTTATCCAGTTTTGTGTTACAGCGGGGTGATGCCTATACTGACCTGTCTGGTCATGAGGGGGTTCCAGTCCGTCACAGTTATACTGAGTTATCAATAAAGCACATTTCCAGTATGGATGTGAGAGGAAAACCTTCATAGAGTAAAAGAGAACATGCAAACTCAAGACAAGCGGACCCCGGGCTGAGATTCAAACCCTGTTTACAGCAGATTGAGGCAGCAATGCTAACCACTGGGTCACCAGGTCACCCCCACATGCATAATAAAGACATCTATTGTTCTTTGCATTATCTTGGTTTCATCAAACAACAATGAAAAATGCACATAAATAATTAGACAGAACATAGTGTCAATGGTGGACTAAGGCTGGCTACTGGGAGAAGTGCAAAGAGATGAGCCCCTTAACCCACCTGAACTCTCACTGAAGAACGTTTAGAAACATTTGGACCATTTAAAAGTAATTTGTAAGTAAGTCTGGATAAAAGCATCATGTTTCATTAAAACAAGAGGAGATACTAGTGTTCTCCTGGGATATTCTAATTTCAACTCAAGCACTTTCTTGCCCATCATCCCAACAGCGATTTCTGGGATACCTTAGCTGAGTGATATTTAAATTTGACTAACACCTTAATCTGTAAAATCAGGCCCCCGATAGGCAGTCTGGCACTCAGATATCACCCTCTCCGTTATCTTTTAAAGAGAAGCTTTCCAATCTGAGCTCTTTACTTGTCCGGAATGCCAATATTAATGTCTTTGCTGTTTAACAAGGAAAATTTGGGACCCTTTAAACTACTTAGACTTTGGATGACTAGAAACCATTCCCCCATACGACAGGCTGGCAAAGAATGCAGAATACCCAGGAGGCACTTCATAATATGCTCATACTGTATCTGTTAAATTGTATAATCTTGATTATCTTTGTAAAGTGACCTATAGTCCTATTATAAGAAGCTATATAAATAAAACTTATTATTAATAATAAACACAATTCAGCATCACATGGCATCAAGGCCTACCTGTCAGCAGGAACCAACTCTGCAAGTCGCACCAGTTCATTGCAGTGCCCACTCACACACAGCCCTGCTTTAACACCGACATGGGCCAACTTGAAATTGACTATTAAAATGTCTTCACAATTAGAGAAACTTAAAAATATAATGCATTTTTAACACATATAGTAACAGCAGCCACTGCAGTCTTTTTCAGCTCTTTATATTATTACCAATTCATCATCTCATTATCCAATAGAGTCATCTGTAAACATACACACAGGAGTCATCTGCAAACCAAACAAAGAGCTATAATCGTGCAAAAAGTGCGAATGATTGAGGGCACATGGTGGCTCCATTTAGTCACCAGGGGCCTCATGTATAAACGGTGCGTATGCACAGAAATGTTGCGTAAGAACGTTTCCACGTTCAAATCGCGATGTATAAAACATAAACTTGGTGTTAAGCCACGCACATTTCCACGGTACCTCATACCCTGTCGTATGCAAGTTCTCCACTTGGTTTTGCAGACTGGCGGCACCCAGCGTCAAAGCAGTGCTACTGTTCCTGAATGGTTTATCTTTCTTTTTCAGATCCACATCCTTGACGAGGCTTTATAAATAGACTGAAATTAACTGCATATTGTTTATTAGTTTAAGGCATCTGATTGTAATTAACCTGTAACAATATAATGGTCCACAGAATGGTCAAACTATTCCAAATACCATAGCTGCTTTAGCGTTGTTACTCTCACTGCACCTTCTTCTTCTTTCAGCTGCTCCCGTTAGGGGTTGCCACAGCGGATCATCTTTTTCCATATTACTCTCACTGCACCACTCGGAGAAACTGATCGGAAAGAGAATTATCAGTATACAGCATCAAGCACACGCTGCCTCAGCCATGCTTCCTATTTGTACTGTTTCTCACACGGCAAACTCTTCAAAACCTTTCCTGTATGGACCTCACGGTTCAGAAAGAGTTTCATCCCAAGAGCTCTAAACGCAATCAATCAGTCCATCAAGTGCTCCTTGTAGAACTGTTTGTACTTATAAGTACAATCACCTCACTGTAAACTTGCACTAGTTATAATATTGCACAACCGGAGCCACTTTATAAAGCGCGTATTTACATATGATGACGATATCATTTTAAAGATGAAATGCAGCAAAATATGTTTATTATATTATACAGATAAAACTTTAACTTCATTTAAATAATCTATACTGTTGATAATTAAAGGACACGGTGTTGCTACGCTAGCAAGGATCTGGCGCTCCGTTCACGGATTGTTCCTGCCTCGCACTGTATGCTTCCCTGGGACTGGCGTGAAGGACAGAATAATTAAACACATACTACAAAGATATTTCAGTGTTCCTTAAAAATTTTGAAGAATCGGCGTTATAAGCTTACAGATGGCTAACGTCTATTACAGAGCTGATTGCGTGGCGATTGGGTATTTGGAGAAAGAAAAGTAAGGACAGGAATTGGGGGTTAGTACGTTTGAAATAGACAGTACTGCTGTAATAAATTCATCAAAGGTCGCGCACAATCACTGTGCCACCGTGTTCCCATGTTTAATAACATGCTTTAACTCCTATCATCATGAAAATTATATCAAGTATACATCTCAGTATTTTAATTATTCAGAGAGCTGTAATATCACGAATGTAATGAATTCTGTGTCCTGTCGGAAGAAGACAAAACCCGGAAGCACGTAGTGATTCACGAGCACATAGGACATCAAATACAAAACAAAGCATTTAACGTGCTACTTTAGTTACGATCGGATTTGAGAGACTAATAAATTAAACGATTTTAAGATGAAGTTTATGATGTTCTACTATAATGACAAAATAAACTACATGATTAAAGTGGAAATTTCAAGATTGAAGTTGACATTTCGTGCTTTTTTCCCCATTGTGTGCCTATTTTTTTTTTCTCTGTACCCTAATGAGCTTTCATATGACACTCAGACGGTGGGCTACAACTCGCCTTTTCACGGCGACTTTGATATGTGACAACTTCTTTTTTATTTTGGGTACTGTGCGACTTTGTGAACTTGAGCTTTCGAGTTTCTCCGACACGCTATGTCACTCAATTGACTTCCTTTTGTTGTTTATACCACTGTTTAAACCAACAAATAGTATGCTTTTCTTTGCCTCCACTTGGTATTCGCTGAAATTCTTCTATTTTCCCCCGTGCTTTTCCCATTGTCTTTTCACAGAACGCTGAGCTTAAGGACTATTTATATTGATTTGCATATTCAAAGAGGCGTAATTCTGGGAGGAGTTGGGGCGGGACAGCAGGTGTGTGCACGAGCGTTACTTTTCACGCTGACCGGGATTTATGTAGCGGAAGAACGTGGAAGTTGATGAACACACAGATTTATGCATCTGTATTTTTCTGTGCGTAAGCACATTTCGGCTTTTGTGCTTACGTCATGTTATAGTGTGAATTCTACACATGCCGTTATGCATGAGGCCCCAGGTATCTTAACCAACAGGCTCCCGTGATGTGGCCGTGCACAGGTTCCCAGAAACCCTTCCTTGAATTACATGGACCCAGAAATGAATGAATGAATGAATTTTGACATCAGAATGGCATATTACAAGAGGCTGAAATGTCAACTCGTCATGTCACGCCGCAAGTGGGCATTGCCCAATCTTGAGTACATTTCTCTTCACGACACTCTCACCAAATCCACCTTCTCCTTCATAGAGCATTGCCCATCCTATGTAGCTCTTAACATAATCCTGTTTCTTTGGAGATGTCTGTGGTGACAACCCTCCCAAGCCAGTAGGCACCTAACTTCACTCCCACCCTTATTCTAGAATATCAGGCTATTTGGTAGCTCATTCCACAGCAGGGTTTCTCCTGGTCTTCTTTGAAAGAGCTGCTTTTGGACAACAAATGGGCACCCCCACCATCCCAAAGACTTGCATTGCATTGCATCTCTTCTTCTCTATTAAATATACACTCAGCCAACCAATCTGAGAAGTTGTTGACAAAACTTTTAAATAAAAAATAAATGAATAATAAGCCCCCATCCATTCACCTTCTAAACCCACTTGCATGATCACAGAGACCCTGATTATTAACCCAGCAGCAAACCCTACCTGGAATGCTAGTCCTCTGCAAGGCTTCATCACTAGTAACTAGCCATATAGAATCATAAATATTCTAATATTTATGAATATTAATATTCATAGTAAAACCTCAATCATCCGTCAGGGGTCGGTACAGAGGCTGTGATGAATAAGGGAAAAGCTACTTTAAAAATGATATACAATAGATTAGTTTAGTGAATAGTCATATTTATTTACAAAACAACACTATATTAACAAAACATAATATAGTATTAACAAAATGAATTAATTTATATAATATTGTAATGACCAGTGTAATAAGGAAGCACAATGCAGCAGTACTGGAGTTTTCTATGTTTTACTTGGTTCCATAACAAATGGTGCCCTGTCTTATACTCCATTATCTGGGATGCGGAGCACACCTCCAAAACAATAAGCTTTCCCTACCAATCAGTTTATCTCTTGCTACTCACGTTCTTTTTTTCTCTATACCGCAAACACTCCTGCTTATTGTCTCCTGACTCCCTACTCAAAACTTCCTTCCGCCACACCTCCCTTTTTCTCCTCTTACTCATCTCCTAAGAGGTGTGTCTGCCCTTTACAGAACAGAAGTTCTTCATCCAGCATTCATTACACACTTTCTGCTCCCTAACAGCGCATCACAAGCTGCCTGCACATCACAATATATTAACAAAACATAATATAACAGAATTTAAAAAGATAATTACAATACAGGTGAACATTTATACATTAAAATTACTGTCAGTGGTTTCCATTTTCGATACGTTTTTCAATTTTGTCAGCATTGCATTTTTTATCGTTCACTGTTGTTCTTCCTACTCCATAAATTGAAGCAATACTTGAAGCACTTTTGCCTTTTCGTAAATGTTTAATAATTTTAATTTTTTGTGACAATTCCAACCACATGCATATGTTTATCAGCCATAACAATATATAGTAGATTAATTATAACAAAAGAGAAAAGCTACAAAATGCTACTAAAACAGAAGGTACGTAACTGGCATGTGGTGCTGTGGAAGATCACTACACGCTAGCACAATGTTGTTCCACTGGGCAGAGCTTGCAGCACACTGCACTGCAGTAATAGTACAGTAATAAGCAGGCACTGGCGTGTGCAATGTTTTTCTTTTCTGGCCCTGATGGTTAATTGAGTGATGGATAATCAAGGTTTTACTGTACATTTTTGTGTCTTTATTTGATGGAGGAGAAAATCGGGGTACTCAAGTAGAAGAACTTGGGAATCATCAGCAAACACCACATAGACAGTGGCTAGGCTGGAAATAGAACAGAAGCCCCTGGAATGATGTGACGACAGTGTAAACCACTGTGCCACCCAAGCAGGCACTAGTCTTAGATGGGATGCCAGTTAGTCACAGGGCACTCTTTTTCATTCTGTGCAGCTTTAGTTATGCCAGTTAAGAATATGAAGAAACTGGAGTTCCTAGAAAAGAAGCTACATGGACAAGGGAATATGGTGTGATGACTTGGGCAGGCTGCTGGACTTGGATCTCTGGAGGTGTACAGCAATGTTAATCAGTGTGACATTCATAAAAACAGTGAACACAGTACAGTGCATTTAAAAATATAAATAAATAGGCGTTACACCTCACATTTTAGAGTGCAGCTGTGACCGGTACTCTGCTCTTATAATCACCAAAGTCTGCTCTGTTCTACTCCTCAGCACGACTCTGAGTTGAAGATTCTTCTGGTGATA
Source organism: Erpetoichthys calabaricus (assembly GCF_900747795.2). Taxonomy (NCBI): domain Eukaryota; kingdom Metazoa; phylum Chordata; class Cladistia; order Polypteriformes; family Polypteridae; genus Erpetoichthys; species Erpetoichthys calabaricus. The sequence continues at coordinate 28,798,756 of NC_041400.2, read as the reverse complement.
GTTGGGTGGACGGCATTTCTAATCTGCATATTGTACAGCTGTGCAGTGTCAGACAAAATGCATCATGGTGCCTACTTCCCTAGTGTCATGGGTGTCTGAAGGTCCACGTTTGTCAGTACAGCACTCCAGCTTGTTGGTCTCATTTTCATCAGTGTCTCATGTAGCCGGATGTATAAAAACAGCAAATGCAGAATAATGATAAAGAGACACTGCTGAAATTCAGCCTTTGCAGTCCCATTTGTTATTATTGACTGAGTGGTCATCATTCTTCATGGGCTTACATGACATGTTGGATGAGATGTCAAAAATCTGAGGCTATAGGAGGGAACAGCTACTTTATCAGACACATTTCAGTATCTAGACAAAAGCCAAGTGAGCTGGAGAAAAAAGGAACAGGCCTAAAGGCAAGAGGATGGAACAAAAAAATGACGCACCACTGTTAGACATTGACGAGGAGCAACCACTTCCATAACCTCAAAATTCAAGGTCATTGTGTCATACAGTTTTGAAAATAAGAATTGGTGTAAATTTTATAGCCTGAGCTCAAAAAATGTGAGAAAAACAGAAAGAGGATTTAAGCAGCTTGGCAAATGTTTTCCACAGTAGACACAGCTGGTGGGCGTATTGTGGTCTGGATAATGCAAAGCGACATAAAAACATCACAGGAGAGGTCAGCTCATAAGAAGGCTGAAGGTCTGAACTTAGTACTGTGGTCAGCTGGGGGCAGGGATGTGGCTCAGCCTCATTTAACGCTTTGAAAGCAGGGAGCATCACTCTTAAAGGAACACTCCACACCACAACCATATTTATTTTATATGCTACTTACTTCATGTTCTTTGTAGTGAAGATTGAGAAAAAAAAATTAATTAATCTCATGTTTTCATGTAGAACTGATGCAACAAACTGTATGTTAGAATAAGCATCGATTGTTACCAACACTAGACAATAGCAAACAATATGAGAAAAATTTCAACACATTACTCATGTTGCATAATTCTGTCAGCAAGTCATCCAGTTGTATGCTCACAACTTCCAAAACGCATGCATTTTTTACTTAAACATTTTTAAATGAATAGAATCTAGAAAACCAGAGCAGTGCACACAGAGGAAATGTTTCAACATGGAATTGAGCTTTTGCACTAAAAATCTGCATCTCGCTATGGACTTAGATTACTGCCAAAAGTCCGTATCTGAGTGCCACTCATTTTGTAAGTGTGAGTTACATTTTGAGTGTGAGTGATGCATTTGGCAAGTGTTTTGCAGTCACATGATCTTTGGCACGTTCTTGGCGCAGCATCACTGCCAAAATTATTTGAGTGCGATAACGTCAAGGCAAGGGTGGGACTACTTACAGTGACAAGATATACTGTACACTGACAGTATAATACTGCATATTCACTTGCCCTGCAAATAGCACAGCTGATAGAAAATAACATTCGAACAAGGCAGCTTGTGCATGTACAAGAAGTCTCACTTTACCTTGACTGTCTGTGTCTGTGCATGTTTGGTTAAAACCTGCTTGTTCTTCACTCAGTGAAGTGATGGTTAAGCTTCAGCTCTTCCTCGTGTCGTTCTGTTGGGTGAAATCCTTGTATCTCGTAATATACAAGCAGCAAAGCAATCACTTTCATTTTCTTTTTGAACTGAAAAGAAAGGGGGGACCAAAATTGCTGGGTAGATCATCAGATTCATGCGCTCAAAATGTAACTCACACTCATAAAATGATTGGTACTCGATCACAGACCTTTGGCAGCAATTAAACTTCATATCTCTCTTGTTCACTGGTCAAGAGTTCTGTTTCAACTCAAAAGTGTGAATGTATGTGAACGGCCTTCCTGTTTCTGAACTACTTTCATTTTCTAAAGTTATTTATTAAACACTATTTTAGCAAAAAATACATGCATTTTGCAAGCTGTGAGCATACACATGGTTGACTTGATACAGTATGTTGATTAGATGACACGATGTGGTCCCCATTCCTGACACAAAGGCTTGGACACAAGTTTCCTATGCACAAAGAGTAATTGTGTGAAAGTCTTTTACAAGTAAGTGTTTCCCCCACCACAACCACACTGTTTTTCCACTCTGTGTATCGGATGCACTTCTGGGTGAGGTTGGAGCTCGATCAAGTAGGGCTCGCTAGTCCCCTCAGCATCCTCTGGTGGCACCCACTGAACCCAACAGGGTTGTGCCAAAGAATTACTGTTCCCAATGTGCCCTGTGGGACTCCGTAGCAGTATAGTAACCTGGGGGGTTGCTGGGGAAACCAATATACAGAATATTATACTGGCATCCCAGCTGGGAAAGGATCCTGGTACGACTCCAGCTGGGCTGCCAGTCCCAGCTTGTTCAAAATAAGTAACATGAGATTTTGCATTTGCTTTGCTGTTGTCTAGCAGTAGACGATTATTCTATCACAAACATTGTTGTCTCCATTCTCCATGAAAATATGAAAAAAAAATTTTCTCAGCCGTCACTACAAGCCGAAAATTACGAAAAATTTACGGTATTGCTCAATTTATTTTTATTAACAGAAAAAAATGAGAAAAACTTACATATATAAAGAAGAAATAGATATTAATAATTAATAATACAGCCAGAAAATAAATTGATTCTCATTAATAAGATTGACAAATGAGGAAAAGTATAAAAAAGCACATAAATGAAAAGAACAAACAAACAAAAAACTCTAAATACTTAAATGCAGAACTCAAATGGAAAAAACCAAACTCTAAATTTCAATTATTTTATATGGAATTTTAGTACAGTGGAACCTCGAGATACAATCACCTCTGTATACGAGAAATTCAAAATACGAGGAAAGTATGAGCGAAAAATTCAGATCTAAATACGAGCATTGGCTCACGTAACGAGCCACGAGCCAGGCTGTGGGTATAGCTCGCGGATTAGCAAGGGGGCGTGGTAGCTGTAGCGAGCCGCAGGGCGATCTGCGGTGTCTGTGTTTCTCACCTAAGTGCACAGGTGGGAAACTGCCCACATCCATGATTTGTCCTGTGGCTGATGGGCTGGGCAGGGTTGCCACCCGTCCTTTAAAATACGGAATCGTCCAGTATTTGAGAATGAAATTGCGCGTCCCGTTTTGAATCAATACGTATGCGTCCCTTATTTTTTTGTATTAAAAGTGGTAACCCTAGCAGCTGCCATGTCTTCCCCGCATATATAGAGAAGCGCGAGCCGGTTAAGGGGGAGAAGTAAAAGAAAAGAGAGGAGAGGAGAGAGAACGGAGGTTGCAGGAGGAGGCAGGAATCCGCAGCAGTAGGAAGTCGGTGCGAGAGAGCGAGCGAGTACAGGCTCGCGTGTAGCTGAACAGGCGAGCCAAACAGCTGAAGCAGGACGGTGTAGAGAAGGTCAGCTGCATTAAGTGTCTCGCCTGTTGCAGAGCCCGCATGGGAGAAGCAGGTGAGACGCTAACAGAGAAGAAGCACCGGGGACTGTCATCTGTTTTTTGAAGACTGCTTCCTGTTGACGTTTTAACCTCGTGTTAAAGGATTGTTATTCTTATGTACTTTAAACCTCCACTTCATAACTGTTTTAAGGATTATTTATTTAAAGATTTATTGAATGCTCTACTGCACTTTGGACACCTGTTTTGATTCTTTTAATAATCAGTTATATTATTTACCAGTGTTATTTATTAAAGGTAGACTACAGTATATATAATTTATCAGTATTATTTGTTAGGAAAATTGATTTTTATGTTAATATATTTGGGATGCGGAACGGATTAACTGGATTTCCATTATTTTCAATGGGGATGTTTGTTCTAGATACGAGAAATTCGCTATACAAGCTCAGTGCTGGAACGAAGTAAACTCGTATCTAGAGGTTCCACTGTACTAGGGTGTTGTACCATGTTAGCCATTATGAATGTAGAGAAAAGTCAAGCAAAATGACACCTTGTATTGGCTAACTAAAAAGATTGCAATATGCAAGCTTTCAAGGCAACTCAGGCCCCTTCTTCAGGCAACATGTAATCAAGATTACATCTTGCCTGAATATGGATTTTTAAAAACAGCAAACCCATTTAGAAACTACATATCCAAAAGCTTAAACAATAACAAGAATCAAATCCACAAATACAGAAACAGAAAAATAATTTAGAAAGCAACAAATGACAATCTAAACAAGACTCAGCAGGTGGACCACCGGCAAGAGTGACATTCACACAATCACTCAGCAATTCAAGGACGCTACAGGCGGCCCTTTTATTATGGCGGCACAATCAGCAACAACCCCTGAGTAATTAATAGTAATTGGAAAACACCCCACAGCCTTAATCTCTAATGGAAAACAGGGAAAACAATTAACAGTTAAAAATAAAAACCTGAAGATAAGAAAACCAAAACAGGGAAACAGAAGGTTGAACTGGGGCAAAGCTCGACCTAAACCACAACGCCTGTGTGCCTGGTTTTAAAAATGCCAGACACGTGAATCACACTAGTGGTGCAGAAATGGGTGCTCTGCTGCCTTTCAAACTTCACTCCAAGATGAACAGATATTTATACTAATTAACATCAAGCACATGATGCTTTTAGAAAAGTGCTGAAGATGAATTAGGCCTATGACTGCTGCTCATGAGCCATGGTAGATTTCTCACAGTCTCCAGACTGCCAGCGCTCAGTGCCAGGTGACAGAATATACAACTGAGCTCAGGTCGAAATGACTACCCTGACTTGTGCATTGGGCCACGACTCTTCCCTCTGAGAGGTTTTACATTTTCATTTAATTGTTTGACAGACAGGGGCAGCACGGTGGCGCAGTGGGTAGCGCTGCTGCCTCGCAGTTGGGAGACCTGGGGACCTGAGTTCGCTTCCCGGGTCCTCCCTGTGTGGAGTTTGCATGTTCTCCCCGTGTCTGTGTGGGTTTCCTCCGGGCGCTCCGGTTTTCTCCCATAGTCCAAAGACATCTCAAGACAGAAATTCTAAATTGGCCCTAGTGTGTGCTTGGTGTGTGGGCATGTTTGTGTGTGTCCTGCGGTGGGTTGGCACCCTGCCCTGGATTGGTTCCTGCCTTGTGCCCTGTGTTGGCTGGGATTGGCTCCAGCAGACCCCCGTGACCCTGTGTTCAGATTCAGCGGGTTGGAAAATGGATGGATGTTTGACAGACACGTTTATCCAAAGTGACTTACAAAAGAGGGAAACGTAACCAGCTTATTTTGACATGAAAGTTAGCCTGTCACCCCCCCATTGTGTAAGTTTTTATTATAAGCTTGTTAGGTAAATACTATTTTGCAGTGTTGCCTCAGTGTTTAAGCCTCCTGCCCTTTTCCCGTGCCAGTTGTATACTGGGCATCGTTTGATAACAGGGCCTTTGACAATGAAATGGGGACTAAACCTCAAGCACTCTTCTTGGTTTCTCTTACAGCTTCAGTTTTTTTTCAAATTAAGTTCTCATTCCATTTAGCTGTATTCTTTTGTATTCTTCTGTCTGCCTGAGGTCTCTCTAGTTCTCAGTTTGTGTTTCTGTTTTATGTTGTTCAGTTTTTTCTCATTAAGCAGTAGTAGTAGTTGTAGTATTGTCATATGTACAGAGTACAGTGAAATTCTTACTTGCATGTCTGACTATGAAAAAAAATATATATTGTGAAAACTATGGGACGCCACAGAACCCCAAACTCCAAATGCAAACACAAACAAGTCCCGCATTTAAAACAAAGAGGATTTATTACAAGATACCTCCGCACCGCTACTCCTCCGAGGCGAGAGTTACCCATCTCTGCTTTCACCTCTGACTTGTCTGGACAAGGCAGTGCAGACTCTTTTATCAAATATCCAGGGCTTCGCCCATTGGAAGTATATTTGGGCCATATGGAAGTCCCCAAGAATAGAAAGTATAACTCCCTGCAGCACCCCTAGTGGCACCCACGGACCCCAACAGGGTTGCGGTACCGGACTTCAATTCCCAGCATTCCCTGCGGGTGTCCGAATGGGTACTGAAGCCCAGGGATGCTGCCAGCTAGTGTATGGGGTGGGGGGAGATGAATAACCAGAGTATATTACTCTCCTCTGTCCATCTGTGCTATTTTAAATTAAATTAAATTGCACCTTCACATGACCTTTGGGGGTCAGAGTGCAGGGTCAGCCATTGGACAGCTCTCCTGGAGCAATTTTCAGGATAAGGGCCTTATATGTATGTCTATATAAATTTAATATGTCTATATAAACTGAATACATAATGGCTTATCATAAAGTTTTGTGTTTGGACCTCAAAGGGTTATTCTATGGTGTTGATTTTATATGATTAGTTTTGATTGCTTCTTTCTTTCATTTTAATAGGTGTTTTTAAAGAATCCAAAATCTAGTTTAGAATTATTGTAACCTACAGTAAGTCCACTGTGATTCTTAGTTCTGTAGCTTCATTAGACATGTATAGGATTAATAAAGTATCTATCTATCTATCTATCTATCTATCTATCTATCTATCTATCTATCTATCTATCTATCTATCTATCTATTTGTACGTGAATTTGTAAATTTCTACTACTTGACAAGTACTAAGTTTGTTAGTGTACACATGCTACTTCTTGTTTCCTTACCTTTATGTTACTACTCGCCCTTTGTTCATATCATTTTTTTTCTTCTTAATTCAGTAAGCTTGATTAGCGTATGCCTGTAAGAATTTCAGTATACTTTGCACACTTGATGACAGTGAGCCTAAAAGATGCCTCTGAGGTAGCAGGGATTGGTCTGGGCATTTGCCCTCTTCAACCATAAGGTGGCGCTGCAACCTCAGTTCATGACAGCTGTCTACATGAGAAGAAAAGAGCAAAAGGCAAAGCAGCATCTGTCACTGCAAGGGCCACAAAGAATCAACAAAGCTAGACAAGAAACACAAAAATATGGCTTTTAAAAACTCTGGCTTTTAAAAGGAAACAGAAGCGTTTGGGAAAATGTTGAAAGGAAAATGGTGCCGCTTATTTATATGTTCTGAGAACAGAGGACCATAACACAAGTCTTTTATTATCTCACACCAACAATGAGTGGCAGGAATTACTAGACGACTTAGTGACTTCTCACTGGTGTGTTAACCTTCAACTAAAGTCTGACAAGTGAGGTCTAAAGCAATGACTGCTTACGCACAGCAATGCAAATATTTACAAATCACATTCTTCTACAAGAGGCATGTGCACTAGGAAAAGAAACACACAGCCAACATGCTTACAGGAATTAGATTAGTTAAAACTTTACTAATCCCAAAGGAAAATTCAGATGCATACAGCAGCAGTAACATAAAAAACAAGGATAGAGACTCACAGGACAAATAGTATAGCCAATCAAACAATCAATCAATCAATCAATCGATAAATAAATGTATATTGCGCTGAACTTTCAAAATGAAGTAACACTAGGGTGTTGTACTGTGTTAGCCATTATGAATGTACTGAGAAGCCAAGCAAAATGACACCTTTTATTGGCTAACTAAAAAAATGACAATATGTAAGCTTTCGAGGCAACTCAGACCCCTTCTTCAACTGCCAGTACAAGGTGTCATGTAGCTTGATTTCTCACTAAAATTAAATAACATGAAGAGTATGTCAGGAGGAAGCATTACATTGCCTGATAGCAGCGCGCAGAAAAGACCCCCACAGGTGCTTCTTAGCACACCATGGTGCAATGAGCCTGTGGCTAAAACTGCTCCAAGAGGGGATGGAGGGGACTTTTCATGATGGTATCCAATTTTGCCCACATTCACTTTTCCAAAAAAGATTCCCAGTTTGTCCAGGGTCAGGGTCAACTTTCAGAAAGTCATCAAGAAGGAAAAGGTTTAGTGTTTAAATCAAAACAAAAATGAGCTAAATTAGCATAAAGAAAAGCCAGTAGCAGACCTCTTAGAAGTTAAGGTTATGTTTTTTGTAATTCTGGTGGGCTATTATTTGCCCAACACATGTTCTTTTAATTGAATCTGCTTTTGTAATCTTACAAAGTGTAACGTCTCTGTGAGGGGCTTACCGATGCAGGTTGATAGAGCTCTACTCTATGTACAACACAAAAGTCTTTAAACACATTAAATATGTCCGGCTCAAATTTTGAGATGTACAGATAATATAGCAAACATTCTCAAACTGGCTCAGTCCAGTCCCGGATCATGGGGGCATGGTGCTTATCCTGGCATCACAAGCCCTAGGCTGGGCACTCACATTAACACAAGGCCAATATGGAGTTGCCAATTACTTCTCTGCACATGGCACTGCTACAACGGCTACTGTGACCTAAGCTTCTTGTCTTTGGGACATGGGAAGAAAACTCACTCAGACACTGGAAGAAAATACGGACTCCACTCAGAACATGTCAAGGTGTGGGATTTGAACCCAAAACACCTGATACATGAGGCAACCATTATGTGTTCATGTCACATATATTAAGTTTCCATCCATAGCACTTTCAATTCCTGCAAATGACTTCCCACCTTCTACGGCGCTTTCATCTATAATCCTGATGTGTCCTAATCAATGTCCCTTCCTCATATTTGTCAATGTTCTTTTCCTTATTCTATTTGTTTTATCATGGATAAAGATTGTGTTTTATTTGGCAGGTGCTTTTATCTTAGACATGCTTTAGGCCGGGTTTATACTTCACGCGACGCGACACATGCTGCAGTAAACGCAAGTGTTTTACTGTTTATACTTGCGTGCATACTTTGTGTAAATGTAGAGGAATCCAGCAGGTGGCAGTGCGACATATTATCATGGTGAGAACAGGTTCAGCTTCTCTGGGTTGTGAATTGCCTGGAACACCCATTAAATTCCGATGACACTTTACTGCAATATGAAAAGGATGTTTAATGATTACATCCATCAATCCAGGGATGTGTCCATTCCAGCAAGCATTGGGCACGAGGCAGAAACAATCCATGGACGGGACCTCAGCTCATCACAAGGTGAATGCAAGCACACACATACACTGGAGTCATTTTAGTGTCACCAAATCCACAAATCTGCATATCTTTGGAAGAAAACCGGAGCAAACTGAGGAAACCCAGCAGGAAAACGTGTAAACTCCAGGCAGGGAATACCAGCGACGTGACTCCCTGTGAGACAGCAGTGCTACCACTCTGCCACTATGTTACCCATATGTGTGTAAGTATTAACAGTATTCATTATTTAAACAAAATTAATGATTTATCTGTAAAATGTAACATACATGCTTTAATGCATTTCATCATGAAAGTGATATCAAGTATAAAGATTCTAAATGTGCAGAGAGTTGGAATATCATACATTTAATGTGTTCTGTGTGGTGATCTATTGCTGGTTGCCGCTGCTGTCAGGTAAAAGAAACTCGTAGCGATTAAAAACTGGGATGATGTTTACGATGGTCTGCTTTAATGATAAAGTAAACTACGAGGATAAAGTGGACATGTCCAGATTATAGCCGAAATTTCCACTTTAATCACAAAATACACGTTTTCACCATGTCCTTAATTTTTTTTCTCTGTGGCTCAAATACAGTGCTTTATATTATGTTGCTGTTGTGAAGTTGCAAAAATAAAAGTTGGCACAAAAGATGGTATGTGAGACTTTTAAAATGTATCATGTCATTACGATCGGGAATATGCGACGCTTGAATATACGCAGAAGCACCATAAATGCATTTGTATGTTGCAATTTTGCTTCACCACATCGAACAATTCATCAAACATCGAAGTGCGCACACCAATCTCGTAGGATCCGCATAGCGGCTTTCTGTCACATGTAGATAGTAACCAGAGACTCTGACATCACATTCCAATTTTTATCACACTGCACCCCCTGACATTTTCCTGCCTGATACTGCAACTCGTGCACGCATCACGTTAATTTCTGAGGACCTGCTCAAAGGACGCGTCAAATGAACACTGGGAACGCATGGCAGCCATGATGTGTGCGTGTACGCGTTCTGAGCGTGAAGTATACACAAGCCCTTAGGCTGCATATTTTCCACACAATAACACCCTAATAGGAACCACAGTGAAAATTACTGTTGTAGGACAGACTGGCATTTTCCAAGTCCCAGCTTAGCAAACTGCTGCCAGACACTCTTATTACCAGCTAAAAAATCTCAGTTTGCTTGACTGGGCCACCCTTTGGAATTCAGCATCTTATAAGGATAAGATCCCGAAGGCGAGAAATGGACTCAGGCTCTGAACATCCATCCATTTTCCACTGCTTATCCGAAGCCGTCTTAGAAGTGCCACACATGCCAACTCATACTGTGGAATCCCAAAGCGTTCACTAGCCATGGGAGATACAGTATAATCCTCCCAGCAAGCCCTGGGTCTTTCCTGGGGTCTCCTCCCAGCTGGTCATGCCCATAAAATCTCCACAGGGAGGTGTCCAAGAGGCACTTGTATCAGATGCCTGAACCATCTCAATTGGCTCCTCTCGAGGTGGAGGGTCAGTTGCTCTACTCCGAGCCTCTCCCGGATGTTGGCACTTCTCACGCAGTCTCTAAGGGAAAGCCTGGCCACTCTGCGGAGAAAGCTCATTTTGGCTGCTTGTACCCACAATTTCATTCTTTTGGTCATTACCCAAAGCTCATGACCATAGGTGAGGGTGGGGACGTAGATCGACTGGTAAATTGAGAGCTTCACCTTCTGACTCAGCTACAGATCAGTAAAGCAGATGTATAACTTCACTTGCCAGCCCAATCCATCTGTCAATCTCAATATCCCTTTTCCCATTACTTGTGAACAAAACCCTGAGGTATTTAAACTCCACTTGAGGAAGTAACTCGCCTCCTACTCTGAGAGGACAGTCCACTTTTTTCCTACGAAGGACCATGATCTCAGATTTGGAGGTGCTGATCGTCATACTGCCACTTCACACTTGTTCACAAACTAGCCCAATCCGTGCTAGAGTTCAGAGCCCAATGAAGCCAACAGGACAACCTCATCTGAAAAAAGCAGTGACGTAAATCTAAGGTCACAGAACTGGTCCCCCCCTCTCTGAATGTGCCTTGATAGACTGTCCATGAAAACCACAAACAGGTTTTGAACAAAGAACTGTAAATAAAGAATAAGTAACACTAATGGACAGAACTTTGCACCAGTGGTGAACTAAGAAGATGGGCTTTATGCACCCAAGAAGCTGGTGTTCCTCCTTATAAAACTCTTGGAACACCCTAACTAGTTGCTCTCTTCTCACCAAGCCGCAGTTCAACCTGTTTGTTAACTTTGGCAGCCCATAGCCAGGACACATAACTGATAGAGCATGGCCGCAACTGAGGCTGAAGCAATCCCTTTACTCCAGAGGCCAGACTGGAATGTTGGAATACTTGTCTGTACTGGAGTCTGGACAGGGATGCCATTAGTCCAGCCTTACTGAGGAGTAGCAAGTGTATAAGCTAGAGGGAGAGATAGAGTGAAAGAGAGAAAGAGACAAAGAGAGAAAGAGAGAGAGAGAGAGAGAGAGTTTGTACGTAAAACACGCGTTTGTCTTGATAGAACAGCAACTGACTGATCACCAGTTGCTCAGTAGATGTAATTTTGACAGCAGCGGAGGACACTGTGTAAAACTCTCGAAGAGAAACTGTAGTAGCGCCCGCATCCAGAAATTGTGAAGAAAGACAAAGAAGGACACCCTCCTGAAAAACGAAAGGAAAGCGCTCTGTAAATCTGGAAAAAGCCAACCAGGAAAAGAACAAAACATCGCTTACTTCAAACCATAAGTGCAAATTACAAATGAAGTACAAATGACTTTGATTCCGAGAGCTGTTCATTATATTTTAATAGATAAGACAAAGCCAGCTAAAGTATTATAGCATTGGTGTCACTGTAAGGTACTAACCTTGTGAAGGATAAGTTCTATTATGAAATTTTCATCCTAAATCCAGTAAGCAGAACAGCATCTCACACACACACACACACACCTATAGACACACTGGTGAGCCAGCATAGACTAACTGTGAACAAACGAAACAGCGCACCCACAAGAACCTTGACAATGGATGACAGAACATATCCATCTTAAAAACAAGAATTGAAACATCAAAATTTATAAGCTATAAGACAGAAAAAGATCCGTCTAAGCCAAGAGATAGAATTGTTAAGTTATTTGCTTTTTTCTATGGGTGAGAAAAAGTTCAACTGCGCTTTTATAATTTTATGCTGTGTTTTTGTTATTGTCTTTCGTCTACATATACAGTATATGTATACATACATATATCTCTCTCTCTAAATATACCTGCATATATCCATCTTTTGTTATCCCTATGTTATAAATAAATTGCATTATTTTGTTTATTTCAACAAGCTTCTCCGTGTTATTTATCAAAGTTAAGTCTTTGACAATGTTTCAAACCACAACAGATAAAGCCATAGTGTTAACGCAGACTTTCGTCGATTTAAGAACCTCGCTGATAAATTGGGCAGATCTCTTCATATTTCTGCCGTCCCTGGAGTGCATGTTAAATCACTCTCATCATGCATGTTTAATCACTCTCATCCCTACACTGTGTTTTCTCCATAGGAAAACACACTACACAGAAAGCTGGTCCCCCCCCCTTCCATGCCTTCCTCCTTGTCTGTCTGGACCCACCTCTTCCTGCTGGAAGTCCTCAAAGGCAGAAGATCTGCCATGTTAGGGCAGTCACGACTTGACTCGCATCTGCAAACATGTCAACGCTTCTTAAATGCATTTTCTTTGTTTCCTTTTTCAAAAAATGATACGTTGTTTGCCTTTTGGTGCCCCACACCTTTATGCCATTTTGTCTATTTCTTTACAGTGGTGTAGTCGGCAGGATGAGACATGTACAGGAGGATAGACACTGGAAGTGACATTAGTGGCGGTAAAGCCGTCACCCTTCCAGTTTGCAGAAGAAAGAACAAAAAATAAATTAGTACACAACACCAACCCCTGGAGTGGTGGGGTATTACCATTACTAAAGCCTTTAAGCTGACGCCTATGCACAAACATGTGACAATACTCATTCAGTTTTGAAGTGTCTTCTGCATGGAACATGTTCTCCATGGTCTACTTTCAAACCCCTGTTATTGAACTGTACTGTATCTAGCAATCTTCAAACGGACCGCTATCAGAAAACCCGGTTAACTGAAACTGTTAAAAACATTACAGTTGAAGATCACTTGAGAAATCCTACAAATTCGTCATGAAAGTTCAGCACTTGTCTAGTGTTCTGAAAATGACTCTCTTTCAGATTCACTTGTGATACTCCATTTATTTCCTGGCTCTCATGCTTACCTCTGTGATGATCTGTCCTCTGCCTTTGCTGCCTGTTTTATGTACACTCCATGTGTTGTTTGATTTTTGCATCATATTACTTAATGCAGCGTGAAGCACTTTCAAGGTAGTACTGATTATAAAAGGCATTATATAAAACAAAGAGGGATTTACTGAATCCAACAGTTAACCATTTCCAGCTCGTCACACAATTTAAAAAGAACACAGTTTCCAATAAGAATCCTTCTTGGCTGTGCAGAAAGTTTCCATTTGCTTATTAAAACATTTGCTGTGTGCCTTTGGTCCCTGATGTTCCAATGCAATTTGCAGACACTTACATCCTTGAGCACTGACACTTGCTTCTCTGCTCTTTTCTAATTCTCGAGTTAATAGTTCTCCTTTGGGATTTTCCACTTTCGGCCTTTCAAGTGTGTTGTTTTGTTAACTTTTTTCTGTGAAGGACTAAACAACTGTGCCCACTGACAATGGAACCATGTGAGAAATGATTGGTGGAAGTGCAGGGCTTCGGCCATTTGTTTACTTAGGTGTTCATATGTGGCACTAATGAATGTGTTTTGATGTGGTGGGGATGGTTAACTTCTGAGCCCTCAGCAAGGCCTGAGAATGGAGCTGGGTAACAATGTGGGATCTACAATGCTGAAGACGTAAAAAGAGGAAAGAACAAAAAAGGACTCGCCTTAAGTTTATCCGTTGTTGTTGTAGTAATTGTTAGGGTCCAAATGTATATGTCTGAAATCAGCATCCTTGTAATTACTACTACTGCATTTATATTAAAACATTAGACACGGGACCTGTCAAAGACAGTTAATAGAATTATTTAATAAATGTCTCTTGCCCTACACAAGACCTTTAGCTCCTTTCCTCTGTATTTGCGTGTGTGAATGTCTCCTCACCGGCGGTCCATCTCTCTTGAATGTATTCCCATAAAGCCTGCTATTCAGACTCTGTCGTTATTTTTGAGGTACCTTTGTCACCTCCTGTCTAGTTTTATACTCTCCATCTTTGAAGTGGACTCTCTCAGCATGCCTCCTACGCCTTTACTCCTCCTTGTACATCTCACACTTCCTCTTTCACTGCGTCACCAAAGCCAAACTGACCAATCACACCAAAGCCAGACTGACCAATCAGATTGCTCAGAGGGACTGAACACACAGACCTTGGTGTTTCATTATACAGTAGATAGATAGCTAGTATTCTCAAACCCACCTAATCCTATTCAGAGTTGGGTGGTTGGTGGAGCCTATCGAACCAGCACTGGGTGCCAGGAAGGAAACAATCCTGGATGGGGCACCACTTTATTGTAGAATGCACATATTCACACTCACGCAGGACCAATCTTTGACTTCCTCTACTGTAGCATATTGTTACAATGGAATGTGAGAGAAAAGCCTACACAAACACGAGGAGAATGAGCAAACTTCACAAAGACAATAATCCAAACCTGGAACACTGGACCACTGAGGCAACTGCACTGGCATATTATACACTGCAAAATGTAATATACAATTGTGTTTGTGTTTCACAAATCAACTCAAGTCCAAACAGTACAATTCAATAGCAACAATTTAGCATCCTCCTGTCCATTTTCTGATTACAGCTAATCCACTGCAGGATTGTGGGAAGCAGGAGTCTGTCCCAGCAGTATCAACGGGAATGCCAGGGACCACCTGTGAGTGGCGGGCACACTCATGCACACCCACCCTCAATAGCAAACATAAGAGTTACCCGGTAATCTATCTAGCACATGTGTCTGTACAGAGAATGATTCGATTGAATGACACTGTGACGACAGCACTGCCTACTGCTCCACCATGCCACCCTCTTTAATTTGCAGTCGTTGCCTTCAGAAAAGCTTCACTTTTTTCATATTTTGTTATATTGCATCCTTCTGCTAAAATCATTTAAATTCATTTTTTCCCTCATCAAGCAAAACTCAATACCCCAGAATGACAAAAGGTTTTTATAACTTTTTGAAAAGATGTTTAAAATAAAAAACTGAAATATCCTCAGTACTTCATTGAAGAAGCGAATAAAGCCTGGAGTCGTCTTAAGTGTGACACGACAAGCTTCACACACCTGGATCTGGGGATTTTCTGTCGTTCTTCTCTGCAGATCCTCTCAAGCTCGGTCAGGTTGGATGGAGACCATCAGTGGACGGCTGTTTTTAGGTCTCTCCACAAATGTTCAACTGGGTTCAAGTCCAGGCTCCTGCTGGAGCCCTCGAGGCTTGTTCCCCGAGTCATTCCAGGATTATCTTGTGTGGCACTAGAGGGCACTGTTGCTCCTCAAACCCAATAGACACACACATCCAAGACACCAGGTAAAAGCACCAGGAAATATTTTAATTTCTTTTTTCCTTGATTAAATGTGCCTTCAAAGCTCCACCACCACAATACACAATAAATCAATAATACAATTCTTTTCCTCCTCTCCTCCCAGCAGCTCTGTCACACTCCCTCCCAACTCTGGCTTGCTTGTGGGTCTCCACCAGTCCTTTATACAGTCCTTGACCCAGAAGTGCTTCTCCTCTTCTGTTCACGTGACTTGTCAGCACTTCCGGGTCAGATGGAGAATTACATTTTTCTTCAGCCCAGAAGTACTTCTGTTCTTCCGTCCCCGTGACTTGGGAGTACCTTCGGGCTATATGGGAAATGAAAATTCCCGTGTCTCCCTGCAGCATCACGCGGTGGCACCCATGGTACCCAGTAGGGTTGTGAAGCCAAACTCCATCTCCCATGGTGCCCTGCGGGAATCCGAGGCACCTCTAGGCTGCAGGGAAGACGCCATCTAGCGTCCTAGGTGTGTCAGCCGGGATGAGCTGCCGGCCGTCCATCACAATTGGTTAAGAATTGTTGTCCTGTTGGTAGGTTAATCTTCAGCCCAGACTGATGTTCTCATTAGGTTATCATTAAGCATATCTCTGTACTTTGCTCTATTTAGCTTTCCCTTAACCCTGACTGGTCTCACAGTTCCCAACCCCACCACCACCACGCTTCACCATTGAAGTGGCATTATACAGGTGATGAGGGGTGCCTGGTTTCCTCCAGATGTAACACTGTTCTTGGTTTCACCAGACCAGAGAATCTTGTTTCTCACAATTTGAAAGTCCTTTAGGAGCCTCTTTGCAAACTCATTGTGGGCTCCTATGCATCTTTACCAAAGGAGTGATGTCTGTTTGGCCACTATGTCATAAAGTCCAGATCAGTGGAGTTTTACAGTGATGGCTGTCTTTCTGGAACTTTCTCCCATTTCTAAACAGGTTCTCTGGCGTTCAGTCAGAGTGACCATTAGGTTCTTGGTCACGTCTCTCACCAAGGCCCTCCTCCCCTGTTTGTCTAATTTGTGTACACCTGTGCTGATTAAAGGCAAAGTGCATCACAATGTCTTCTTCCCGATCTTCATGGATGTCTCCCATGATTACACAGTTTGGCTGGGTGGCCAGCTCTAGGAAGCGTCATGGTTGTTCCAAACTTCTTCCATTTATGGTAGCCACAATGATCTTGGGGACCTTCAATGCTGCAGAAATGTATCTGTAGCCTTCCCCAGAAGTGTGCCTCGATGCAATCCTGTCTCTATGCTCTACAGGCAATTCCTTTGACCTAATGTTGCTCTAAAACACATGGTCACATGTGTAACCCAAATAATTTGCAAAAAAATTCTGAAATCTTTATCATTCTGGGGTATTGAGTGATGCTTGAAGTTGTGAAAATACATTTAAATTATATGAACACAAGGCTGCCACATAACATAAATGTGAAAGAAGCGAAGGGGTCTCAACACTTTTTGCATCCACTGTACTGACACAATAAATAATCCATTCATCCATTTCTGCACCCATATGTCCCATTCCAGAATCTGTGAGTATCAGACAGAAGACCCAGGACCTCCATCAACCCTGGAAGACACTCACACTGGGTCAGTATAGAGTTACCGGGCATCCTAATGGACGGCCTTTAGACTGAATGAGAAAACTGGATTTTATAGAACAGACCTAAGCGACAGAACAGAAATTGTACAAACCTCACAGAGAAGGCACATCCATGTTAGAAATGGTCATACTTCTGCATGGCTCCACCGCAGAGGATGAGCCAGTGAAGCCATTTGCCCAACATATCAGTTACTTTCACAGTAACCTGCTGGTAAAACTCCTGTGTTTAGCGATGGTTTAGGGACTAAACACCTGAAGGCAGCAGGAAGCGAAAAAGAAGGGGTGAAGAAACTGCCGGCATTCTTCAGGGAATGGAATTACTGATGCCTGTACCCGTCTCCTGCTCGGGGTCAACAAGCCACAGATAAACGGCAGCATGTGAAAATGATCTCTTTCCTGTTGGCAATGAAGAATATGCAGCTACCGACTGACAGCTTTCTTAATGTCAGCTCAGCTCTGACCTTATTTTCAGTTCTGTACTCATTAAAATAATGCACTTTTCATTGACTAAATTAAATACTCGTTTCCATTGTAACTAAAACCTGCCCATGAATAAAAAATGTTGCAATGTGGACAGTGAAAAACAGACTAAGATGGCAAGAACAGTTAATGCTGCAGCTGTTTATTGTAAGCCAACCTTTCCTTTATAAAGTACCTCTCAGAAAGAATGCCCCCCCACCCAAATAACTACTACATGAATGGAGACGTGACTTGGTCAGGGTCTCAATGTGTGCTACACTTTACCTCCTGTTAGCTTGACTGGAGAATCTCCATGGGCCTCGTGTGTATCAGTGGGCTCCTCATCCACTCTAGGGCTGTTTCCTGCCTTGTAACCAATGCTGCCAGGATGGGGTTCAGCCCTTGAAGGCAATGAAGTGAGTTAAGTAGGTTTAAGATATACTGTATAGTAAGTAATAATAATAATAATAATTCTTTGCATTTATATAGCGCTTTTCTCACTACTCAAAGCGCTCAGCAATTGCAGGTTAAGGGCCTTGCTCAAGGGCCCAACAGAGCAGAGTCCCTATTGGCATTTACGGGATTCGAACCGCAACCTTTCCGATTGCCAGTGCAGATCCCTAGCCTCAGAGCCACCACTCCGCCTGTAGCTTTAAGGTATATTAGGTTATGCTTATAAAAGGTGATGTAGTTGTGGCATGACAGTGGATAGCAGTCCACATACAAACCATCCTGGACTGAACCTCACTTCCAGACATCGTCTGTGTGGAGTTTGCATGTTCTGCCTGAATCTCCAGTGTCGTCTCAAATCCCAAAAGACCTGCAGGTGCAATCACTGTGTGACTGGCGTCCTATGATGGACTGGCGTCTTGTCCGAGGATGTTTCGTGTCTTGTGTCTAGTGGTGCAAGGACAGCCTCTGGCTCCCATGACCCTTTAGGCCACTAAGGGGAATAGCATACCCCCAAACCCCAGACACAATTGTGCCACAACAATCTTGGGTAACAAATAATTATTTTTTGTTCAATGAAGTACTTTCTGTGACCTGTAGGGAGGGAACACTGCAGCACCCCAAGCCCCCAGACAGAACTTCACAACATGGTGCTGGGTTCAAATAAAAGGCAGCTATTTCAGACAATACCTTCACATGGTTTCAGTTTCCTTCTTTCTACACCTCCCTTGCTGTCTCATCCTCCTCCTGCTGACTCTCACCCCTGAGAGGATAGGCGTGGTCCATTTTATTCCGGATGCAGGAATACTTCTGGTGTCGAGAAGGAAATTCTCCCAGGTCAGGCAGATGCCCCTGAAAGTAAGGATAGCCTTCCCAAACAGCTCCTTCTGTTGGCGTCCAGGGAACCAAGCAGGGCTGCCTCACGGGTCAGCAATTTCCAACTTGCCCTGCAGGGACAGGAATGTGCATACTGGGCCAGGAATGCTGCCATCCACTGTGTTGGGGGAGCATATATTCTTGGGAGGCACTCCCCTCCCTGTCCATACACTACACTGGCCTCCCTGCCAGGTAAGGGTTCAGGGGTCTATCCCAGCTGGGATGTCAGCCCAGGCCTGCCGTCTGTCACACTTCCTACAGGACTCTTCTTCCAAACCAGCACTTTTTTCTTTTGTTTGTTTCTTTGCAATCCACCATTTCTCCTAGGCAAGTGCTGTGCACCCCCTCCTGACTCCAACTTCCTGGGTGACATGGAGTGCTCCCTTTTAAAACCAACCCTGGAGTACTTTCAGTGGCAAACCAATATCTCCAGGAAGCCCTTGTGGGCTAAGCACAACCACACTTGAGCAGGGGATTCATCTGCCGAATGCTCCCCCAGCATCACCCACAGGACCCAACAGGGAAGCCCTAAGGAACCATAATTCCCATGCGAGCTTCCAAATAGGGGATCGCCAAAAGGGACACTGCCACCCAGTGTACTGGGGGACAACATGAGCATGGGAAGCAGTCTCCCACTGTCTGTCATTTCTTCAAGCCTTCTGACCCAAGAAAAGGTCTGCTAACCATTCTGGTCTTAATGCTCCTTCATTCAGGTTGTCCATCCGCTATGCTGGTTTCCTGGTCAGGTAAGGGGAGGAAGTCCATCGCAGTTGGGATTCCAGTCCATCCATGACATCCCAAACTGAATTTTAAGCTGGGTTGAGAATGTTATGCAATGTCCTGAAATTATGTCCAGTATGTCCAGCAAGTGTCCAGTATGTGGAGAATGGGGCATAGGTTCAAAGAAGAATAACAGTTTGCCTTCCCTTGACATGACAATGTCTGGAAAGGCAAAACAGAAACTAAGCACTAACACTAACATGAAAAAGTGAAAGGGAAATGGATACTGAAAGGAAGAGAGAAACAGGAAACCAGACGGAGGTGATCAAGCGCAAGGACTCTGTTTGGAGTCCATAGGCCGGGGTGCATGCAGTTAAGTGAAAGGACCAAAGAGCCAAAGAGCAAGGCAACAAGACCTCAGAAAATACAAACGAGGATCTGTGTTCTCACATACTGTGGCCACTTTATTAGGTATGCCTGTTCATAAGTGCAGGTAGCCAGCTTCTCCAAACAATCATTTACGTGGCCGCAGCTCAATCTATACAGCAGGTAGAACTGGTCAAGGGGTTTAGTTGTTCTTTGACCAGAAATGAGCAAGATGAGTGGTTTAAGCAGCTTTGACTGAGGTATGATTGTTGATGACACCTGTAAAAACATCAGCCCTCATGCACTACAGTCTCACAAACTTGGAGAGAATCGAGTGATAAGCATAATTAAGATCAGTTATGAGGGAGGAAAACAACTTGGTAATGGGAGAGGTGAGAAGTGACAATAGAAAGGCCACAAACATTCAGATATTCAGATCAAAACTCTTTATAAAAGTGGTGTGAAGAAGGGCTTCTCTGAACACACAATGTATCAGACCTCGAAGGAGGTGGTCTACTGCTGCAAAAGACCATGACAGCTTCTACTCTTGTCACTAAAGGACAGGAAAATGGGACTACAGTGGGCACATGAACACTAGAGCTTAGTGATTTAAGGTTAAGTAAATGTAATCGGGTCTGGTAAACCTCCATTTTCTGATACAACTTGTTGAAAATCCCACCACCACCATCTACCCAAAGCACCATGATGTTCCAACAATGATGGATGGATTAAAAGCCAGAAGTCTGTATGACCATCAGCATCAAGTGACTCCGTGAAAAACCCGAACTACAAAGAGGACTATTTCATTTATGTTAGGTAGAATGCCCAAAGGGGACTGGGCGGTCTCGTGGCCTGGAACCCCTACAGATTTTATTTTTTTTTCCAGCCTTCTGGAGTTTTTTTTTGTTTTTTCTGTCCACCCTGGCCATCGGACCTTACTCCTTTCTATGTTAATTAATGTTGTCTTATTTTAATTTCTTATTTTGTCTTTTATTTTTCTTCTCTTCATTATGTAAAGCACTTTGAGCTACTTTTTGTATGAAAATGTGCTATATAAATAAATGTTGTTGTTGTTGTTGTTGAAAATGACTCTCTTCCCGTTTACTCCATACACCTCAGTCTTTAGATACAATAGTGAATCAAATGACACAGTGCGAAAGAAATTAGTTTGTATGTATTTTTTTATATATTTATAAATGTATATATTTTTATACATCCTCCGTAATAAAAGGAAAAGTGCCATTGTAACTGTGTGTTCGTCCAGTTGCTATTTCTCTGTCATTCCAAAAGATGGTGCATCACAAACATTTTTAGTAATAAAATGTATTGCGTTTGTCATTCCAACAGATGGTGCATCACAGACTTCAACACTGGTTTTATGAATCCCATACCAAATAGCACTTAACAGAGACATATGCATTACATGGAGCATTGCAAACATTTATGCTGAGGTCTACATGAATTATTTAGATTCCAACTGTCTTAGACAGTGGCTATATAATCATATATTCACTTAATTGTGGACTTCTGGGGGGTCAAGTCCACTCCCGTTTCTCATTGACAGTGAAAATGTGGAGGTGGTGAGAACAAAAAAGTACCTCAAGATGTATCAGAATGGCAGTTCTGGGTGGAACACCAATACTAGGGCAGTATACAAGAGGGGTCAGAGTCACCTCTGCTCCCTTGAGGAGACTGAGGTCGCCTGGTGTATGCAGGTCTTTAAGTAGTCTGTTGAGGCCAGTGCCATCTTCTATTATGGAAAATAAAAAGTCATGTATTAGCATAAATAGACATAAAATTAATTAAGAGCTTCTATAAGCATTAGATAGATAGATAGATAGATAGATAGATAGATAGATAGATAGATAGATAGATAGATAGATAGATAGATAGATAGATAGATAGATAGATAGATAGATAGATAGATAGATAGATAGATAGATAGATACTTTATTAATCCCAAGGGAAAATTCACATTAAAACTTAGTATGAGTAAGATACGTCAAGCAAATAGTTAAATAAAGGCATTTGCCATATTTCTTTTTTAGTTAAGCTTAGAGCAAAACCACCAATATTGAGTAACTCAGAAAGACAGAGAAGGAAGTGAATGATGTACAGAAACTGCCTGAGGACAGAGAAGGGGGAACAGGGGGAACACCTGTTATTTGAAGGCCAGTTAGGAAATAAGGGAAGCAAAATAATAAAAGTAAGAGATAAGCTGAGAACAATATTTGTGCATTGTTATGAGCGAGGTCAAGATGATAAGAAATGATTATATAAACTGTGATTTTTGGCTTGTTCGGGGCTCAGCTCAGTTTGGCCTAATTGGGTTGAGTCTGTATTATTGTTTATTGCAATAAAACTAATTACTCTGTTTGCATATCCGGCGACTCCTACAGCCTTCATTCAAAGTGGGTATTTTTAGCTTCAACACTATGTGGTTAATATACTGAGACAATGGCACTAAACAAGCTAGTTAAAAAAGGACATCACAGTCCTGGGAGTGAGACTGGATTCACTGGAAAATATGGTGGAAACAGAGTATTTGGGACACTGACTCCCTCCCACCCTCTGCACGTGGTCTTAGCTAGACAGGACAGCACCTTTAGTAACAGCCCCAGATAACTGCGCTGCTCCAAGATGTTCCATGTGAGTCTGTTTCTACCCTCAACCATCAGGCGCTGTAACAAGTCACCTCTCGGCTGAAGTGGTGTTGTGCCCCTCCATGTTCTGGATAATACTGAGCTGATGTACCGTTCAACAATGTTACCTGCGATATACTGTGCCGATGACTGAAATATTAAGAGTGACAAAGTGTAACTGATGAGGCAAAGTGCAATTCTAATCAGTATACACTTTGTAATTATTTACAGTACATATACTATGTTAATATCCTTATTTATAAAGATAATTCTTATTACCGTATATATGTGTATTTGTACACTTTTTGTCTGCTAAAGTAACCCTGCAATTTCCTCAGGATTAAAACCATTTCTATGTATCCTTGTATTTACTGTATGATATGTACGGAATTTAGAACAAATATCTTGAATCCATGGACCCATCAAACCTTGTGTCAGGTAATGTAATGGCGTGGAAAATGTTTTCTTGGCACACATTAAACTTCCTAACACCAAGTGAGCACTGCTTGAAAGCCACAGCATAGCTATGCATGGATGCCAGCCACCCCTTTTTGTGCACTGTTTATCCTTTTATACGTATGACTGAAACTTTTACTGCTTTATATACAATCTGTTAGAACATCTGCATTTCCAGGCTACTTGACAGTCTTGGAAATTTGGAGGAAACGTTAAGTATGGACAGCATGTATTATTTGTGAGGAACATATAATGAGCCTTTTTTCAGCAGTGGAAGGAATTTTAAGTGGTCATTTTTCAAAGCCCCAGTCAGGATGTGGACATTCATCATAAAACACATACATCAGACTCCTGGACATGAACTATTTTTTCTTGATCAAGCTGTGGATGGCATGGTGGCACTGTGGTAGTCCTGGAACCTCCCTACATGGAGTTTGCATGTTCAGTCCGTGTCCATATGGGTTCCAGTTTCATCCCACAGTCTAATGACATGCAGGTTAGGTGGAGTAGTGGTGTTAAATTGGGGGGGGGGGGGGGTTGTGTTCAAACTGCAATGCACTGGCCCCCTTTCCAGTGAGTGTTCCTGCCCTATGCCTTATGCTTGCTGGGATGGACTCCAGCTTTCAGGGTGAAGCAGGTTGAGAAAATGGATGGATGGATGGAGGATGTAACTGTGCACAGTAGCAGGCTGTAGAACCTGAACTCCCATTAAGTAAAGCCTGTGGTCCACACATAGCAGTGGCACTTAAACCCATCTTTTGAGCCTGAGGTGGCTGCTGCTTTTATCTAAGTTGAGTGCCAGTCTGTGTGTTTTCATAATTTAACTACAGCAGAAGGCTACCTTGTTATGATGGCACTTACAGAAATAACGTTAGTGCAAGTTATACTCTGTTTATAAAGCATGGGGGTCTTGTTGAGCCTCTGAGTTCTAAATTTTCAGCTTTACTTCTTAACCAGCTACCAATTACAAAGGAGGAGCAAATGTAAAGTGGCCAGCGGTGGAGCACCTAACACAGCACCACCACCAGCTTGTGCATAATAAAGTAGCCTCTAAGAAACAAGAGCTATAAAAGGGGGGACTTGGGGGCTACTGATACACGTCGCTTCACATGGCATTTTATTGATATCCTCAGTAAATTTAAATACAAGTAGGCAGGAATCTGATACAAAAGAAAGGCAGAAGATACAGGATATCTAATGACACGACTTTATATTCATAGGATGTAGTGGCCTCTAATTAAGGATCTGCCTGGAAAGAAAAGCTGTAACCATAGAGGGTCCACAGGAGCAGCCTGAAGAAATGCTGAAATAAATCCACATACCTTCAGTTCTGTCTCTAAGAACTCATCGATCCAAAAAATTGGCCCTGGCTTACTTCATAAGAGGTGCAGTGAGGTGAAGTCAACTTCTCTTTGTTTAATATTCTCCTTTCAAGTTTAAAACATTGATTATTTTTCCCCTCTTTCAAATTTTACATTCGCAATTTGAAAAGAAATATTAGGAAGAGATCCCAGAGATTAAGGAATCATTCTGCAGTATATCCGTTTACATCCGGCTCTGCTTGTTCTAGCTGAAGGCTGATATCAACAGCATTGGGAAGAAAGCAAGAGACAAGCAGTGCCTAAACAGTGCCCGTCAGATCGTCTGCACACGCGACAATAAGGACCCCATAACCCTGCAGCATTTACACTCTCTCTGACTTTGGTCTGATGTGCTCAGGCTGAATGAAACTGGAGTGCAAAGATGCCATTGTTGTGACTTTACAATTTCATATAATTTGCACTTCTCCCTGGTGGAGACTTAGGACAGAGTGGGCCCTTTCCATCCACTTCCACTTCCCAGTTATATTTTCTTTGGCACTGGGTGACTTTTTTTTTTTTAATGTCGCTGGTACACATTGTGAAAGACGCATTTGACTATAGCAGGTTTTGTCAGAGTTTTTAAAGAAAATGTCCCTATTTTGACCATTTACAATAGACCTTTCAATTGATGGCATCCTGGAATGGGGAAGAATTTACTGTACGGAACTCAAACAAAAGAATCATTAAGGTTATAAGATTCCAGATAGATTTTGCGTGAATACTGCCAAGCCACTTAAGCCAAAATGGAAGAATTACAAATGTCCCCTGGGGTTATAACTCATAAAAAGCGAAGTGCATATGTTTTTATGGATACATCTTGATAGTGGTTGTATCTGCATTGTCTACATAAATTATGCATGACTGTGTATTCAAGATATGCTGTGCACACCAAGGCTCTGAAATGCTCTGTGAATATAAATCACTCTTTTTTTGCAGATGCTTTCTTCTTCCACATCCTCATTTGGTGTGTTTGCTACCAAAAATGACAAACTCATTAGTGTTTCATTCTCATTGAACTGGCACAGTAAGGCCGTCCAAAGAAAAGCCCAGCAGAGTGCTTTAAAACAGGCCATTTGGAAGTGGCTACTAAAAACCTGATACGAAGTTCATGATGCTAAGAAATACTGGTGGGAGAGCAGTCAAGTAAAAGTGTACTAGGTGGTCTTATAAAAGGAAACACTGAGCACCATCCTGCGAGAGCATACACACAGCAGAAACCTGAATATGCAATAAAAAACAAGCCTACAGTTGTCTTGATTGTGCCAGACGCGTTTCTTTGTCATTAATGTGGCTAAAATGATTTGAATCCTTAAAAATAATCTCACGCCATGACCTCACCTGACAGCAGGCGGCACTTCCATTGGCTAAGCTAGAACTGCATTGCTGGCTGCATCAGTACACACTTCAAAGAAGAGAGGCGATCGGAGACTAACATTTAAAAAAGGCATACCAAGCCTGGTTAACATGACCAAGCAGCCATCAAGGTTTATCAAACTTCTTAAGTTCTTATGTAGGAGAATACAAGCGGCAAAATGATGCGCAAACTGCTCAGATTCACTGTATGGCCTATTCTCCCATCAGCACATATTAGACACATTAATGCCAAGAAACATTCGTGCACATTATCTTAAATTCGCTATGCTTTGGATGGGTAGAAGAGCATTTCTTGAATTCCTACCACTGAACCAGACCTGCACAAAAGATTTATCAAAAATTTCGTTGGTGCTGCCATGTTGTTCAAGACGCCAGCTACAAGAAGCTTCCATCCATCTCTCAGGTTTATAGTTGACATTTCCATCACAAACGATTTGAAACCCCTGTCTACTACAAGCCAACTGACTTCCACAGCTCCTTCCAATAATTGGGACACAAAAAACTCTCTACCTCTTTCACAGTTCTTAGGCTTGGCCGCCTCTATAGTGTCTCGACACTCAACATGAGGGGTTTCTTAATTGATAGACGATTTTGTGGACAAGGCCCTCAATCAAGCCAGAAGTCTACCTCATTACACCTACTTTTAATGGAAACCTATTAATGAAACCCACATCCCACTGGTCCTCCCATTCCACCCTAACACTCTTATCTCTCCCACGAGGTCATCAAAGTTTCCCAATTCTGCAGACTGACACCACCATAGGAGCCTGTTTTCCTAACCCTCCCTTGGTCTCCTTCTGTTGACCACCCAACCTAGAAAAACTTCACACCTGCAGCTCACTGCACTGGGAAGATCCACATTCCACACCAGACACTTTGAGTTGAAGCAGGAGCTGCAAATATGTTGCCAACAATATCCTTGTATCAGGTCACGCTGGTAAATTCAATATTAAACAACGGGCCTCTTGCCAGACCAAAAATCTTCACCAGCCATCTACATAAGTGAAACAGAAAGATCACTTGCAGACTGTTTCAGGAAGCCATTAAGATCAAACACCTCACAAAGTTTATTGTAGAACACTGCACACCCATTGATCACAGTCAGGCTGATCTCTCTGTATGTGTTCTTTCACAGGACTTCAAAGTCATTTTTCAAAGCAGAACAAAAGAAGGCGAGCTCAGTCTTAGTCTGGGATCACGTATTTCTCCAGGTCTTAATGGCCAGCTAATTTTGAATCTCTTTTTTCATCTTCTCTAATGGAAGCTTCTTACCTACTGTCACCTTTTCACCTTTCATCTGCTGGCTTTGCTCCCCTCCATTATTTGTTACATTCTCTTTCCTTTTCAGTTGCACACCTAACAAAGGCTGTGCAGCCCAATCACTGGGTCTTTAAATGTTGAAATAACCTTTAACGACTTTTTTCTTATCTTTATTGAGCTGTTTCTCAAATTTTAAGGTTGTCTGGAGCTCACTGGCCAGTTTATTAGGTATACACACTCAATAATGCCCACGGACTATTCTTCCTAACAGCCAATCATGTGGCTGCAACTCAATATACTGTGCATGCTGACATTGGCTTAAGTTGCTGTATGACTAAACCTTAGAACAGACATGTCACCTAAGAAAGTATGAGCACTGCATGATCATTGGTACCAAATCTGACTATTCCATAATCTTGGATCCCCACTTTAAATCACAAAAACAAGCACAATATGTATTAAAATTGAGAAAATAACTTCAGCAAAGTGCATGATTTTCTATGACATGTGGTATACCATGATCACAAATCGACACGAAACATAAAAAAATGATATTTTCAAGGTTTGTCTACTGCCACCATTGGCCTTTTTGGAAGATATGCTGGCCTCCTAACCTAACTTCAACTTTCTTCAGTTAGGTGGATAGAGTGAGACTGAACCAGTGACCGTACATGCCAGCAGTCCTAACGCCACTAACAGGTTTTCAAAAGATATCTGGATTCAAAATCAATTTGAAAAAAAGTGTGCTTTTTCCAGTAAACTCTCTAGCACATAATATTAGACTGGACACCTTTTTCAACAAAATTTTGCTGTATGCATGGAAAAAACTAAACAAGACGTGAAGAGATGGTCTACCTCACATTAGCAGGGAAAATCAACACTATCAAGATGAACATCATTCTGAAGCTTCCTTTTCTATTTTTCCTCACCTCCCACCTATTTCTATTCCAGATGAAATATTGGTCAGTCTTGAAGACTTCAAAGATCACATGGTACAATGGGGAAAGGATCTTTCACATAATATTTCAGACAAGGAGTGGGATGCACAGAAGACACTCGAGCTCCATATGTGCAAAGCACTCAATGATTCAACTTAAAATCTTTTATTAAGCACATTTATCTTTTAAAATTATCCAAAATGTATCCAGGGCAAGATTCAACCTGTGAACATTGCAATTGAGCTCTAGCCTCACTGAGCCACATGTTATAGGCATACACCAAATTAACAAATTTCTGGACAAAAATCTTTGAATGCCTGTCAGACAGCATTGGTGTCACAATCACTCGTAACCCATTAACATGTGTTTTTGGTGGACTCCAAGATGGCCTTAAAGTGGAGAACGACAAACTGTAATAGTCTTTACTTCACTACCAGCACGTAGTCTTATCTCGCTCAACTGGGAAAATCCCACCCCACCACTTTTAAGTCAGTGGATAACTGATGTCATATACTAAATTGAAACTGAAATTGGAAAAAGTCAAATTCTCACTCAGAGGATCTGCTTTAAACTTTTTAAAAATATGGCAGGATCTAATTAAAAGTATTTCAGAATAAGCATTAATATCAGGGAAAAAGGATGCTCTTCCTTCCCTTCATCTTTTAAAGATTTTAAAGATTTATATACGAGGTGAGACACAAAAATAACTGGACTGGGCTTGGGGCTTTCCTGAAAAACCATCTGGAGGTCAGCTGGACATGAATCATAGAACTATATCCTCTCCTATACGCCCTCTCAAACCACTGACCAGCTAGGTATATTCTGTGAATAGCCCAGTCAGTATTTGCACAACAATCGCTACAAGAGTTGCCGCGATAATGTCGGGTAAAAAAATTCAACAGCAAAACAACATCAAATTTCTCACCAATTTTCCTTTTTTCTGTAAAGCAGTTTTTGACTGACAAAAACATTCCATCCTCCCTATTCGCTCAATTTAGCTCCCTGTGATTTTTACTTGTTCCCGAAAATCCAAAGTGACCTGAAGGGAACACATTTTTCTTCAATGGATAAAGTGAAGACAGAAACAGCAGGCCCGTTGAAGAGCTTCAAGTAAGAAGACTTCCAGCAGTGTTTCAATCAATGGAAGATACGTATGCAGCGGTGTAGAGATCGGGAGGGGGAGTATATAGAAGGTGACAATGTTTAGAATGCTATAATTCATCAATAAATATTTTTTTTTTTACCAATCCGGTTATTTTTGTGTCTCACCTCGTACATGCCTAAATACATTTGCTTAGTAGATACCTTTATCCAAAGTGACTTACAAAAGACATAAACATAACCGAGTAAGCATTAGGCTCGGGTCCGTTTGTTCAACAAGTGTATTAGGACAGGTAACAAAAGTTGATTGCCACAAGATGTAATAACTCATACATTTACAATAATAGATTACAGTCACTAAGGCAATTAAACAAATTAAACAAGAATATAAAAATATAGCAAAGTTTTTTCTTCTTTCTTCATCAGTTTGACAGATATTCACAGAACAGATGGGTCTTAAATACACTGAGGAAGTCAGCAGTATGGATGGAGATGGGCAGTCCCTTCCACCAACTAGGAAACACGCAGGAAAAGAGTCTGGATTGAGACTTGATGCCTTGCAGAGCTGGCATTACCAGCCACTGCTTCCCAGCAGACCTGGGTGGGTGAGGAGCATAGCACTTCACCAGTGTCTCCATATACTCAGGTGCTGACCCACTGACTACTCTCTTGCTCTGGTTGTTGGCTCTCCTCTCTTTCTCTTGACTGTGGGTTGAATTTTAGTTTGTTAAGTTTGACTTGATTATACGGAATGTTATTTGGTTTAAATAAAATCAATTAGAAAAAAAAAAAAGAACCAGTGACCACAAGCATTCATCCTCTTTAGTGGACACACAATCAGTCTAACTGAGTGGCATTGCTGTCACTGGCCATAATGAACTTGGCCTGTGCAAACAGTTTTTACTTGCTGTATTGTTGTCTGGAAGTCTGAAATGAAATAAAATGAAATGAAACAGGCGTATCTCTTTTGCTAACCAAAAAGCAACATGGAGAACTCCTTCATACACTTCCCCCCTGCATCAAATCTCCATCACAATGCCCTTGGGATGTCCACTGATCGAGAGCATCGATTAGATGTTATTCTTGAGCACTTTTGATCATCCTGTCATCTTTTTGCCTTGGACTACTAAATAAAAGTTTTAACTTTATAAATACAGTAAGATTAACTGGCCACACTTCAAAGATCTCCCCATGCTCTGGTGGGCTTCTATTCCCGAGAAGCCTCTGTGCATGTTCATTTCTAATAAATGAAGTTTACAAGAGACAAGATCTGCAGCAAACTACATTTGAGGACTCACGGGAAAGAAGTTAAACTAAATATTAAAGGAAAGATCCTTCATTATGCAAGATATCCTGCCATCTTCCGGATGCTTGTACTCTGCTGTATGGTGCCCGGGGGACGGAATGGGAGTCACAGGGGCACACGGAATCATGTCATGTCTGTACTACAACGTGTACGTTACATTGTGCCTTTCACTCTAAAAATCAGCATGTCCAGGAAAATTCAGACACATCTTCATATACACAATATGGCCAAAAGTGCGTGGACACCTGGCCATCACACCTATATGAGCTTATCAATCCTCCCATTCCAGAATTCATGTACTTAAATATGGAGCTTTCCCCCAACCCTTTGCAGATGTAACTGCCTTTTTTCCACAAGAATTTGGAATGTGTCTGTAGGGATGTGTGCCCATTGAGCCAAAAAAACATTTGTGAAACCAGGTAGTGATGATGGATGAGACGATCTGGCTCAAAGTCATTGTTCCAAAAGTGTTCAGCAGGGCTGAGGTCAGGGCTCTGCTGCAGGCCACTCGAGTTCCTTCATGTACTTATGGACCTGGCTTTGTGCACAGGGGCACACTCTTGCTAGAACAGAATATAGTCTTCCCCAAACTGTTGCCACAAAGTTAGAAGCAAACAATTACAGTATCTAAAATGTCTTTGGATGCTGTAGCATTAACAGTAGCCTTCACTGGAGACAAGGGACCCAGACCCAAACTGTGACAAACAGCTCCAGACCATTAATCCTAAAACAACCAAATGTCATTGTATGGAAGGTAGTGTTCTCCTGGTATCTGCCAAAGTCAGATTTATCCATCAGACTGCCAGTAGATGAGGTGAAGTGCGGTTCATCACTCCAAAGAACACGTTTCCAATGCCCCAGAGTCCAGTGGTGGTGTGCTTTACACACCTCTAGCCGACTCTTGGCATTACACATAGAGATCTTAGGCTTGTGCGCAGCTGCTTGGCCATAGAAACCCATTTCATGAAGCTCCCGATGCACAGTTCGGGTGCTGATGTTACTTTGAGAGTGAGTGATGCCACAAAGGAGAGGTGATTGTTATGTGCTTCAGCACTTGCTAGCCCTGTTCTGTGAGTTTGTATAGTCTACCACTCCATGGCTGACCTGTTGTTACTTCTAGATTCTCCCATTTCACTATAATAGGACTTACAGGTGACCAGTGCAGATCTAGCTGAGCAGAAACTTCACATACTGACTTGTGCAAAGGTGGCATCCTCTGACTGGGCCACATTTAACATCGCTGAGCTCTTCTGTATGACCAACTCTACTGCCAGTGTTTGCGAGTGGAGAACGCATGGCTGTGTGTTTGGTTTTACTCACCTGTTAACAATGGCGATTGAAACATTTGAACTCAATAATTGGGAGGGATGTCCACATACTTTTGGCCATACAGTTCTTTATCATCCCCCAAGTCTTTACACGTTCATTCTTGATAAATATCACTATTTTGTCTAATGGGGACTTATTTTTTAAGGACAGTAGGACAAATAAATGGAAACATTGTTAACGTAACAAGGCCTTTACTCATTGACGTGAAATGAAGTTGCTGGTCTTCCTCTTTCTCTTTGCAACTCAAGTCCAGAAACTTAATCTGAAAGAATAGCAGGTACAGTAGATCATTACCGCAACAGAAGCTGATTCCAACTGTTTTAACTTTCCTTTCTGTAAGCGAAGCCTTTAACCAGAGCCGCATACATTTTGAATGATGTAAGGCAGAAGCCCGATAATTAGCCTGCTAACGGGCATATCATTTGAACTGGCATTCTCTGTGATGTAGCAAGCAGACCTTTTAGATCCACGAAAAATTAAAACCTGTAATCTACTACAAAATTCAACACATGATAATCATGAATGTAACATTCTTTCTTAATCAAAATGTAACAGGATTGTCTTTTCCACTAACGAACAAAATCAAATTTACAGCTCTCTAAATTGCACTTTTTCGGGTTTTAGCAGACTAATATATGTGGCTGAGATTCACTCTGAAAAGACAGAAATAAAACTGCACTTTACAAGCAGAAAATGACCTGAGGGAAGAATTTTTTCCTATCAAATACCATGACAGAAACATCAAATGATCAGATTTATGTTACGACTAAAGATGAGAACATCAGTTCTACAACATAAACACACAGCATGCCGTACTCAAAGCAGCTTAATAAAATGCAGGAGCTTAAAGCAGCTTAATAAAATGCAGGGTCACAGGAGCTGCAAACCCTTTGGCAGGAACCCGTCTCAGACAGGCTGCCAGTTCAATGCCAGGCCCGCTCTCACTTACGCTTGGGCCAACCTGGAGTTGACAATTAAACTAATATGTGCAACTTTTGGGATGGCATGCAGACCCCAACACTAAGTCAGGAAGCGAGATCACACCCCTGGGGCCCTAAATTGGCCCGAATAAACGTAACCCTTAGTGCATGCAGGATTAAATAACTTTTATACAGTTCATTTCACTTGACTGCACACTACGCACTTTCTTAACATCTTCCTCACTAGCGGTCACCAGATGGCTAGAGTGCACATGCAACGCCTTTGTGAAAAAAGTGAATACTTCTGCAAAAGAGCCCAGGGATATTTTTTTTTGCTGTTACGGAAACAATCAACAGTAGTAATTGTCAAAGTTCAGCCAGCATTTTCCCCCCTGGCTGGAGTTCACACTTGTGTTATTTGTTTGTAATGTCTAATTTTGTGTCATTTATTTGTATCTATGTTTCTTCTGTTTATTACGTACATTTTTATTTTGTGTTCATTTGTACATGAATGTGGCCTCGGTTATGTCCCTTTTGTGTTGTGGGTGACTCCCCAAGGGGTGGGACCACCTGCCAATCACTGCCAGGAACAGCCCTCCACCCTATTTAAGTGAGGGCCTCCCATAGTTCCTGGCGGTTTACTGCGAATGCGCTAAGGAGAGGAGAGCTTATTGTGATTATCACTGTCTTTGTTGTGCCTTATGATTTTCTGGATTTTTGACATATGCCTTGTTTTTGACCACTACTCTGGATTTTGTATTGGGACTGTGTTCATTGATTTTTTTTTTAACCTCTGCTCCGGTTTCAACCATGATTTTGGATTCTGTGTTGGAATTTTGTTCATGGTGTATCACCTTGCCTTTTCAGGCAATCCCTTGTGCTCTGTGGAAATAAACCTTTTTATTTAATAAAAATTTCACCTTGGCCCTTTTGGCTTCTATTTGGGGTTTTTGATGGTGCTTTTCCCCAACTAGTGGCCAACTTTACAAAGTGTTTTTTGACCTGGTGCTTTTGGGACTTCCTCAGTTTTATGGCGGTAATGAAGGTATTACCACTACAAGAAAATGAGCATTACTTTACATTACTTCAATAAGAGATCTGACTACTGTGGTCGAGGTAGGAATCGTAAGTCCGAAGCAAAGAAATGTTGGGGCGCCACATTAGTCGTCCCCGTTTACTTCTTCACAAATTTCTAAAATACAAGCGCCCAATGGCATGGAGGCAATCAAATAAATGAAAACAAAAATTAGCCATGGCTGGCCTTTGTACTATTTGCCGTTCTCTTTCTTTAAGTCCGTCTGCCATTGTGCTCTGTCCACAGAATGACACCTCCTTCTGTGAACCCTGTGACTTAGAGGTGTTGTGGCAGAAACACGCTGCTCAAAGGTCTATGGTCTGTGTACTTTTTTGGTA
Organism: Erpetoichthys calabaricus; assembly: GCF_900747795.2. Lineage (NCBI taxonomy): Eukaryota > Metazoa > Chordata > Cladistia > Polypteriformes > Polypteridae > Erpetoichthys > Erpetoichthys calabaricus. The sequence goes on along the minus strand of NC_041400.2, from coordinate 28,764,659 downwards.
TTTAAAATATCGTTTCAGAAAATATCATTTAAAAAAGAAAAAGAGACACTTATTTGATTTTCAACTTAAAAGTGGAAAATGAAAAAACGCAAAACAATTACTTTTTTCCTTTTGTTCTTTTGCACTTAACAAAAGAAAAATGCATGAAAGGAGAACAAGAAAACGCCCTTTATTTATTTTGTCTGAATCGGAAGTTTTTGTAGGTCAACAACCTGGTCAGGTAATGCGCCACATGCAGCAAACACTGGTCACTGGTGTGTAGACTGGACCATTATCATGACTTTGAAACAGTACTCAGACGTGATTTTAGAGATGGCAAAACAAGGCCTGTCATCGAAAATTATATTTGAGCGTCTGTCATATGAACACGGAGAAGTGAGAGGGTTTTCTGCGAGAAATGTTAGAAGGTTTTGTGCTGAGCAAATCTCTGGCTGTCGACTCTCTGATACACATTTGTAGATAGAGGTGACAAACTTCAAGGCCGTCGATCGATGTGTTGTGAGGAGGACTGTTCGCATGTTTCAACAAAAAATCGCGCAGAAGAAGAAGTACTCCCGGTTTCAGACAACAAAAATGTGTCTGTTTTGTTGTTTTTGAGCTATTACACTTTCATTATTTGAATCACAAATAAATCCAGAAAAGTATATGTAATTTTAAATTTATGACTGCTATTTGTTACCACAGAATTAAAAAATACCTTATTTTCCCTCATTTTATTCTTTAATCAAAAATCAAAATCTGAAAATTCCTTTCATTTTCATTTTTGCTTCTAAAATGAAATTTCAAATACCAAAAAGTACACAGACCCTCAAAAAAGGCACACAGAGACCTCAGGATGTGCAGGCAGAATCGAGCTTTATTGTGTGATGTGACACACAGTCTCAATTTAAATGAAATGAGCGCCCAAGGATGGGCAAACCATATCTTTATTACAGTTCTTATCATAGTACCCATTACTCATCCTCATCTGCCTCCCAATCATCTTGTAGCTTTGACCACCCTCCAATCAGTTCCTCCAATATTTCCAGCCTAATAAGAATAGTGCTTTGTCCTACTCAACACGCCCACTTGGCAGGCCTTCACGATGAACCTTTCTAGTCCCTGCCACCATTACCTAATGCCCATCACCTGACCCAAAGTCCATCATCTGACTGAAACTTTCCAACATTACTCTTTACCCTGTGCAGGTGTCTGAGACCTGTTTATCGAACAATTCCTACCAGCAAGTCAGTATCAGGAGCATCCACACACACTGGGCCGCTCAAATGAATAGCTTCTTGTTGCTCAAACATCCCTGAAGGCTAAAGGTCTTGGCAGCTGCATCTCTAAGACAATGGTGCTGTTTCTCATAGAACACACTTTCTTTACTTATCATCACCTCATGTTAGAATCCAAGCAGGCCGACAGGCAGGCAGAGGCCTATTTGGCTTTCTGTCATGGTTAAAGTCTCAGTAGCTGCATTTCTTAAAACAATGGCCTGTTTAGCTCTCTCTCTCAAAGTACACAGTGTCCTTGACTGAAGTGTTAAACTTAGTAGCAAGATATTGGTGCTTTGTAGCTGCAAAGAGAAAAATAATAAAATATGCAGGCACAGGCTTTTTTGTGATTGAACCCTTACTATACTTGCGTGCATTACAATATACTGCTTATATTCATACATGCTTATGATTCTCTTTGAATATATTCAAATCATCATCTTTAAGAAAACACTTTTCTAGAGAGCTGGGAAACCAGAAGTGGCAGAGTCAGGTGCCCTAACTGGGGGTGTTCACAGTGCTGTGGGAGGAATACAAGAGGACATGATTTGTGACAGCGCCCTCTCTTGACCTGGGGTGGAATCACATACCTTAGAGGAGCCCCGAGCGTGATCCACAGACATACATGTGTGACACTACGTAACGCACATAACTTTTAACACATTACCCCCAACACTTCCCATCATAGATACAGTATATATGTATGTTCTCAAACCCATTTAATCCAATCAGCACTCATGGATAGCAGCACCAGTCCACTACGGGGTACACACAATCAAACACCCACACTCACTGACAAAGGGGCTAATTTGGGGTTGCCAGTCAGCCGAATTTGCACGCCTTTGGGGATGTGCGATGATCACCAGAGTACTGGGGGCTAAACAAATGCACAGATGTTGGAGAAGGGGCAACCATCCTGAACCCTGGACATGGAATTTGTAAGCCGTCCATCCTAATAGTACCCAGAAGAAGGCATATAATGACACCATATGGGATACCAGTTCATCAAAGACAAAAAGTAGTGTCCAGCAGTGGCACCTTACTGATCTAGAGCCCTGGGGCGGGGGTTCAAATCCCTGCCTGGTTACGGTCGGAGCAGAACACCTTTCCCTCATACTTGGATGGGTTTCTAATGTATACTGTACTGTATCAGAAATGGTCAGGTTAGGCCGAATGATATCTAAACTGGTCGAGAGTAAGAGAGTGGGCACTGCCAAAGACAGGTGCTCCACCCAGGGTTGGTATAGTCAACCCTGAACTGAAAAAAGTGAGTTCAGAAAACGAGTGAAGGAATGAATGAATGCAGATGTTTAAAATAACACAGCTGATCTCAGCTCATCTCATCTTCTGCATCACATTGTCCTTGTGAGGGTCACGGCAATAAGAATGATGAGGACTATTATATGATATGAATTATTTATTTCTATTAAACTAATTAGCTGATTTACAATTTGATAAATAGAAGGGAGCCAAAAACTAAAACCCAAAATGCAATGGGCCATCTTCAGGTTTGAAAGACTGTTCAATTAGAGATTCGTGCTCACGGCTTTGCAAAGATACCGAATTTACCAATAAGAGACATGTTTCAAATAAATTGCTGTTAGACCTTGCTATGAACAGAGAGCTCCTCCATCAGTGAAAGGGACAGCAATCAATCTGCTTCATGTCTGTCACTGCAGACAGTGCATCAGAGGTTAAGGCGAAGGCGTAATGCTGGCTGTGCGCCCGCGTTATTGCTGTACTTACTACCAATCTCACAACAACACTAAGGAGAATCTGCCATTGGACCTGAAGAGAAGCCATTTGCTTAAAACAACATCTTCTTAAATGAATCGCTGTCACAGGAGAATAAATCAGTCCCCCCGAGCACATAAGCAGTGGCAGAGAGAAGGCCACAGTTGTGACGTGCATTTAAAATTAATTTTAGTCGAGTTAAACATGGGCAGGCAGACGGATTCCATAGACCTCTGTATGACTAAAGCTTTCAGTGTGTGAAAATGGAAATTATTCAGGATGGCCACAATTAAATTAATTGATTTCTTATCTAAACCCATGGTTAGACTGGGCCTTCCGGGACAGCTTCGGTCACAAGGCAGGAATCCACCCGGCATAAAAACATGGATCATTAAAAGACACTTTCAGGCACATCCTCACTCTTGCAAGAATTTGGGATGTAGGATGAGCCTAAGTAACATGGAGATAAAGTACAATGGCCCATCCATTCTGGGAACCTTCTTCTCTCACTAGAGGTTTGCATGAAGTCGTAGCCTGTAATGGCAGCATCACTCGTAAGGCAGGGAGAATCTCTTCATGGACTGCCAGGCTGTCATGCTGCACACCCCCAAATTTTGTCAATTAGTTTACCAAATAAATTTGATATTACCATCAGAAAATTCGTGGGACATGAAATCTCCACATGCAAAGTGAGTAATGTATCCATTTTTCAAATCTGCATCTTTCCAGCACAGGGTCATTGGGAGTCGGAGCCTATAAATGAAAACAGGCAAGGGCCAAACCTGCATGGAATGCCAGGTTAACACAATCCAGTCCAACATCCACGCTCACTCACGCCCGTCCAGTTGGAAGAGGGCAGTCAAACTAAATTAAACTCCTTTGGTTTTAGGAGAAAATCAGAGTACCTGCAGACAGGCATTGGGGTTAGGGAGTGTGCAAACTCCATACAAACAGCAATCAATCCATCCAATCAGCTTCCAATCTAATTTCTTCCCTTATGAGGTCACTGGCAAGCAGAGCTGCTACTCAAGCTTAACCATGCAACTTTGTGATCTTGGAAGAAACCGGAATACAGAGTGAGAAACCTCCTCTGACAAAGGAGCGATCTCCACACATCCTCCCACTTTTCTGTCACTACTTCTTTTAAGGCAGGGTTGATGGAAGTCAGAGACATTACACTGAAGGAATGAACTACAACTCATGGGATACCAGAGTGTGTTAGAGAGAGGATGAGCCACATTGTTCATAATGGTACTCTGTTTTGTTTTAATTCTCTCCTCTGCTACGACCTCCAGAATACATTTCATAACAGAGCCTACCCTTTAAATAAGCTTGTTAACTTATTGGGGCTCTCTTGAAGTGACGTTACCAGCACAGATCAGCACATCACAGCATAGAAAATCTCATTGGCCATCACAGACTTACAGAAGATGTGAAGAATGTCACTTCACACATTAAGGGAACACAGTCTCCTAAGGAAAAATAGCCTGCTTTATCATTTCTTAATCGTTCCTCTGTGTTCCGAGACCAGTCCAACCTGTCATTAATATGGACCCCAAGTATTTGTAGGAGTGGACCACCTCTACAACCACTCCCTGAGTAGTGACCAGACATAGAGGCTCTTTGGTGCACTGAAAGTCAATAACCAGTTACTTGGTTTTGCTGATGTTAAGGTACAATTTTTCCTGCACTAAGACACAAAGTTCTCCACCTGACTGCTCTCCTCTGCCTCACCCCCTTAATCAATACACCCCATAAGTGCAGAATCATCTGAGAATTTCTGCAAGTGAGATGACCTGCTGTTATATTTGTAGTCAGGGGCGTACAGCATGAAGAGCAATGTAGACAGGCCTGTTCCTTGTGGTTCCCCAGTGTTGCTCATATCCACAAACTGTGGTCTCACAAACTGTGGTCTTTACGACAGATAGCTTATTATTCAGGACACTACTGGCTCATCAACCTGCATGTCTCCGAGTTTACTGCTTGACAGGAATGGCTGGATGGTATTGAAGACACTGGAGAAATCAAAAAACGTAATCCTCACCGTGCTGCCAGCTTTGCCCAGGTGAGCATAAGCCTTGTGGAGCAGCCTTGTCTGATAGGCAAACAGCAGAGTGTCCAGGTGGTCTACCACAAGAGGACACACTAGGGCCAGGACCAGTCTCTCTAAGGTCTTCATGATGTGAATGTGCCACTGGTCTGCAGTCATTAGGTGAAGAGGCGCCTGCCTTCTTTGGAACAGGAACAGCACAGGATGTTCTCCACAGCAGTGGCACTTTCTGAAGCCTTAGGGACAAACTAAGCAGGTGACAGATGACACCACAAAGCTGGTCAGCACAGGCCTTAAGAGCTCAACGACTCACTCCATCTGGTCCTGCAGTTTTTTCTGTACGTAGAATTCATCACATACTGAATGGTCAGTGCTAACAAGACATGGCAAAGGCAGTTCATTTGATAGCCAAACACATTCATGCACTGAAAAGACGCACTTAATCAGATTTAAACATTCATTTAGTAGAGCTTGATAATAATGCTGCATAATGACTAAAACAAACACCTAGCATAGAATAAAAGACAAAAAGCCTCACAACTGAGAGCACAGAATGTGATGAAGCTGAGTGTTTAATATATTCTCTAACATAATGAAAACAAAACATCCATCAATCTGTCCATTCATTCATTTTCTGTACCAGCAATTTAGGCTCACAGATAAAGAGGAAACAGATGTTTTGCAGATATATCAAGCTAAATTCACTTTAACACTTTGAAGGATGAAGCTTAATGGTCTTCATAACTGCACATACGTCATGCACTGTGTCCTTACATAATGAACTGTTTGTAAACTCTGAAACTACCCAGAGAATTCCTGGACAACACATGACGATGGTGACGCCAGCATCCCTCTACAAAGACGCACAGGATCGTTAAGCAGTGTGTTGAAGACATCAGTTCGTGTTCCCAATCCCATTGGTGGGAACCAAACACAAAAAAAGGAGTCTAAATGTAAAAACAGTTCACCTTCATATGTGAACACAGAGCTCCATGAGGCTTATGGATGAGGACCTGGGTGACACCTTTACAAATATAGCAAGGAATAAATGTTCCAGGAAAAATCGTCTATCCCTCCATTTTGCAAGCTGGAGGTGTGTGCCGACCCAGATGGGACCCTGGTTTCAGTTAAATTAAACTTTGTTATTTCTTGTGGGCATCATAGAAGAAATGTTAATAAAAATTAAAATAGCAGAGACCAGATTGCTTAACACACACTTTTGATGGAAGCACCTGACTGTGCTGACTGCACTGGACAGCAGCAGTTTAGAAACAGAGATAGAATCAAGAGACGAAAAAGAAAATCTAGCAAAGGACAAAACCAGGAGATTGAGAATCGAGAAAACAGAGACGAAACTGTAAATCAAAACTCATAGTTGAGATTCAAAACAAGACACAAAAACTGGGCCAAAATGACAGTCAAAGATTGTAGTCAAATGGGCAGGGGTTGGAAACCAGAAATCAAATTCATATTTAAAGAACATAATGTTAGAATTCAAGGTTGTATCCATAAATTTGGACACGATTGTGTGCCATACACTTCCAGCTGGCCTATGACTAGCAACCAAACAAGATGCACAATGTGGCTGCAAAGTTATTGAGGTTTATGTCTTTCCTTTGTTAAACTGCATAGTCAAATTGACTGAGAATGTGACATGAAAGAAAGAAAAAGAAGAGCAGCAACATCTGCTGAGTGTGACGCAAATAGCAGAGGCCGAGTACTTCCCTGTACTCCCGAACTACTGGGGCAGCAGCCTTGATCTTGGGTGGACCAGAGGTCAGCATCTTTTCTAGTATACTTATATTTTAATGCTATTAAGAACATGTCTGAATAAATAATATTTGTAACTAGTTTTGTGCTTGGCTTCCCAAACCCCCAAAATAAGGTTATTTTGAAAGGTCAAGGAATGACTGCAAAAACTAAATTACACTTAAGATCACAACACTGGAATTTCTACATTAGCATTATCTAAAGTACCCTGAAAGAAAACAGGGATGGACTGGCTTCCTGACAGGTTGGATGGTCTCCTGTCTCCCCGAAGGACCCACAGAGTGGACAGAGGACTCAGATGGATGGATGTCCCAATCAGAATGGATTGTGTTGCCGTTTCTGGATGGGACTGTCTAATGGAAGGAAGTGGGGAGATTGCCTAACAGGGCTGAAAACTCCCCCAGGCTGCTAGGTGGGTGCATCCCTTGACTGGATCACCCATACAAACACCCGCAAGGCAACCTGGGAATAGTAGTACTGTACTGTTAGACAGTCCTGCTGGGTGCCATGGGTACTGCCAGGGGGAGCTGCTGAGCTGCTACTGGGTTTCCACATTTAGAGGGGTTCTTCCTGACTCAGAACTACTTCATCAGTGTAATGTCATGGCACTGGAAGTTCTACCAGGCCAGCATAAAAGAGTCCACCTCAGTTCATTCAGGAAGTCAGAACTGGAAGCTGAGTGAGGTGACACTCACCAGGAGTAGAAGAAAAATAGAACTGTTTGTTGTCAGAAAAAGCTGTGAAAAGGTATTTCTTTAACAAGAACCAGTTTATTTGAACCTGGGACTATGTTTGATCTAGGTCAGGGGCAGCCAGCTGTGATCCTGGAGAGCCACAATGCCTACAGGTCTTCATTCTAATTAGTTTAATTCGTGACTATTTTTTGCTTTTAAATAAGTTTTTTTTAATTGTTTTGCTATTTAAGACTCAAACCTTTTAAATCAGGATGAGCAGCGTTGGTCCTGGAGGGCCACAGTGGTTTCAGGTTTTTGTTCCAACCCAATTGCTTCATGAGAAGTCGTTCATTGCTGATGAAGCACTTATTGCTCAAGTGATATTTTTTGCAATATTTTAGATGTCTTGTTTGTTAAGATTTTGAATCCATTAAAATTATTCTGCCTTTTTAGGCTTCAGATCACTCTAATGATACATGTTTCATTAGAAAGGAAAAAAAAATATGATTTTGACATGGTAGAATTAAAATACTAACAAGCAATGAGATTTAATCACATCTGTTATCGGTGATGATTGGCTTCTAATTAAGAAACTAGGTTGGAACAAAAACCAGCAGCCACTGCGGCCCTCCAGGATCAGAGATGGTCACCCCTAGTCTAGATGTGTCTGAGGATTGGGGGCCTGTAATGCCCCCCTAAAGCCATCCACAGTATATTTAGAGGAGGTTTTGAAGTATTGACCAATTAAATAGTATTTTATACAAATGTTTTGATTTCTTGTTGTTTTTAACTTACATTAATAATGGCACACTTGTTCTTAGATGTTTCAAATGAGGAAGACAGAAGTCTCATTGTAAGACTGTTATATTCATCTATGAAAGCATCAGAGGTACATGCAAGTAAGAACTTCACTGTACATGTGACAATAATGCCCCTATACAATTTACAGGACAGCTATGAGATATAATCCCTCCGGCACATCTTGAGTCTGCCCCTCAGTCTTCTCCCAGTAGGCCATGAGGAGTGCTAACTGCATGTGTACACCACCTCAAGTGACTCCTCTTGATCCGGAGAAGCAGCAGTTCTGCTCTGAACTCCTCAGCCTATCACAGAAAGCGAGCCCAGCAGCCCCCAAAAGTTACTTAAGACAGGGTGGCCTGGTCAGCCCAGCTCAGCAGGTTGTCATTTGGAGAGAAAATGATGATTATGATGACATATAATAAAAACTGCTTTATCACAGTTAAGCAGAATTATAGGACATATTAAGATCTAAAAGGGATTCAGAAGATTTCAAATAAATGACTCATTACCTTCATTATCACTCTTTATTCAGGTAGGACAAAGTGTCCCACGCTGAGGGTACAGCATAATGAAGATGTTTTGTGCTTTTCAAATAAGACATAATACACCACTCATCATTTCATTTTCTTCAAACTGTTCTGGGAGCCTCTTACAGTTTAGTTGAGTCCTTAAAGACATGATGTATGTTAGGGTAACTGGGGACTCCAAATCTGTCCTGTGTGAATGTGTCCTATGATGTTCTGGTGGGCTATCCAGGGCTGTTACGCTGAATTGAAACAGGATAGGCTAAGGTCCCCCATTATCCTGAATTAGATTAAGTGAGTTTGAGAATATTGTCTTATGTTCCATTGTATAATGTACACTCAATATGTATCTTTCTCAGGTTTGATCCATAGTTGATGGGGCATAAAAACCACTAAGGTCTGAGTACTGAATAGCAGCTCCACCCCAAGTGCTTAGAAAGTTCTGGCAGCTCTTGTGTATGTTGGCCAGCTATGCCTTTTGAGGTGTGCCGTCTACTAAGGATGCTTTTACTAATCCTGCTCCTGTATTATGGGACAATATCTCCTAGCGAGCAAAGCAGAGGCTCACTCAGTTAAAAATTGTCATTTTGTGAGATCTCTCTGTTGTAACCGGTCCTGTGCTAGAAAAAAAAAAACAAAAAACAAAACTTTAAAGTCTGTTATGCAGGGTCCAGATACAAAAAATGTATAGGTCAAAATATTTGGTAGACCAATTCAATATCGTATCTATCTATTGTGAACCACTAGGGGGCGCACCAGCTGCCCAAACACCCGACACAACAGACACAGACGCAAGTGCCATAAAAATAAAAGGCTTTCATTCAGCGGGAAACGTTTTCCACCTTTTTCCCACCAGCACCAGGTAAAGTACAGCCAAGAATACATTACACAGCACTTCTCTCTCTTTTCTTTCTTTCTTCCTTCCACCTCGACTCGGCTCCTCCACTGACAAGCTCCATCCCTGTTTCTCCCAACTCTGGCTCGCCTTTATAAGCCGTACTCGGGAGCATTCCAGGCGACTCATTAGGGAGGTCTGGCATTACTCCCAGGTGTGGTGGAAGCTCAAGGTGGGGCCCTGCATCTCCCACACCGCCCTCGGCGGCATCCAAGGAACCCAACAGGGCTATGCTGACTAACAGTAATTCCCATACAGCCCTGTGGGAATCCAAGGCACTGTTGCAATCCAGGGGCGATGCCAAGTAGCAGTTTTGGGGAAGACAGTGCCCATTAAAAGCCATCTTCCCCTGTCCTTGTTTTAAGGAGGCATCTATCTATCTACCTTACAACACTTTTCACATCTGTCTGTCTATCTTATACTGCCTTTTGACTATCATTCATTTCAAATCTGTCTCTCTGTTGCTTTCATGTTCACACTATGTGGTGGCCTGTTGTCCTTCCTCAGTTGCCATGCTCCTAGTGTGCATTAAGATGGCTCCAGTATCTAAAAGAGTACAGGTGCCCCAGAAGTGGCTCGTTGTGTGTGCTCAGTGACGAACCTTCATCTCCTTTAGGCTCAGTTCATGCCTCACATCTGTCATTACCTCCAGCTCCCAACCCAGAATGCTGTTAAAAGCAGGTTTAGAAAAGGGGACAGATGGATATGGAGGTTGTGTGCATGAGCAGGTAGCAAGCATTCTTCATTACTGGAAGGCAGACAAAGCTGTTGTCTGGAAAATGTTTTCTTTATAAATGAAGCTGTGCATACGTGATCTGAACATTATTAAAAGGCAGACAGCTAATGGTACAGTTTAGCTCTTTGGGACCTGACTTGAATTCTTCATCCAATAATTAAATTCTAACTTCATTTTTTTTTTTTGGTCTTTCTGATATATAAACTAATTGAAAGTCACCTTTGGATACTGAATCAAGTTTCGGTTTTCCTTCAGAAAGACAAACGTACCCAAAGACTGATGATATAAGGATCATCGACAAAATTAAATTCCAAGTCAAGCTAACGCTTTTAAATCTCTCAAGATTTTTTTTTAAGTCCCAATGTAATGTTGTCTTTCTTTTTTGGTTTAATAGAAAATCAATGGCACCATAGGGTAAAATGAGCTTATTACTTGAATTAGTACTTATTTCTTTTGGTTAATTGTACTTCTGTTCAATTCTGTTTATTCAGCTCCCCACTAATTTTCTTCACCGACAGTGCTGGATGGGAGGCCAGTCCATCCCAGGGCACACTCATGGACACCCTAACTCATTCATACTGGGCCACTCTGCACTTCTTTAGTTTCATATGTGATGCCAATGCAAACCCAAATGTACTCTGGGCGAATGTGTGAACTCCCCTCAGAAAGGCCTTCACCTGGGATCTGCTGGCAGGTCATTGGGACTGTGAAGTCGCAACACTGACCACTGCACCACCAGACCACTCCAATGGTCATTTGCGACAGTTATAAATCAGATAATGCAACCCCACACTTTCTATGTCCAGTACGGTTGTAAGAGGGCAGAGTACAAGGCAGGAAGCGCCCCAGGACCAAGTACTTTTACATCACAGGGCCAATTTATAATCTCCAGTTAGCCAGACGTCTTTAGGATGTAGGAGGAAAATCTGGAATGAAAACCCACACATACTTGGGAAAAACATGGGACCCCAACAGAACACACATCTGTGTGGGATTTGAACACAGGATGGCAGACATGTATGGCCCACCATCCACTCAGAACAATTGAGCTAAACTCACTCAAGACACAAACTGACCAAAGCAGACCCCATGAGATGGCCAGGCGGGCGGAAGGCTCTCTGCTCTACTCAGACCTCCCATCTCTTGGACACGGCCCATTACCAGTGCCACCGTGCTGCCCTAAATGAGATACTCAATTGTCCCTAATTATTCTTGGCACTTAGAACCGAGTTTCAAAATGATTTCTCTCTACTCAATTGAATTTTGAGTTATTTTTTTGTGTATTTCTAGATTAACAGAAAATGTTCACAGCAGTAAGTAATAACCCAAAAACAGCAATCTGCACCTGCTATGCAAGCTCCCCGTAGAGTACATTTTACTCAAAATAGAAAGTGACAATCTAATAATATTTTCCAGATAAAGAATACTACAGGATACTATTGTAATAAATGTATTTCCCATCGGACAATTTAGCTTTAATTGCCAAGATTTTGCAGAAAATAATGGGCTTGAGGAACTCTTCTTTGTGTTCCATCTTCATTGATCCTAATTTAGGATGTCCATAGTTTTCGACTTGCAGAATAAGCTAGAAGGATTTTGTACTTTAAAGAAAATGTTGAATCAGTATTTGGAGGTAATTAAAATGAGCCTTTAATTTAAACTTATGGGGATTTCAAACACCAGCCTCAGTCCCACGTGGCGTCTGCGTTCACTCTTCCTTGTTAAAGGACTCGCTTGCAGGCAGCTCATTTCAAATGTATTTTTAATATTTTACAGTCGTCGGCTTTCAAAGCAAAGCAAACTTTGCATGATAAAAGAACAGTGTGTTGCAAAGTGAAATCGCGGCCTTGTAAGGAATGAAATTGATGTAGTCTGAAAAAATTAAATATATGAATCACGTCTTTCAGCTGACTGATGAGATTGAATGTCAACAATATGCTCCTTCACATCCAGGGGCTTTCAGAGAGATGCCACGTGATCGATTTCCTGAATGGAAAAGGTTTTTGCATGTATGTAGTATCTAGCTTGCATATCTGTCTGCACAGAGACGTTAAGAGTTCCTTCTTTGCTCGTGTAAATGTTTCCATTTTTTTACAGGTTGTTAAGGCCTCAAATGATAGTAATGTACTGCTAATGGATGGCTCTGCAAAGTAAAGTCATTAAGGTAAGGCATGCTGCGCCATCAACATTTGGGATGAGGGTAAGGAAAACAAAAATATAATTTATACAGAACTTGCAGAAAATAAAACTGCATGGGTCCATTATTCTTAGGAAATGGCAGACATAAAGTCTATTGAGCCTCGGACAACTCCACTGTCTGGATATTCCACAATATAGCACCATGCAACCTTAGATATGCAGGCCTGTCCCTTGGGTAGGACAACCCTGAATAACCTCATTCCACCTTACTCCTCTTTTCTGAAAATCATTAAAATTCTCTTTCAAAATTTCCAACTTTAACAATATCCCAAAGGGCTTATGAAAGAACCGACAGTGCGGTCTCCATTCAGGTGCAATTATCTTAGGGGAATGAGGCCAGAGTTTAGGACAATGCCCTATAGTAAAGATGACAGGAGACAAATGTTTCATATTTAGCAAATCCTTAAGGGAGAAAGTATGGAAAATAATGACCAGAAATGTAATGTTTCCTTGGGCTGATAAAACAACAAGACGTTTGTGAGATAACTGAGACATCCTCCTTGTGTCTGGTCCTTTTATTTGTGCAAACAGAAGTCTTTGTCCCGAGCCGAGTAGGTTTAATTTGGGTTGGTCTGTCTTTAGTTTGCTCAAAGTTCATAAGTTGTTCTTTGGAGGGATGCTGCTAAATGCTGTTTTTGCTGTTCTCGTCGTCATTGTCGACTGCTGTATGTTTTGCTATCCTGACTTCTGACAAGGCTGAAATTATCCACTTTTGTGCAGCTGCTTATTCATAAAAATCTGTTAAGCAATAGTGGATGATAAAGTCACAGAACAAGAAAGCACATTGAAAACATCATATCTAGAAATGGCACTGAAAAGTATTCTGCATGTTCAATAAACTAAGCACTGAGAAACTTGAGGGCTCAGTGTTTGTTAACTTTGTTAGTTGCAACTTGCAGATAATAATAACTGAATGAAATGGTGAAAATAATGTGCTGTTATTCTGAGGAACCCCATTATTTTGCATAAGTGATCCTGATATTGGGCGGCACGGTAGCACTGCTGCCTCGCAGTAAGGAGACCTGGATTCGCTTCCCAGGTCCTCCCTGTGTGGAGTTTGCATGTTCTCCCCGTGTCTGCGTGGGTTTCCTCCGGGTGCTCCGGTTTCCTCCCACAGTCCAAAGACATGCAGGTTAGGTGGATTGGCGATCCTAAATTGTCCCTAGTGTGCGCTTGGTATGTGAGTTTGTGTGTGTGTGTGACCTGCAGTGGGCTGGCGCCCTGCCCAGGATTTGTTCCTGCCTTGCGCGCTGTGTTGTCTGGGATTGGCTCCAGCAGACCCCCGTGACCCTGTATAGCGGGTTGGACGATGACTGACTGACTGATTCTGATATTTTAGTTAGTGGAGTTAGTGCAGGACTGCATCACTGTGCATCTGCAAAGGAAACAAAATTGAAAGTTATTTCCACACTTAAAAAAAGAAGGTTAAAAACACAATGGTGTGACTGTAAAGTACACACCAGTGTGTGCCAAAATAGCCTTCATCAATCTTATGAGACCACTGGTTGAAGACCTCGTTTCATACTTAAATGATACTAGCCATGCTCTCCAGCTGTGTGATAGATTTAGGTTTCCTGGTCCTGACTGCTTTATCTTTACCACGGACATCGCCTTTCTGTACACGGTCATTCCTCAGCATGAAGGTCTCGTTGCCCTCAGGAAGACATTTAGGAGACGTCCATTCTGTGAAAACTCTCATCAGACTGGCAGAATTGGTTCTTACCCTCAGTGCTTCTCTTTTGATAACAACTCCAGGTAAGTGAAGTTGCAAAGGGTACTTGAATTGGACCAACATCTTCGATGGCCAGGTTTGGAAGAGCACTACTTTTCTTTCCGGACCAGTACAATTGATATATAGAGGGATGTGTTGTTGGTGCCTCTGGTTCCAGATGCCAGCTGCAGAAATACATTAATTATAGATATCAGGCTTGCTATCAGCTTTCCAGGACTTAAATCCTCTGTCTATTACAAGCCAAGCTCCTTCCATAACTGGCATACTAAAAACTCTCTACCTCTTTCACAGATCATTAGACTTTGTCGGCTCTGTGGTGCTGAGGTGGGCTTCTGTAATTAATGTGACTGGGGGTCTGTCTGTAACTACTGGGGAGTTCCTTCACTGCTAGAGGATGTTTCTCTCACATTGCGGATAAGGCCCTCAATTCAGGAGAAGACCTCGTAACATCCACTCTAAGAGAAACCCCAATAATGAGACCCGCATCCCGATGGTCCTCCAACTCCACCCTAACACACTTACCTCTCCCTCAGGGCACACATATTACAAATGTTACGTCTATAACCTTCTTTCCTTTTCAGCCTGGAAATAACCTTTAAGTTTTCTCCTCCGATATTTTAATGATTCTTCATCATTTAATTTGTTTCATAATTCTTTTCTTGATAAATAATATTTAAAAAGGCACAATTTCCCATTATTTCTAATGCAAAAGTGTACTTAATTTGATGTCACTTAATTTGACGTTTGTATTCTGTACATGTAATTTTGTCTTCCTTTACATTTTGCTGAGTGTTCTATTATTTTAAATCTTTCTCAGCTAGCTTCTTGCATTACTCCTCGCCGGTCCTCTTTGTGTTTTGTTAATTACGTTAATTGTCTAATTGTGTTTGATGCTGGTGGAGTTAGGACTCTAATTAGATTAGAGGCCCCAGCTGCTTCCGCTTATTTTTGCCTAAGCACCAGGGGACTATATAAGGAAACTTCAGTTTCTTGTTCAGTGGACTGGCATTAGTTCAGTTATTGCATTTGCGCCCCCTTAATTTCCCACCCCCTTGGTTGTGCCTCGTCAGCATGTTTCAAAAATGTGGTAACCTAGGAACGAGACAGTAAATCACAAAGGTGGCCGTTAACGTCTCACTCTTCGCTCGATGTGTTGTCCTGACTGAGTAGCCTACATGTGCTTAATTCATTCTAAATGACACTGTGTGTGTTTGTGAAGGGGCCAGAAAACTGACAAAATTTGAACTGAAGAGGCTACCACTAGCTCTGATTAATTAGACACTTTGGAAGGGGTCCATTTTACATGATTTGTTAGGTTGAGTATTTCCAGGAAAACACCATTAAAGGAGGCAACAGGCTTCTGAACTTTAATGTAACTTTAAACAAAATTACATTTAAACATTCCATGCAGTAAGCCAAGATCTGTATAGCTTACAGTGAAAATTAGACATGAAGAACACAGCAACAGCTGAAAGGATGCAGAGATGCCCTGCATCCATTAATCAAGGTGTAATACACTCTTTATCAGTTCATTTCAGGACCATTTTCTTTGTTCCTTGTTCCCTCAAGAAGCTACTCACTACATATGCACTCCTATATTCTCCCAAGCCTGGACCATCTATTCTTCAGAGACACTACATTCTAGGGGTTAACCGATCTCTGACTTTGGAACTACAGTAGCTTCTACAATTCAGCCCTTCTGTATGGAGACTACTTGTTGTTTCTGTGTGTCTCTTGTTCTCCTCTTTCTTCCCACAAGCTAAAACCACGTAGGTTACGTCAGCTTCCAAATGTAAATGGATCAAGTGTGAGTGTGCATTTTAGTGTTTCCTGCAAATGGCCAGGCCTACCACCCTGGGTAGATATATGCATTACATGTGGTGTTTCCAGGACAGACTTCAGTTCTCCAGAACTCTGCAATGGAAACAGTGGGCTTTGGAAAATGAATGGCGGGTTCTGTCATAAACATACATACAACATGCACACATACTCATTAATCCCACTGAACCTATCCTGGCAGCACAACACACAAGGTGGGAAATGGCCCCAGTAGGATGGCTCATCGATGGAAAATGTGTTGTTCACTTGCTATTATGATTTTGGAGACCATTTGTTTTTTTTTCCAGTTCTGGAAGAGCAAGGAAGAGTTATCCACAATCTCAGATACGGACAAACTTCAAGACCACGTCAGCAAGAAATTAGGAGTCGCATCATGGCAACGGTATTCGCAAAGCAGCAGTGTCCACTGTAAGATGCTAGAGGTCACTGTTGCCCCTTTCAACCCAACAGACAGACACACACTAAACACAGGGTAAAATCACCAAGAAGGTTTTTAATTATTCTTCTTCTTGTAGTAGTGCCCTGGAGCACCTCCACCACCATACACAGGCAATAACAATAATAGTAAATGCAATTCCAACACAAAATCTCTCCTCCACACTTCCCAGCAAGCTCTTTCCTACTCCTCCTGACTCTGGCTCACATGCTGGATCTCCAACAGTCCTTTATATGGTGTCTGACCCAGAAGTGCTTCGGCTCTTCCGTCCATGTGACTTTCCTGCACTTCTGGGTCAGATGGAGAAGTTGAGGTTTCTGTCAGCCCGAAGTACTTCGGAGCTTCTGTCCCCATGACTTGATAGTACTTCCGGGCCATATAAAAAGTATGAGCTCCCAGGTCCCCCTGCAGCGTCTCCTGGCATCACCCAAGGTACCCAGCAGGGCTAAGAAGCTGAACTCTAGATCCCATGGTGCCCTGCGGGAATCCAGGGCACCACTATGCTGTAGGGAAATTGCCATCTGGCATCTTGGGGAAGGCAGTGTCCCACAGTAGCTGCCTTCCCCCATCCTTCTCCTCCTTGGGCATCCCGGCTGTCCGCCACACCACATACAAAACAAGATGGCATCAGAAACGGAACGGACTAAAAAAAGTTTTAACATTTGTAAATAATAATTACATACAAAAAAAAAATAACAACATGTGATGTCACCATTGTGATAGTGAAAAGGTCAGTGCTGCAAATATTCTGAGTAATAACCAAACAGACTTTCTACTGGTGTTAGTGGTGTGTGTTTTCATTAAAAACTTTAAGAAATGCTTCGACTAGAGACCTGGTAATACATGTTGGGCTTGATTTTCTTCAGTATTTATGACTTTGGTAATGACTCCTAATACTGTAGGTAGGTTGATTTTGGTCGCCCATCTCCTGGTCTCTGCATTTTTACCATCCCAGATAGAACATGTACACATATGCCATTATGCCAGAGTTTTTATTACTTTAATAAAGACACACATAGACCTCTGGCTGCATGCATTTCTTCATCCTTGTCGCTCTTGCATTGTGTGTCCTGCACTTGACGCTCATCAGTCCATCCCCAGTAGTTACACACAGACCCCCAGTCACATCCATTTTTCCATCTTTGTCATTTTTGCATGGTGTATCTCACACGTGATGCTCAGCAGATGGCACTGCTCTTCTGCTTCCTTCTACTATGGTGCTCCTCATCATGTTGTCAGCCTCTGCAATTTGCTTGATTATAAGCAGATGTCACTGATCTTCTTTTTCTTTCCACCACGTCACTTTATTTGCCTATCACTTAAAGCCATGAGTGCAGGTCAGTTTGCCAAGGTTGTCACTACATCATATTTTTTGAATTACCACAACGTATCAGGTCCAGGGCTTTTGATCATGACCAAGGTTAAGGCTCTAGCCCTAGTAGTTTGCAAGTAATCATGTGACAGATGGACAGGAGCATTGTGTATATAGAGATATTGTATACCATCTACCTGCCACAAGAGACACGTTGGAAAAATGCTGTCACTGACCTTTGACCCCTTTCACACCACATTTCATTCTACCATATTGGTGGCTGAGAGACATGAAGAAGAAGCACTGCAAACCGAGACAACATAAAAGACCCAGAAGTGAATAAGCAAATACTTTAACCTTTAAATGAAGAGCACCCAGCTATAAAACTGCTTGGAGAACAGGAAAACTCACCAAGCACTGTATAACATCTGTTTCTTTTTTATTATCTTCTATCTTTTGCACAAAACTCTAGAAATTACAGCAACTGACCATCATGTGTGTCAGGGCAAATGTAAAAGTCAAAGGTGGATAAACATTTAGGGAGCGAGTAATGCGTTTTCAGGCTGAGTTACTTGCCTGGCAGAGACATCTCACTGAGCCATTCCTTCTCACTCCGTCACGCGTCCACACTTTCCTGTTTAGTCTATCCACATGAGTGCTTATCTCCAGCTTGGAGATGTCAATGACTCGACTCAAAAAAAAAAAACAGAAAACTTAAAAGACTTTTGTAAACTTGCTACAGTTCTGTAACTTTTTCTGCTAATGTAAATAATGAGTTCTTGACCATGTCAGGGCCACACTGATACCGTACGCCATAAGGACTCCACAGGACAAACAAGCACTGAGTCACTGTGTGACCCTGAGTGAGGCCTTCCACCAGGCAGTGCTCACACCGAGGACACGTGCAAACAACTGGACTTGGGCTGCTCTACTGTAACTCTCCGTGCATGGCAGAGCAGTGAGGACCCCTAGAGGTAAAGCTGTGTATCACATGGCTGCCCAATCTCTCACTAATTGTGTGAAGATATTTTTTGTGTATTATCAATATTTCCCTTCATTTTGTGTGAACTGTTTTTACTTTAAGCTTCACTAAAAGTTTAAATGATGATGCATGAACTGTCTGTGTTCATTTCATACCCAATGTTTGAACCTAGCAGCTGAACAACTTTGGAAAACACAGAAATAAGCAACTACATAGCAGATGTAGTGTTGCATCTATACCAGGACTTAATAGCTTCTGGGTAATCCCATCTAACTTGAAAATAGATTTCTACAAAATGTTAACAGAAAATTGTGTGATCACAAAAAAGAGTCGTGACTGTAATTTGTCTGTAAGTGGTGGCTTTCAAGAACAGAATACAAGAAATGTGGAGAAACCATACTGGTTCCCCTTCCTGAATGTGGGTGACTCTACAGATGAGTTCCAATGATTAGCCAAACCTCACATCCAAAGAACATTAAAACAATCTGGACAAGAACAGGACATTCAGCCCAACAAAGCTTGCTAGTCCTGTCCACATATCTACCACACTTCTTGGTAGCTTATTCCAAGTGCCTGTCGTTCTTTGTGTAAAGAAAAACCTCCTAATGTCTGAGCGAAATTTACCCTTAACAAATGACCAACTGTGTCCCCGTGTTTTTGAACTCATTTTAAAGTAACAATCTCCATCCACTGTACTAATTACCTTCATAATTTTAAACACTTCAATAATGTCACCTCTTAGTCTTCTTTTGCTTAAACTGAAAAGGCTCAGCTCTTTTAATTTTTTTTCATAACTCATCCCCTGAAGCCCTGGAATGAGCCTAATTGCTAGACCTTTTCCAGCGCTGCTATGTCCTTTTTGTAGCCTGGAAACCAAAACTGCACACAGAACTCCAGATGAGGCCTCACCAGTGTGTTATAAAGCTTGAGCATAACCTCCTTGGACTTGTACTCCACACATCAGGGTGCTACATAACCTCATACTCTGTTAGCTGCCAGAAGTGCTGCCAATGCTGCTCTTTTAATTAGTACAGAACCTGTTGGGTGTGAAGACAGTAACCAGAGTGCAGCCCACTCTGCTGGTTTCTCATTTTCGCTTTTTTGAGATAAGGACACAGGGACAGAAAGTGTCAGCTCACTTTTTAGGTTTTCTTTTGCAGCTGCAATGAGACTTCTCAGTATGATCTCCTTTGAACCCCGCTGAGGAGCTTTAAGGCAGCCGGATACTGGATCATCAGCCCCATGACCTGAGATAGATGAAGCTGCCCAGAGGCAAAGCTACTAATTGTGTTTAAGGAGCACATGTGCCATTTATAAACAGTGTTGATTGCAGCAACAAAAGAGAAACACTGAGATCCGTGAAAGTGGAGCACAGAAGAGGAAGCATAAATCACTTATGCTATGATGCTAAACAAGAATTCAAACAGACAGCTCAATCACTGCAGCAGAGGAAATGTCCTGCAGATAGGCTCATCAACAGCCGAAGAAGAAACGAGTGCCAGGAAGCAAATTAAGTTGCAAGCTGGGAGACAGCTGGTTCAGATGTCCTTGTGGTGTGCTGACGGAGAATCCCTGCCAAACGCACCCAGGCAGAAGGGCCTGCTGCCACTCTGTCGTCGGCCAAAAGCAGCACGAGAGGAGGTCAGGGCCTGGCCAGATCATTATTCTGTGGAAAACATAAAGGAGACGTATGGAAGCCAATAACACTTTGGGCCCAGACTTTCAATAAACATTTCCATTTAATGCCACTTTGCATAAAAGAGATGAACAGTTCCACTTTACGGAAGCCACAGGGGAAAAGTGCGTGGAAGATTAGTCTGTGTAAAGTGCTGCTTGATTTACTTCATAGTTTAGACCAAAAAGAGCATATTTAATGTTTGATGAAAAAGAGAGTTAACCCACTGAAACGGCACACATTCGAATACACAGAGACATTTTACTTTTGTAGCTGCCTCAGACACCCCATCAAACCTTAATACCAGATAAAGTCCACCCATCCCTCTATCCATCCATTTGCACAACCAGATTCCCATCACCAATACAGAATGGAGAAAGAGTTTGCTTTGTGGGGCACATGACTGGGCGGCTGCTAATGATTCAAACATACATATATATTTTTTAAATATTTTCTAATTCTCTGCTTTTATGCTGGTATCTTAATATGTTAGTTTTAGTTTTAAGATTTTGACTTTAGTAACAATACCAGTTTTCACACCTAAGGTACCCAAAATGATACCAAAGCAAATAATGGGTAACAACCCCCAAACCTCATCTACCAGCTGCTTTGTCTCTACGGCCCCCATATATGTGCACCACCTGAGTCCATCGTAATCCAACTGCCCGGGAACAGAGGCCACCCTGGGAATTTCAATTATGCTGACCCACGGATAATGAGGGGCAAGGGCCATGGTCTCCTGTAAGTTTCAGATGTGCTGATGGAATGGATGGGGTGGGGATTGTGGGCTTGGACTCCTGGTACCAAATTTTGCATAATGTTGGTAAAGTACAATTTTACAATTTAGGAAGCTCAGAACGTTTTTAGTACAGCATACTGTGCAATATTAGAATGGATGTCTTAACTTGTTATGAAGAAATATTTTGTATATTGTACATCATGTAATATGAAAAAAACAATGAAACGAAGGCTGTCTTTTTCGCCTGTCAAACCTGACAGGGTACTGCTTTGTGATTGATGAATCATCGGTAGTGTGAATTCCATCAGTTGGTTTTTTCACTCGTGTCCGCCAAAGACGTGAACAGGCACAACTTCAAGCATGTTTGCGGTTTTATAGGCTTGTGCAAAGTTACGACTGTGTTCATTTGTGGAGGATATGAGCACCAGATAATGTGGCCCAGTAGCATCTATTTTAATGTGAGAGGCTTTGAATTCATCATCATGAGTCAGCACCTGAAGTGCCTGCTGCAAATGTGACACTAAATGGCTGAAGCTTATGTTCACAATACCAATGCTTCACCAATCAAAAAGCACTTATCAATTGAGCCCGACCTCTTAACTTGTGATGGGTAAAAATGACAGTTTTTATTTCGTTGCATATTTCATGTTGCATGCGGTGTCACTGAAATAAATAAATCAAGGAATAATCATAAATACATAACAATAAAAAAAATAATAAAAATCAACAAATACATAACAAAATTAGCCACAAAAGGTTACACTTCATGACAAATTTAATTATTTATGCTCACACATCATTGTTTTTTTATATATTGTCACATTTCACAGTATATTTATTGAACTGTATTTATTTTTTAATTTTGTCTGGACTATTCCCCCATATCATGCGCATTTTAAATGCTTCTACATACAACACCTACACAGAAGCAGAAGAAGTTCCTACAATCAAAGTGTGAATACAAAAAGGATGACAAGAGGAAGTTGGCCACTTCTTAGGAAGCAAACCGGACAGAACAAACTGCAGACCAAAATTTGCCAGCATGTGTAGTGACAGAATGTTGTATTCACTGTCACAAAATACCAAAAGCAGGCCTTACCACCCAAAATCTAGTCCCAGGCTTAACCAAAAGCCTAGACTTCAAATATATATCGATAGGCTTTGGCCAGCACGGGCACAAATAAAAGGAAAGCCCAGAATCAGAACAATTCTTAATAATCTTCAGTACCAAAAAAGTAATAAAGAGAAAAAGAAAAATGAGGAAAACTCTGGCTCTTTAAAAATACTGGAAAAAAAATATATTTACAAAAATGTGTGCTCAAAGTGGCAACCCTGAACAAACAAAGCAAGTAAGAATACGAATAGTCAAAAAATTTGCCAAAACAAAGTGAAAGATAAGAAGCCAGGGAATCCTCACCAAAGAAGGTTCCACAAACAGCCCTCATCGCTGATGTGCAGGGCCTGACCCTCTGAACGAAACTCCATATAAAGGGGACAGGGCGCATAACTACACACAAAATTGAAAATCTGTGTATAATAAATAATTATTCAATAAAACATTATTAAAAAAGGATACATAATAAAGATTTCTGAATAACAACAAAAAGAACAAAATAAATTAAATTGCACTAAAACTGGACCCAGTGTCACTAAAAGCCACTCTATAATTTACTAAAAGAGCGGGACAGCAGGAGTTGCTTCCCTGGCCATGTATTCTAATGACTGTAGTCTGAACTTTCATAGCAAGATAAGAGCAGGCCTCACAAAGAGTGGAAGAAGACATTTACTGGGAGGGCAACTGGTCAATCTAAGAAATGGCCATTAAGCAATTCTTATTGTTGAGAATTTTTTGCGTGTTGTATAACCTGGATGACGCAGGCTACATCCACACTACTTTGTTTTCATTTAAAAATGCACACACTACCCCAGCGTTTTTAACCCCTGAAAACGCAAACTTTTGAAAATGCTCTCCAGACTTGTATGATTCTAAAAACACCGGCTTGGCATTGCAATGTGGATGGGTGAAAGAGAAGAGCTTTGAAAACATAGACTCTAATCACGCTATGATTGGTTTGCCCTTATTATCCCTGATTGGATCCTGATCATTACAATGTCTCATTCCCTGATTGGTCACTCTTCACTGCATAAAACCATATTCCAACATAGCAGACATATAGGAGATGCTTTCCATGGTGCTTGTTGTATTGCTTATCTGGACGAAAGGAAAATAATATACCAGTGGCTACGGTTTTGTGATAAGTCCCACGGCCAGCAGTGTTGTCATTCCTTCAAGGAGAACAGTTCCTCTTCCTATTTTCACCAATGTGCATGCCCAATGTAGGCGAACATCTATTTCTACCTAATGAGCTACCTAATCTAAATTTAGGTTTAAGAGGAGCAGCATCGAGCACAAGAAAGGAAGCCAACCTTGAACAGGGTGCCAGTCTTCAGCATGGCACACTCACACATTGGGCCAATTCGGAATTGCCAATGGATTTAACTTGAATACATTTGGAAGAAAAAAAGTGCTTTATGAAATCCACATACAGGCCTCTGGAACTTTGGTGCATGAGCACTAAGTGCCACGGTTATGAATATCAGAAGGTGCTGCAATGCCAGCATAAACCACTTGTTGAAGAACACAAAACACACCTTTCTTACCATTTTGTTATCATAAAATCCCTCTTGGGTGTCACGGTGTCACAGTAGCAGTGCTGCTTCCCTGCAACAAGGAGACTGCAGTTCAAGTTCCAGGTGCTCCTTGTTTCCAGGTGGGTTTTCTCCCACAGGTTAGGTGGATTGTCAAAAAGAAATTGTCCCCTGATACTTATGTGTGTGTCTTATGTAAATGTGCATTATTTTTTTTTGTACTGTATACTATTTATTTATGATTATTCTTATCTAAATTTTCATTTTTTTTTTGATGTGTGTAACTACTTTTTTAACATGTTGTTAAGGACTTTGAGTTTCATCCTTTGTATGAAAATGTGCTATAGATATCAATATTGTTGCTCTTGTTGTTGCGTGTTCCCCTGCAGGCGGAGGTGCCCTATCCAACAACTGTTTCTGCCTTGCGCCTGGTGCTTGCTGGGATAGACTCCAGCTTCCTGCAACCCTGCTCTGGATAAGCAAGTCGGAAGATGCATGCATGGATAGATGGATGGATAATCCACCTTCTCTACTGCTGTTGATTTTTTTAGAACCTTGTTGGCCTATAAGTTGTTTTGAGGTAGTGGGTGTGTCTTCTCCTAAAGGTAATGTGATTTACATTCCAAACGCCAACACCATGTCCAATTAGAATTCAGGTTTTAGAGGAACACCATTCCTTCTGGGTTTTGCTCTAATGGACGTCCTAATAACTCATTCAGGAAGGCAGGCCGTTCAGTGAGAAAGCATGCTGGTGAGAGACCTGAAGAGTAAAAATGCTTCACATGCACTGACATTGGCCTAGCATGTCTTTTGTGTCATCTGCCCTTAAAGTGGCTGGCTGTCTGCCAATGAATTTGTGAATCAATCAATTGGCATTTGATATAGCACCATTCACCGAGCATGTTGTCACAAAGTACTACAATTCAACTCGGTTTATTTTTGTATAGCGAAATATGGCAAAGGTTTGCAGGTAAGATACAAATTTTATAAATTATGTAATTTACACACATAAAATACAGATTAGCTTAAAGAAACAGTAAACAAAGCAATTTTCACAATTTTTAACATAACAGAGTCCATTAATATATTATTGAGATATGACCAGTTGACAAAGGAGGAGCGGAAAACAAAGCCTCCAGTCAGCAGCATCCCCTGAGAATGTAAAGTCTGGGGGTCCACGGTGAGTTAAAATGCAAAATCATATAAAGTAACAACATAAATTACAAGCTCATTCAATCATGAAAACTCTAAGAGAACAAACTGAAATGACACTCAACCATCAAAGATGAACAGTGACAGAATGAGAGCAGAGTGAAGTTTGTCAAATTGTAGCAACACAAGAGAGAAGAGGACAGGGCTGTTTTAGGATCTGAAGGTGGCCATGGGTGAAGCCTCACAAGCAGGCCCACAGTTATGTATTTCTGGGTGACCCAGACTTTAAGATCATCCACTGAAGAAGCTGTGACATGTTGACATTCACTGACCATCACTTGCCCACACTGCTGACTTTACTCTGTCACCACTAGCACACAAGTCATATTTTAAAATTGTCTTCCTCTAGTTTGTCAAACCTGAAAAGTCTTTGGTTGTGTCACCTACATGTGAAGAACATGCAAAGTGCAGATAGGAGGTGATGAGGCTTGGGGCTGAAGTCTGAGAGGCTGCAGTCCTCAACAGTGAGTTGCCATGCTGGCCTCACTGGTCAAATTCAATCGGTTGCTGTGAGTCACAAATCTCCATCGAACTGCAGTAGTGACACTGGGGTGGTGAACATGCATCATTTATTCTTTTTCATGCTATATTGATGTTTTATGCTGAATGTTGATTATATATTTGTACTACTCTCTTTCTATAACTTTAGTAGGGCTATTTATTTAAAATAATTGGGCAACAGAGGGCAATTACGACAAGTAAAACAAAGTCTATCCACATCGCCTGTACCGCCAGCTGCAACTGTGTCCCTAAAGTGTACTTCTTACATCAATCACATGAAGTTGTATCAAATGTGTTTTATTCATTTTTTGCATTTAGTGTTGGATTGCCAGCACTAGTCCGTGGCATACATGCAAATAAGTAGCACACTTTACTGCGTACACAATAATAAACTCGAACTCTGCTAGTCTTCCATGCCTTTGCCCGCCAGAAGAGAGTAATCATACTCTCATAGACGCCACCTGAACGCAGTCGAGTCTGCAGGAGGGCCTTGGTAGCAAAAAAAAAAAAAAAATTTCAAATCAAATGCTGATAAAAGAAATGTTTGTAACAATTTTTCAATGCCACATTTCCCTCACTAGGCTTATTGTCTGATTTATACTTTCATCCAGCAGTTTAAATGTAATTGAAAGCAGATGCCGGCAATCAGTCTTTGTTGTCTGTGGTACCTTTCATAGGGAGCCCAGTCACAAAGCACTTTACAAATAAATCAGCAACATCACAGCATGAGATAAATAAATAAAAAAAATAAAATGAACCGAATGTGCCTGGAATCGACAGCAAGTTTATGGACAGCATAGCCCCCCTCGGAGTATATGGCCTCTGCTTACGGCTGATGTCGGGGACATGCCACTTCTCAATGTGTGTTTGTGTGTGGTATGCTGGCCTGGAATTCTGTGGATCTCACTCCATATTTGCAGTAAAGTGGGCAGAAAAAAGTAAAAAGGCAAATATTAGAGAGAAGGAGGAAATAACTAGACACGAATTTAACACATCCATTAGATAATCAAGCAATGGTAGGTAACTGCTGTAAAAAAACAATGCTTGGGTGAAGCAGGACCAGCAAGTTGTCTGCTGCTGTGAAATAAAGAAAAAGTCGTCTAAAAAGAGAAACAGTATTGGGGTACATCCAAATGAAGGGAGCAACCACACATGAAGAAGAACAATGAAATCAACACAAAAGAAAACATATGAAGGATCAAAGCTGCACTCCTCCCAAAGATGGTATTTTTTATATTACTTACATCATGTAGTTTATAGTGATGACTGAGAAAAATTTGAATGTCGCATTTTCAAACAAAATGAAGGTAAAAAAGTTTCTGATACATAAGGTGTCCATAGTAACACTGCACACCACAAACCATTATTAAAACGGCAATGAAAAAAATCTCAAATTACTCATGATGCATAATCCTCATATCACGTCATCCACTGTATGCTCACAAAATCCCAAACACACAAATTTTTACTAAAATACTGTCAAATAAACCACTTTCACTAAACGGTCTTGTTAACTAAAACAGAATGCACTCAAACACTAACAAGCATTTGAATTGTAGACCCACCTTCCCGCCTCATTCATTGGTGATGAGTCCAGCCCAGTAACTGCTAATTCATTGGCTTACATTGCGCTTCACGTGATAGCAGCAAAAAGTGTACACTGAGAGACACGTAAAAGTAAAGATTAAAAGTTAAAGAAAAGCAGTTGAAACATCATCAGGAAAAGATTCTCTCTCAGAATTTTGCATATCTGAGAAGCTTCAACGAGCAGAAGGCCTTTTCACCCGTGCAGTCTAACAGCCGAGTTTGTGAATACAAATGCAAATGTTACAAAGGGAAGCAACCCTACAATTCAAATGCTCATGCGCATCTAAGCCTGTTCCATTTTTGTTCAACAGAGTATTTTCCAGATAGGTTTTATTTAACATGTTTGTGCCATTGTGAGCATACAACTGGACAACTTCACATGAGGATAATGTGACATGAGTTATGTAAGATCTTTACATGGATACAGTGTTTGCTGTTGTCCCGTGTTGGTCACCACCCTTTTATATCGGAAGCCTTGTTATCTCTGTTCGACATGGAAACATGACATTAAAAATTTTTCTCAGCCATCACTACAAACCACATGTGGTAAGTAACATAAAAAATATTAATATTATAAGAATATGAAGACCAGATAGGCCGAAGTATATAAAAACAGTGTTTCCATTGTGCATAAAAAAACATAAGGAAGGGTGCTAGGGTGTGATGCTCTGACTGATTGGCTGCAGATCTTAATCGATCTGTATCGGTGACTCAGTTGGTGAATTGGCCAATCACAAAAAGCTTTTCTAAGCTTTACAGTAATTTAGTTGTAGTGCTCTTTTACATGATGCATTACAGCAGTTCAGCTAGTTCATGTGTCTTTTTTTTCCTGTAAGCAGATAGCAGCAAGGCAGGCTTCACTAGAGAGATAGAGACAGAAATATTAGCGTTTACAATAAAGACGATGGAGCAATAAACTGAGAAAAGGGAATTAGAAGAGTCATCCTGTGCAATTAGACAAATAACAAGAAAAGCTACTTTAATGAGATCAGACCTTTATCATTTCGTCATTTTATTAAAATGAACACTACTTGTCTGAGTCTGGATGGTGAGCGAACTTGTATTTAGTGCAGCAGCTCACATTTTCATTCAGAAAAGGAAAAGATAAAAGAAAAATTGGAAATTGCTGATTAGTAAACAAAGGGCTTGTTATCTAAAAGCTACAGTATATTTGCAATTTTGCCTTGTAAACTTGTTAAACACGTTAGCCGGGTGTCTTCTTGACAATCATCTCATGAACATTTGATAGATTTGTGAATGTTTCAAAAGTTTGTACTGTGTTTATTATTTGTTTGTGTGTGTCATACAGTATAGGTTTTGGTAAGAAACAAGTACTGCATAATTAAAATTTGAATCCACATTTATAATTACACCTCAAGAATTAGAAAATATCTAGCTGGTAAACTGTAAAAAATAAACCAAAATAAATTGAAATAAAACACCCTTATAAAAATATATATTTTAAAAAAGCAGTAGTGTAATAAGTAATTAAAATTATTCAAAACAACAACTACATGTATGTTTACATTGAGGAAATACTAATATCAATTAACTGAATCAATGTGTGGGAATATATAGCTATGCGTGTGTGTGTTTTATATATATATATATATATATATATATATATTGTCACACACGTGTGCATGGGAGGCAGCTAAAGGGCTTAAGTAAGGGCAGTTCCAAGTCATACCAGGATGTGGCAGAGTACACTGACTCTTTTTCTCCTTTCCTGCAGACCAATCACAGGAGATTCCACCTGGCCCTCTTGACATCACTTCCGGGACCAAGCCTTTGGAAGAAGACCTTGCTGGCCCCGGCCCCTGTGGTGTCACGTCCGGACTTGAACCTATGGCTGAAGACCTTCATGAGGCCGACCCCTTTGATCTCACTTCCTGTCTTCCCCTTTAAAAGCCTCCACCTTTTCCCTATTCCCTCAGTTCTGTTTTGGACTCGGTTTTGTGCACATCAGTGCTGTGTAACATATTCACGACTTTGCAGCCAGGATACCAATTATACAGGTGGCTGCCCCAAACCTTGCTATGGCTCTTTATGGCTTTTGTGACTATATGACTATATATATATATATATATATATATATATATATATATATATATATATATATATACACACTGTATATATAGTTAGTAGTTTTTTGAAAAAGACTTGTTTTAAATTAGGCTTTGTTTATGATAAGCACATTAAAAAAAAACATGACAGCACTGTAATTATGAGAATCTTTTCATTTTCTTTTCTGCCATATGTATTATGAATAAATGTTTTCTCCACATAACTTATTAGTTAAAAAAGCATGTATTTTAAGGGAATTTTATTTATTTTCATTTTTATGGCCCCTAAACAATAAGGTAACAGAATTGTATTTGGTCAATAAAAAATGAACAGGTAACACCTGTGGTCAGTAATTTAATTGTAACAATACCCCAGTTAACAGTTTAATAAACAGCATAAGGCCTCTACATGTGTGGACAGGCAGGAGATTTATGTACATTTTTTTTTCTTTATCCCTTTAAAAACTATCAGTATCAAAATCGGCCAATTGAGTAACAAGACATCAGTGATATGAGCCTTACGAGTGATAGCACAACAACTGACCAAAGCACAAATTAAACAGAAGGAGACAGGGGTTATAATCTGCATTAGAAGCACATCACATCTTTGAACACCAATGGCCGCAGCTACAGACACAGACACTTAATGGTCACATTTGTTCATTTAGAGTTTGCTTTTGTTTGTGTTACACTGCTACAGTATAAATGTGTCACAAAAAATAGTACTGTGGCCATCTTCCAAAAGAAAATGAGTAAGCATCATAGCAGTTAGCTCATCCCGATTTAATACGCTTTTTATTATGATTTTAGACATGTAACTCCCCTTCACTGTGTACACAGACACTTGGCGAAAAGATATGCTATACAAATATAAGTTGTATTGTATTGTATTGTATTGTATTATATTGTATATATTGTTTTGCTGCTCACAATCACAAATGGCCTCCTATGCCTACTCGACTGAGTGACGTCTGTGCAGTTTTGAGGAATACAGGCAATCCAGCCCACCCTAGCTTGTTGATTTCTTTTCACATGACTCTTAAGTCGAAATTGAAGACGTCCACTGCACTGCTGTCTACCACACTGCCTAGAAATTTATTCCATGTTTCTGGAGGATATGAAGGATGACACATCTAGGCCCCCTGTTCATTTGAAAAGAGCAAACTGACACCCTGAACCTTCCATCCATCCGCTATCAAACCTGCTCAGTACGGTTCAGGGCCATGTTGGGCGGCAATGTAGGAGCCAACCCCAGACAGAGTGAACACTCATAAACACCTCTACGTGTGTTTTTGGGGTTTGGGAGGAAAACCTGAAGACCTGAGAAAACATCTGGAGAACATGGAACTCGGGTCCAGGATTGTGGGGCTGTGAGGAAGCTGCTTTGCACATTGTGCCACCTGCACCCAGTTACTTTAGAGCAATTCATTTTGTGAAAAATGTGATAACTGATGAGACTAACAGCACAAAAGATAGCAGTCACCCTCAATCCACAGCATTCTATCAACATGCAACGGGTAGAAAGTTATAGAGCACCCCTTGATTATAAAACACTTGAAGCATGAGGCATGAAAGAAACAGGCCCTGAATGAGGTCACTTAAGTCCGCAATTTGAAAAATGCTGCTGTCAGAGCTTAGAAAAGCCATCAGCAACTTCAGTGGCTCAAATAAATAAGTGCTGACTTTACACCCTCCTGTCTACAGCTTGTTATAAAACACGCAGTACAAACTCATTACTCCAAAGTTTTCCTAATCAGTAATGACGTTCTCAAAGTCTTGAAAGATTACCAGCTTAGCATCTCAGTTAACTTGTCCGCACCTCATACCAAGATCTGTATGACCGCTGAAGGCACCGAGGAGGCTTAGAAACTCAAAGGAAACAGTCAGGTGTATTAATGGTACTAAAGAAGGCTGGCATTGCAGATGAAAGAAAGGCTGGAGCTGAAATATGGAGGGAGGGAGAAGGCCATCATGTGGGCACATCAACTGAATGTGTAAGGTTCCTGTATTTAAGGAATCACTAATGTGGGTATATGTTTCAACATTATATATTTGGTTTCTGTTGTAGTTCTTTATATTTCATAGCATTGCAAACCCAATTGAGCTATTAAAATTGTGTTAATAATTTGAATGTAACTATGAATTTCTAAGGAAATATATAATATATATATATAGTCACATGTATGTATGTACCAGGGAACAACCCTCCTGGATCCAAAAATATAATACTACCTTGAGATGAAAGAGGGCACTGGCACTAATTGTTTCTTCCCCCTCCACCACAATTTAGGGAATAGATCAAAGGATAACGCCTAATCTTTTACATCATGCCCAGAGAAGGCTCTGTTCCTTCTGCCCTGGACGCTATAAAAACACCTGGACATCAACAGAGACAGACTTCCTGCTGAAGCGCAGAACCCTTGTGCTATTGAAGCCTTTAAATAGTGCTGAGAGCTCTTGTTTTTTTTTATATTTTTGTTTCTGGTGAAATAGGGTTAATTGGTTGGAACCCCAACATTTCGTTGACATCCTCGGCCTGTTTTCACCCAGTCACTATTTTCTAATTTTATTATTTTTCTAATTTAATACTATTTATCTAATTTTATATATGAGGGGGGACCCAAAAATAACCGGAATTTTGTTGTTGTTAGGTTGGTACTTGTAGTACGTGATTGGGCCGCTAGGGCGATCTAGTTACACTCCTCACAAGTCAGTCTGCCAAGTGCCATCAGTCTGGAAGGTTGTGCTTGTGTTCAGTGAATTTTTTTTGTAAAAGTAGGTGCGCAACAGTGTGAGAAGGAAACGCCCTGATTTGTGGGAGTCGGGCGATTGGTTCTTTCATCATGACAACGCTCCATCTCACACTGCTCACAGCGTTCGCCAAGTTTTGGCAAGAAACGGTATGACAACCCTGAACCACCCACCCTACTCACCGGATTTAGCTCCGTGTGATTTCTTTTTTGTTCCGTCGGATGAAAAAAGACTTGAAAGGAAGCGTTTTGCTGACGTCGAAGAGGTAAAACAAGAAACGACCAGAGCATTAATGGGCATTACTTCAGACGAATTTAAAAAAATGTTTCGAACAATAGAACAAACGGTTAGATAAGTGTATTTGCGCCAATGGAGAGTACTTTGAAGGAGACTAATTGTAGTTTGTGCAGAAAATTAAATTAAACACGTTTTAAAAATATTTCCGGTTATTTTTGGGTCCCCCCTCGTGTATATATATATATATATATATATATATATATATATATATATATATATGCACATACCAAATCGACAGGACACACATTCAACTGGGACAACGTAAAAGTAAAATTTAAGGCCAGTACTAAAAGTGCCAGAGAGTTGGCCGAGTCTTGGCTATCAGATGAAAACGCCATCAACAGACACTTGGACATAAATCCAGCATATGCCAACTTAAGAAGGACATGTACACAATAATTAAACTATACAACCTCCCCCCCCTTCCTTGATCATACTGACGTAGTCACCTCCACCCTCCCCACTGAATGTGTTGCTATATATTGCCTTTGATTTTTGTAAGTCTAAGCATTATCCTCTGATGAAGACCCCTGATAAGGGTTGAAAGCTCAGGAATAAAACTATTTTATGATACGTGATTCGTTTTTTCTCCCTTCGTGGACCTCCAACGGCATATATATATATATATTGTCACACATGGGTGTCGGAGGACTCCTCTAAGGGTCGGGAAAGGTCCTGCTCTTTTTCTCTCACACACACACAGCTGCCAGGCAAGGGCATTTAACCCCGCCCATTCTGGAAATACCGCTATGAAGGAAGCGCTGGCAAAGAGAAAGATGTCTTTTGCCGGGAAACCGAATAAGCCGCACAGCGGAGCACGTGACTCTCGAAAGGACTGTTGTTCTGAAAGAGGTCCCCTGTTCGGGACAGCACTGAAGCACTATTTTTGTTGCTTTTGGTTTATATTTCGTCTCTGTGAGTATCGCAACGATTAAAAGGGACAAACTGGATGGTGTCCCAACATTCCGACTGTTTCCAGTCTGTCCTGACCACCACCTGACCACAATTTATATATATATATATATATCTTATATATAAACATCTACGCGTGGAAGTGTGTGCGTCTGTCTGTCTGTCTGTCTGGCCCAGAACTGAGAGTTGGAGTCGGGGTAAAGGCTTGGCCTCCAAGAAAATAAAAACTGCAAGGCGACACATCAGCAAAACGAAACCTCCTAGGAGAGAGACGCCCAGAGTAGTTCCTTTCAATTACCTGACATCCCTACATTTCTATATATATATATATATATATATATATATATATATATATATATATATATATATATATATATACTAACTGACATATTCAGCATTAACATTTGTGATGTATTGCAATGTCTCTGTAATGTATTTGTTCTTTATTTATTTCACCTTATATGGTTTCTTGTATTAGGAATTTGTTCATTTTCACATACCCTTTGGGGTCAGAGCGCAAGGTCAGCCATTGTACAGCACCCCTGGGGCGGCCTTGCTGAAGGGCCCAGCAGAATAGGATCTCTTTTGGCAGTAACAGGAATTCGAACCAGCAACCTTCCGAGTAAGAGCACAGATCCTTAGTTTCAGAGCCACCACTCCTCCCCATGTGGTAATAAACACCATTACATCACAAACATAGGAACTTCTGTTCAGAATCCCATCTCAAACGACACGTAATTAAGGCAACAGACAAACATGCTAAAACTCAATAAAGGAATATTTAAATTACAAAATATAGGAAATAAAATATAGGACAAGTAATTAATGTATCAAAATGACAGCAGGAATAATTCATGTAAATAAATAACATTTTACATTTAAAGCTGTAAAGAGAGCACAGTAGCCTACCAGGATCTAAATTTGAGACCCCTGCAGTCAGCCCATTAGCGTGGCAGTCAATGGGCTCCAATGGGATCAGCACTTTATCCATCAGTCTCTTCTATTTCCTCTACTTGTTTTATATTTAGATTATAGTGTCAGTTGCAAACACCATCTATTGGAATGAAACATGCAAGGCATTTTATTAGGACCTGTGACAAACATTTTGGAATGGGCCTATCAAGAATGACGCCCCCAAGTGAGTGTATTGCTAGTGATGTCGTTAAGTATTGCAGCCCACTCTCTTGGTTTCCTTTCAATTAGATGACACTTCAGCACTTAGATTTACACCAATATGGACGGAGTCAGTTAGTGTGTGTGTGTGTGTGTGTGCATGTGTGTGTACACTACATACACAAAGTATATGTTTGCAATGCCACACACAAAATTGTTAGCCATCTCATACCTGGTTTGTGTTGTCATTTCTTATGCCATAACGCATGAGTCCAAGTTCTGTAAACACTAATGTGACAAGATGACCCTTCAGGTAGCCATGGTTACAAATTTCAGATATTACATTCTCTTGAAACTGACCTCAAGGCAGCCATTAATTAATCCTTGCCAGAAATTCTACAAGGTATTGACTCCAAATATTGTGTGGTCAGAAAGGGGTCAGTGTCTTCTGTTCACTGTGTAGCTGCAGGCCATGCCTTAGTATCTGGTGTGTCCTAACATCTGGTCTGAAAGCTAAGGGATCCACTTGGGGGCAGTGTCAGCACTTGTTGTTATTACTCAAGTCACTGAGTCATCCCATATGAAGTTAAATGATACATCAAATGTTTTTTCTTTCTGAAAATTTTACTTATTTTTAAATTTGCTGGGGAGAGACAGGGGGCCCTGATCAAAACTTTACAGCGTAATGGATGGGACAAGCCTATTCTGCACCATTCAGGAATCACTAACTGCAGGTTGTAATGTTTACGGTCAATCCATTTCAAAAGGTGCTGTGCAGCACACTTGAAGTAGACACCGATGATTTTCTCTTTGATTTCTTCACAATCTGAACCCATCGCTTGCAGTATTCTCTCATCATACAATCAGGACACAGCAGGATTTGGGGGTGGCAAATTTGGGCCTGCAACACAGGACACAGAGCCAGGAAGCAATTGGGGATGAGTGAGTGGCTCTTATGCTGTATCCATGTGAATTTTTAAAGTTAACAGTTTTCATGTCTCACCTTCTCACTTTGTTGTGTCCATGTGAATTTCCCATTGGGGTTTTGGATGTCACTGTTGATCTGCTACTTCTTCCACACAGAATGCAGTTAAAGGAAAGTGTTGTTTCATTTGTGAAAGCAAAATGCAAACTAAGCGTGTATCAAATTGACAGAAATACAATTCAACCACTAAAATCAATCTGTGGTAGTGCTATTTACTTTTTTTTTATTTTATATTACTGAATGCACTTCAGAACAGGTCATCCACCTAAAGATAATCTTGTTTGGGTGTGGCCAGTACTTGGACGAGACACCAACCAGGCAAAGCCTGGGTTGCTGATATAAGAGTTGTTGGTGAGGCAAGCAGGGGGCGGTTAACCTGTGGTCTGTGAGTGGATCCCAATGCCCCAATGCAATGACAGGGGAACTTTGCTGAAGAAATGGTGCCATCCTTCAAGGTCAGTGTGCCAGAGCTAGCCACAAGGCTTTTATCCCCTACCCCAACCCTAACTCTCTGTGGCCATAAAAGATACCTGAGCATCTTTTGAAACAAGTACGGTGTTTCCTGATGTCCTGGCTAAATTGCCCACCATGGCCTGGTCATTCTGGCCCCCTAGTCATTCCCAGTCTCTTACTGATTACCAATCTCTCTCATCCCTTCACCACCTAACAGCTAATGAGTGGCGAGTGTACTAACTCAAAAATGGCTGGCATCACATCATCCAGGTGAGTGTGACACATTGGTGCTAGTTGAAGTGGCTCCCCACTGTCTCTGTAAAACACTTCGAGTAGTTTAGAAAAACACCATGTAAATGTAATCAATTCAATAAGTAATGGCCACTGACCTCAGCTAATTCAGGTACCCTGTTTTCTATGAATTGTCTAACTGGGAGCTACCACTTATTGGGGCTTTCATATGAAATTTCCCACTGAAAAACTTTGTACTATTTGTCTGTCTAAGAGTACACAAAGACTGCATTTGAAAGCAGACAAGGGTTCAAATGTACAGGGGAAACATAGACCTCTAGCTGGCACTTTTCTGCAGGGAAGTCCCTGACACTGGACAGGACTCCAAGTGACGGTGTTCTCAATGGCTGCTCCTGGTGTTCAGAATTAGAAGGTGTGCTGGGTTAGCACTCAGGTAGAGGATCGAATGAGTTTGATTGTTACTATCATTATTATTAGTTTGATTGACACTGAGACCAACTTCATCTATCTTAGGTCCAAATCTGGCTGGTAGGTATTACTTGATATGTTTCGTTAGTGTTGTGTGCTCATTCCCACCTACAGATTTCATTCAAACGTATTGAAGACCATAGCATGGAGCACACGCTGATACAGCGCATTGCCACACCCACCACACGACAAACCAACTCAGGATCCCAGATTAGGACCCGAGTGCAGCAATTATCGGGTCCCTTGGAACTGCCACTAGGGGGCAGAATATATTTGAAATCAATGCCACTGTATGTCATTAATAATTTAACACTGGACAATGTCTGTGCACCTGCACGGCTGCAGCATGCTCTATCCGGCAACACTACCATTTTTATTCGTTGTTCCTCCTGCTCCTCACCTCAAGCTCCATGAAGTCTGACCACAGACTCCCACGGGATGCAGATGCCAAGAGCTCAGTGTTTAGCTAACTGCCTTTGCATTCATGCGCTGTAGGAAAATGTTTACCTGGCAGAACAATCCTAGGCCTGTTGAGGCTGCCAGTTAGAAGGAGGTCTGTCAGAGGCTGAGTCATCTTGGGACTCTGCTCAATCCCTGTCCACTCCCTCTCTCTGCTGAGCCGCTTCACTTGCAGCATTCATGAGAAGCAAAGCTGTTGACTTTATGAGTTTGTCTTCATTAGTCGGCTTCTCAAACAGACTGAAAAGGCACAAACTGAGAAATGACTGCCAACTGCACAGCCTAACTGTCACAGGCTTACAGCACACTGCTTATGTGTAAGCTTTGTCAGGTGCT
Source organism: Erpetoichthys calabaricus (assembly GCF_900747795.2). Lineage (NCBI taxonomy): Eukaryota > Metazoa > Chordata > Cladistia > Polypteriformes > Polypteridae > Erpetoichthys > Erpetoichthys calabaricus. The sequence continues at coordinate 28,727,264 of NC_041400.2, read as the reverse complement.
CCTTATTCTAGAAGAAAGGTACAGAAAATGACCCTGGTGAGAGGTGAAAGTCCAGGTCAGGAGCAGATGAGACCTTCACAAACAACATCGAGTTATTTTGCCATCATTATACCAACAGTGTGTATATAAAATGGATTAAGGAGGCATGAAAATGAACAGTTGGACTCTTCTATGCACACCTTTATACTCTATCACCCTTAGGAAAATTGTACACATAGCTGCATTGGTCACACTTGCTAGCATGCCTGAAAAACAAATGGCTACCTCGCTGCCAAGAAATCCTATGAATGAAAAGTGGACAAAGCATCTTAAGAGAAAATGTAGAAAAGTAGATGGGCTTTATCACATTCTCAGTGAGAAACGCTGATGCCAAGAGCTACATGCAAATCATTGCCACCGTAATGAAAATCAGGAGACTTGACGAACAGCAGAAAACCTTTGGGGTTTATTGACCTGAGACCACAATGAAGTATTGCTAAGCTCGACAGCACTCTAAGGGAGGCCAGAAGGCAGCCGGTAGTCAATTGTCCATCCATCCGTCCATCTTGTGGGGGCAGCTGCAGTCATTGGGCACAAGGCAGGAAAAATACCTTGACAAGATGCCAGTCCATTACAGGGTGGTCACACAAACACACACTCACGCACTAGGGCCAATTTAGCAATGCCAATTCACCAAACCTACATGTCTTTGTACTGTGGCAGGAAACAGGGTGTTCACTTGTGCAGAAAGAAAACAACAAATTTTCAAGAGCTAGGACCCCCTGAAGTGTCTCCTCATTGACAATTTAGGCCCCTGTAGGACAGACTGGCATTGTCTGTTTTGCCAGGATGGATCACTGGTTTAGCAAGCTACTGCCAGACACTCTAAACATTGGCTTGATTTTCAGTTGGCCTCTCTTTGAAATGCAGCCTTTGTGCCTTATCTGATAAGATGATAAATACCAGACCATGTAACATTGCAGGGATGTCTCTCAGAGGCAGAAGCTGAACACCAAAGTTCAAACAAAGGTCCATAACTCAAGGATGAGTAACACCAATGGACAGGACTTTGCACCAATTGTCAACTAAAAGGATAGGCTGTGTGCACCCAATAAACCAATAGCAAGACCTCTATTCCTTATAATTCTCAAACACATCCTGACTCACTGCTTTCCTCTATCAGCCCAGTGCTCAGCCTGACCGGACCTTCTGCTGTATAGTAGAAACCCCAGTGCTTAGAGGGTGTGGCCTTAATAAAACTGTAGCAATTTGTCCTACTCCAAAGGGTAACCGGGCTTGGACTGGAAAAATGAAGGACCGTCTGTAACAGGAGTTGCATTAGGGGTGCCATTAGTCCAAATTTGCTAAAGACATCAAGTGCTCGAGCAATGGAAGACTGAACATGTACATAAAAACTACACATTCACCTTGCTAATAACATAGGCTGAATAGTAACCAACTGACTCTGCAAGTGCAATATTGCTAGAAACAAATGACCAACACACCCCTTATAATTAAACCGCAGTACCAGAAGGTGCATCCAAGGTTAAGAAGGAAACAAGCTCCAAAACAAATAAAGAAAACAATCTGAAAATTCTTCCATGTATCTGAAGAATGCCGACCAGGAAAGGAGCAAAGCTACGCTTACATCAAAACCATAAATACACCTACTTTGATTCAGAGAACTATTCATTGTAATTTAATAGATAGGAGAAAGCCAGCTAATGTACTATGGTATTGATGTTCCTGTAACTGAAAGGTGAAGGATAAGTTCTGGCTGTTGTGAGTTTCTCATCCTAAATCCATTAGGAAAGTGCAGAGCAACATCTCGCATGCACACACCTACAAACACACAAACTCAGTGATAGTTTTCTCAGTTAATGCAGACTAGCTGTGGGCAAATGAATGCCAAAGTACAGGCACAAAAAATTTATAATTTGCTAAAGAACTTATACATTTTGAACACATGAACTGAAAGATCACAATTCATGAGTTATGTGCCTTATTCTATAAAACAGAAAAAGTTCTAAGCTTACTGAATTTCATATATGTATATATACATACACTGTATATATATATATATATATATATATATATATATATATATATATATATATATATATACAGTGGAACCTCTAGATACGAGTTTAATTCGTTCCAGCACTGAGCTTGTATAGCGAATTTCTCATATCTAGAACAAACTTCCCCATTGAAAATAATGGAAATCCAGTTAATCCGTTCCGCACCCCAAATATATTAACATAAAAATCAATTTTCCTAACAAATAACACTGATAAATTATATATACTGTAGTCTACCTTTAATAAATAACACTGGTAAATAATATAACTGATTATTAAAAGAATCAAAACAGGTGTCCAAAGTGCAGTAGAGCATTCAATAAATCTTTAAATAAATAATCCTTAAAACAGTTGTGAAGTGGAGGTTTAAAATACACAAGAATAACAATCCTTTAACACGAGGTTAAAACGTCAAAAGGATGCAGTCTTTAAAAAACAGATGACAATCCCCGGTGCTTCTTCTCTGTTAGCGTCTCACCTGTGGGCTCTGCAACAGGCGAGACACTCTTAATGCAGCTGACCTTCTCTACACCGTCCTGCTTCAGCTGTTTGGCTCGCCTGTTCAGCTACACGCGAGCCTGCACTGCCTGCCTGCCCGCCCCCCCCCCCCCCCCCCCCCCCCCCTCTCTCTCTCCTTTTACTTCTTCTCCCCCTTAACCGGCTCGCGCTTCTCTATATATGCGGGGAGGACATGGCAGCTGCAGCCCATCAGCCACAGGAACAATCATGGATGTGGGCAGTTTCCCACCTGTGCACTTAAGTGAGAAACGCAGACACCGCAGATCGCGGCTCGCAACTGCTACCACGCCCCCTCGCTAAGCCCCGAGCTATACCCACAGCCTGGCTCGTGGCTCGTTACGCGAGCCAATGCTCGCATTTAGATCTGAATTTTTCGCTCATACTTTCCTCGTATTTTGAATTTCTCGTATACAGAGGTGATCGTATCTCGAGGTTCCACTGTATATATCTATATATATATATATACATCTACTTATACTGTATATTCTTGCATATATCAAACTTCCTTATGTTTGTTATGTTTATGTCTGGGTTATTTGTGAATTTAGTCTATGGCCATGCCAAACCACAGCAGAGATAGTGCAAATGTAGACTATCCCTGATTTATGAACTACAATTATAAATTGTACAGATCTCTTCATATTTATGGCCTCCGGCTGAGAAGTGAAACATTTAATCTGATGTCCCTTTGGGAAAATTTATTCTCTTTATGCTATTTTATTATATTATATATTTATTATTATATATTTATGCTCTTGTTCGTTGTTTTAATAAATGACCTGTACTTCCAAAGGATAAAACTGGTTAATTAACTGAGTGATCACACACCCCTTTAAATTTTACTGAAATAATCAGGGAGTCCTATTGGATACGTATACTCACCTAACCGTCCTTTGATGTGCAGCTTTCAGCCTCACACAGGCCCAGGCTCGGGCTCCAGAACCTCAGAGGCTCAGGCCCATGTTGAGACTCAGGTCTGGGAGCAGGCCAACTCAAGCATCAGCTCAGGCACACCAGCAGGTGCAGGCTGCAACATACACCCAGGCGTGGGGTCGGTGGTAGTGAGGGCATTTAGATTCACTTTACTGAGTGTATTCTTTCAAGCTATTTGTTTAATCGAACCAATTCATTTGTTTGATTTATCAATAATTTCTGAGGGCAGTTACAATAAAAAATACTTTGAGTCTCCTCTGAATGCATCACTTCACCAATAAATAGGACGCTCTTTAAGACGGCTGATTGAGTCAGTGCAGCTATCATTAGTCTTGCCACCTCACTACAGCTCTGGTAGTCTCTGATCATTTAGTAACAGAGCTACCTGATGATTACTGGCAGTGGACTCGTTTTCTCCTTGTTTTCTACTGTAAGACTGTTAATGTCTACATTATGAAACTCTTTTTAATATCGTACACCACCCCTAGGTGATTTAAGGTACAAAATCATTCCATACCACAAGTTATGTCACTTGCTCAGGGTCATAGACCGGACCATCACTCTTGAGCTTTCCAGTCCAGCATCTTAGCCACTATGCCACTGTGTTTGTTCAAGCTAGACAGGGACTGTAAAAATTTAAATCAAAATCAAGTCCAAATTGTTAGAATTCAGAAGTCCATAAAAGAATAAAAACAATCAGGCTTACAGCACTTAATTGTAAAACCAGTAGAAGGCGATACTGTGATAATCAATGATATTCATTCTTTTTCTGATGCCAGTTAAACTGATTGTTGTGTCACTGGGAGAAGTGGGCACAAGGTGCAAACCTGCCCTGGATGCCAGTCCATTGCAGGGCACATGCAAGGTCAGTTTTGCTATGCCATTCAGTCTAACCTGCATGACTTTGAGAAAAACCTGACAGATCTGGTCAGACCAATCCAGCATTTGAACCTGGGTCTCTGAAGCTTTATAGGCAGCATCACTAACAAAGACAAATAATATAAAAAAGAAAGACAAAACCAAAGAAGGAATTCAACATATGGAGACTGAGCGCCTTGGTAGCAATCTGCCATGAATGGTTTCCCCAAGTGCTTGACTTACTGGTTAAAGAAAAATCAAAGAGAAGCTCAAATGAGGAGACTTGGCTGACTATACATTGAGCTGCCCAAATCCAAAATGTAAGGGTGGCCAGCCTGACAATCTACACAATCCTTTATTTAATTATATTAAATGGGTGAGATAGTAGACAGCACAACCCCCACCAAAAAACTAAACTGTCTATAGGTGGTATCGAGCCTCCCTACAAAGGAATGGCCATAGTGTCACTTCTGAGGGGCTAACTGTTTATTGTCCATGAGCAGCACTTAAGTGTTTCACTCTGATATGTTAAAGCCGCCTGACCACACAACTTGCCACTGTTCCTCCATACATCTGCCAATTTTCTTCACTCATGTAGCCTGTCCTGTCACCACATGGTGAAGAGCAGGACCCAGCTCAAGGCAGAGTGCCAGTCCATCAATAGGTAAACTCACTAATGTCATTGTGGTGACAGTTAATCTAACTACATTGCTTTGGACCGTGGAGGAAAACCAGAGAGCCAACTCAAAACAGTGGGCACCTCAACTGTAAATTAACATGTGGTCCAAGACCTGCAAGGTTGGCAGACCTACCCGCTGCCCTATATCAAACATGTTCCATATGGTATAAAAAAAGACAGCATTCTCCTGGCACCCTTCCACACCTGGTATAATGCCAAGCAGCCTACATGCACCAAAGTTGGCGTGCTTACTGCTATAAACACAGTAAAGGACACACAAGGGCGGGTCACACTGGGCAGAGTGCAATGTACCCAATGAGCAAACAAATTCCTGCTCTTCCTGTGCAGCTGTGTTCACAGGGTAATGACCTGCCAGCCAAGTGAGGTGACATTGCCAGCTCTTGACACTAAACCAACCGTCTAGCCATTTCACCCTGTTTGTTGTCTCTGTGAGAATCCAGTCCTCACTTTATCTGTCTAGAAGGTCTTTGCTCCATCACTGCTCGGGACTCCTGACTCTGGGAACCTCCAGGTGTGGGCTGACTATACACCTTGAGTCATTTCCAGAATTTTTGTCTGCAAGGACAACAAGAATACCACAATGGCTGGGCCCCATGGAAACTTTAAAACTCCTGATCTGCAAAGCAGCTTTTGCTTTGCCTGCTGTCGTAAGGAGTACCACAGATCCTCCGTCCAAATTTGGGTCCTTGTGTTGCTGCCTTATGCAATGGAGTAACTGCACTGGCCCCCCGCCAGAAATCTTTGGCTTAATTACTAATGCACATCTGTTTTTCTTGCTAGGAACCAAGTGATGCCAGCTTGGGAGACTTCTGGTCTGCAGCCAGTCTTCCAATATCCCATTAAGTTCTTAACTTTCAGAGGTCTACTGCTGCAGCTATCTTCTTCTCATAATGGAATAGAGAGTTGCTCTGTCAATGCTGGTGGGTTTGGCCCTGCGTTTTGAAACTGCCCCCTAACCTTTACCATGCTGAAAATGACAATACCACTGGAAAACCTTTTGCACCTGAGGATCTTCTTAACACACACACACACACACATACTGTACATATTGTATATCCTGACAGCTAGCATGGGTGTGCCAGGGTAAACCACACAATAGGGGTGGAATAGAGGACAAGGTCCCAGCAGTGAGACTCTCTTACTTTGTAAAAGTGTTTCTATGGGGAACCAAGTGATGCTATCCTTATTCTTTCTATTCAAATAAATGGCATCCACAAATCTGGAAGATATTGAAACCCTGAATGCAATGGTTCACTGCTTTGAATAAGGGTCCGTGAATATTAATGGGTAACTGCACCTTTAACTAATAACCTAGGAAAAGACCTACAGAGAATCTGTGAACAATTTTACATGCCCGCTGCTGTGTCTGGCATGGCCTTACAGTAAAACATCAGATGAGATATAAATGGCCTCCCCATGGCAAAGTTCAATGAGTCTGGAAATTGGGAGGTGAGATGGGTGAAGGCATTGTGACCTGAGGAATTCAGACAGAGGATGGCAAGAGGGCTGCTGTCCTTTAAGTTGGACAAAGTACCCAGCCAGACACCAGCTCCACGAGGCTGACAGAGTTCACTTTGCTGTTCTCTTATTTACGGAGGATGTGCAAAATGTTCAGATCCTTTTAAAGTGTCGTAATGGCTTTAGATTTTTTCCTCTTTTTCACTTCCTCCTCCTTTCTATAAAAATGACAGAGCAGCACTTGAGGCTGAGTGGAGGAGTGGAACCAAGGGTGACCCAGGAGTGAAGGACACATCCTGCTGTGCCAGGCTCAGGGACATAGGGCTCGTTTATACTTCATGCTCAGAACGCGTACGTGCACATATCATGGCTGGCATGAGTTCACAGCATTCACTTGACGCATCCTCTGAGCAGGTCCTCAGAAATGAACGCGACGCGTGCACGAGTTGCAGTACCAGCAAAAAGTCGGGGCGTACAGTGTGCCAAAAGTTGGAATGTGACGTCAGAGTCTCTTGTTTACTATCTGCATGTGACAGAAAGCTGCTCTGAGGATCCTAGAGGATCGATGTGCGTGCTTCGATGTTTGATGAATTGTTCAATGTGATGAAGCAAAATGCCGACATACAGATGCATTTGTGGTGCTTTTATATTCAAGCGTTGCATATCCCCGATCGTAATGACACGATACATTTTAAAAGTCTCACATTCCATCTTTTGTGCCGTCTTTTTTTTTTTTGCAACTTCACAACAGCAACATAATGTAAAGCACTGCATTTGAGCCAGAGAGAAAAAAAATTAAGGACATGGAGAAAATGTGTATTTTGTGATTAAAGTGGAAATTTTGGCTTTAATCTAGAAATGTCCACTTTAACCTCATAGTTTATCATTAAAGCAGACCGTTGTAAACGTCATCCCAGCTGTTTATTGCTACGAGCTTCTGGAGCTTCCTCCTGACCTGACAGCAGCGGTAAGCAGCAGCAGATCACCACACAGAACACATTAAATGTATGATATTCCAACTATCTGCACATTTAGAATCCTTAGATTTATACTTGATATCACTTTCATGATGATTGTTTCTGCCTTGTGCCCAATGTTAGTTGCAATGGGCGTATCCCTGGATTGATGGATTTAATTATTAAACATCCTTTTCAGAGATATGGTGGCAAGATGTCATCGGAATTTAATGGATGTTCCAGGCAATTCATAACACAGTAAAGCCAAACCTGTTCTCACCGTTATGATATCTCGCACTGCCACCTGGTGGATTCTTCCAGATTTACGTAAAGTACGCACACAAGTATAAACTATACAACAATTGCGTAGCAGTAGCATCCGCTGGAGCATGCGTCGCATTGCATGAAGCATAAACCTGGCCTTAGAGCGTAGAATATACACCGTGTATATGCATTGGGGTGCACAATGATGTTAGTCCTGCTGCCTCATTGCCCCATCTGCCTTTGTTCAATCCGTGGTCCCGTCACCATATGGGTTTTATCTGAACATCTTGCCATGTCTGCATGGATTTTTTCTTGATGCTATGGCTTCCATCCACATCTTCAAAGTATGAATGTTAATTTAACTGATGACTGACTCCAAATTAGACTGGAGGCGTCACAGTGCACTTGAGTGTGTCTTGAGATGACTTGGGGTGTCATCCACAGTTTTGCCCCTGCTTTGCACACTAAATATAAATGCCCCTTGTGAGATTCAGCAATGGCTTTTCAGGACCAATGTGTGCCTTGCACCCAATAGTCTGGCCGGCTTCTCTGGACTAAGCGAATTAAAGAGCATTATGTTATTCCCTTCACGCAGCATGGCTCACACTAAAAGTTCCTTGCTACTTTCTACATTGCCCTTTGTTTGCTTATTGTTCAATTACAGCATACAACAGAATCCAAAGTGTGGGTCAAACAAGAGCAGAGGCTGGGGCCAGGCAAAGAAATGACTATACATGATTTAATAAAAAACATAAACCTGCCTTTTTTTTTATCGGCTTCATTCTGCTGAAAACATTTTCCATTTGGCCGTCTGGTAATTGCTGTGTAGCTCTTGTTATCTAAATTCCAAGGTGCCCTTGTAGGTTGCTGTGTCTGGAAACCTAAGTGACAGCAGAGGAGGACAAAAGAGTACAAGCAGAGTGCTGCCCCCGTCATCTCCCTGAGCACCGGCACTGCCATTCAATAAAAGATTAGACCAGCTGGTGTGCTCATCGCGAGACACGGGGCACGGCTCTCACCTCAGGTCACTGCTCTGTCAGAATACTAGCAAAATGCACTTTCCTTCACATCTTTATGTGTTATCATGGAGGCTATGGGGCTACTGGAGCATTAAATGTGGCCGTCACTCCACACAGCTGCAGGGTCCTGGGTTTGACTCCCAACCGTTCTGTGGAGACTTTGCCTACCCTCTCTGTGACCAGCATACTCATACACCATAAAACATGTGTAGGTCTCAAAATTTTCCAGACATGAGTGGACTGGCATCCTACCCTATGTGGGGTCCTGCTTGCCCCAACCCGTGATGCTTTAGTTAGAAATGACATGGATGGATGAGTGTGAAAAACAGATGCTGGGAAAATAAATAATAATGTGAGCACCAAGGCCTAATCTAACTAATATTTCCATCAGAAATCTTATAGAAGAAACTCCAAAACAGGCACAACTAGTACTGCTTATGACATGAACTGGTATAACAAATTCTGGCCAAAAATGGTAGAGTAATATAAATGGTGATATTTAAGAATAGTGGGTATCAATCAGTCGGTTACTGCAGTGCATCACCACAAAACAAGACCACAACAGGCCAACAGTTCAACTTTCCAAACAAGCGCACCTCCTCTTTGCCCTTCAAAGTTTTTCTTTTTCTTTCTGATGGCAAAAGTCACATTGAGACATAAATTAGAGCTCTTCTGAGGGCAGCAGCCTTCACCAGACTACTTAAAGAAAATAACACTTCCAGCCTGTCCATTATAATGTGCATACTTGATGATGATGATGATTGTGAGCATGGAACAGAAGCAGCTGTTTCTCTGCACCAACCACATCTACCTTTCTAATTTAATGAACTGCTGCTTCAACAATGTTATTTCACTTAATGCATGAATGCGTAAAGTCTGCTAGGCAGGATCATCAGATTCTCTTGAACAGCTCTTCATCATCAGAACTCACATTTCTAAAAATCAACAGCCCAAAGACTCCACATTTTAGGACACACTTGAGAAAGAGCTAGAGAAGTGACATAATTAATGATGTGCTGAGTGTGTATGTTGATTATAACAATAATAACAATAATAATGATATGATTAGCACAGGCAAGCAAGAAATTCACTGAGATCAGCATACGTCGCAATGATGACTGGATAATAATAAATATACTGTATATGATAGATATGAAAGACACAGATAGATAGATAGATAGATAGATAGATAGATAGATAGATAGATAGATAGATAGATAGATAGATAGATAGATAGATAGATAGATAGATATGAAAGGCACTATATTAGACAGATAGATATCAAAGGCACTATACAGTGGTGTGAAAAACTATTTGCCCCCTTCCTGATTTCTTATTCTTTTGCATGTTTGTCACACAAAATGTTTCTGATCATCAAACACATTTAACCATTAGTCAAATATAACACAAGTAAACACAAAATGCAGTTTGTAAATGGTGGTTTTTATTATTTAGGGAGAAAAAAAAATCCAAACCTACATGGCCCTGTGTGAAAAAGTAATTGCCCCCTGAACCTAATAACTGGTTGGGCCACCCTTAGCAGCAATAACTGCAATCAAGTGTTTGCGATAACTTGCAATGAGTCTTTTACAGCGCTCTGGAGGAATTTTGGCCCACTCATCTCTGCAAAATTGTTGTAATTCAGCTTTATTTGAGGGTTTTCTAGCATGAACCGCCTTTTTTAAGGTCATGCCATAGCATCTCAATTGGATTCAGGTCAGGACTTTGACTAGGCCACTCCAAAGTCTTCATTTTGTTTTTCTTCAGCCATTCAGAGGTGGATTTGCTGGTGTGTTTTGGGTCATTGTCCTGTTGCAGCACCCAAGATCGCTTCAGCTTGAGTTGACGAACAGATGGCAGGACATTCTCCTTCAGGATTTTTTGGTAGACAGTAGAATTCATGGTTCCATCTATCACAGCAAGCCTTCCAGGTCCTGAAGCAGCAAAACAACCCCAGACCATCACACTACCACCACCATATTTTACTGTTGGTATGATGTTCTTTTTCTGAAATGCTGTGTTCCTTTTACGCCAGATGTAACGGGACATTTGCCTTCCAAAAAGTTCAACTTTTGACTCATCAGTCCACAAGGTATTTTCCCAAAAGTCTTGGCAATCATTGAGATGTTTCTTAGTAAAATTGAGACGAGCCCTAATGTTCTTTTTGCTTAACAGTGGTTTGCGTCTTGGAAATCTGCCATGCAGGCCGTTTTTGCCCAGTCTCTTTCTTATGGTGGAGTCGTGAACACTGACCTTAATTTGAGGCAAGTGAGGCCTGCAGTTCTTTAGACGTTGTCCTGGGGTCTTTTGTGACCTCTCGGATGAGTCGTCTCTGCGCTCTTGGGGTAATTTTGGTCGGCCGGCCACTCCTGGGAAGGTTCACCACTGTTCCATGTTTTTCCCATTTGTGGATAATGGCTCTCACTGTGGTTCGCTGGAGTCCCAAAGCTTTAGAAATGGCTTTATAACCTTTACCAGACTGATAGATCTCAATTACTTCTGTTCTCATTTGTTCCTGAATTTCTTTGGATCTTGGCATGATGTCTAGCTTTTGAGGTGCTTTTGGTCTACTTCTCTGTGTCAGGCAGCTCCTATTTAAGTGATTTCTTGATTGAAACAGGTGTGGCAGTAATCAGGCCTGGGGGTGGCTACGGAAATTGAACTCAGGTGTGATACACCACAGTTAGGTTATTTTTTAACAAGGGGGCAATTACTTTTTCACACAGGGCCATGTAGGTTTGGATTTTTTTTCTCCCTAAATAATAAAAACCATCATTTAAAAACTGCACTTTGTGTTTACTTGTGTTATATTTGACTAATGGTTAAATGTGTTTGATGATCAGAAACATTTTGTGTGACAAACATGCAAAAGAATAAGAAATCAGGAAGGGGGCAAATAGTTTTTCACACCACTGTATACACTCACCGGCCAGTTTATTAGGTACACCTGTTCAACTGCTTTTTAATGCAAATATCTAATCAACTAATCACATGACAGCCACTCAATGCATTTAAGTCTGTAGACTTTGTCAAGACAACCTGCTGAAGTTCAAAATGAGTATCAGAATGGGCAAGAAAGGTGATTTAAGTGACTTTGAACATGGCATGATTGTTGGTGCTAGACGGGCTGGTCTGAGTATTTCACAAACTGCTCATCTACTGGGATTTTCACACACAACCATCTCTAGGGTTTACAGAGAGTGGTCTGAAAAAGGGAAAATATCCAGTGAGCAGCTGGTCTCTGGGCAAAGATTCCTTGTTGATGCCAGAGGTCAGAGGAGAATGGCCACACTGGTTTGAGCTGATAGAAAAGCAACAATAACTCATATAACCACTCATTACGACCGAGATGTGCAGAAGGGCATCTCTAAGCACACATGTCGAAACTTGAAGTAGCTGGGCTACAGCAGCAGGAGACCACACTGGGTGCCACTCCTGACAGCTATGAACAAGCAACTAAGGCTGCAATTCACACAGGCTCATCAAAATTGGACAAGAAGAGATGGGAAAAAACATTGCTTGGTCTGATGAGTCTCGATTTCTGCTGCGACATTCAGATGGTAGTGTCAAAATTTGGCATCAACAACATGAAACCATGGATCCATCCTGCCTTATATCAATGGCCCAGGCTAATGGTGGTGGTGTAATGGTGTGGTGGATATTTTCTTGGGCCCCTTAGTACAAACTAAGCATCATTTAAATGTCACACCCTACCCGAGTATTGTTGCTAACCATGTCCATCCTTTTATGACCACAGTGTACCCATCTTTTGATTGCTACTTCTGGCAGAATAACACACCATTTTACAAAGCTCTAATAATCTCAAACTGGTTTCTTGAACATGACAAGGAGTTTGCTTTACTGAAATGGTCTCCACTGTCACCCGATCTCAATCCAATTGAACTCTTTTGGGATGTGGTGGAGAGGGAGATTTGCATCATGGATGTGCAGCCAACAAATCTGCAGCAACTGAATGATGCTATCATGTCAATGTGGACCTAAATCTCTGAGAAATGTTTCTAGCACTTTGTTCAATCTATGCCATGAAGAATTACGGCAGTTCTGAAGACTAAAGGGGGTCCAACCCAATACCATCAAAGTGTACCTAATAAAGTGGCCAGTTAGTAGGATAGGTAAATTCATTGCAGAGCACAATCACCCAGGCCATTTCAAATACACCTCTCATACGTGTCATGGTCTATTTACTGGAGCTGCATTACTTAGTACTCCATCCATCCACCCATGAATTTTAAGAGCCAACTTTTTCAGGTTAATGGGGGCAGAGAGACCCTATCATGGCAGTAAAGGACATCAATCAAGAGCCAGCTCTGGCCAGGATGACAATCCATTGCAGAACAGACTCACATAAATGTTCACACTTACTTTCCCATACAAGGACGATTTAGACTAATCTGCACATCTCTGGGATGAGGAAGGAAGAGCGTAGTACCCTCAGGAAACCCATACAGACTGTGATCCAGCTGAGACTGAATACTGGGACGATTAGTTTATGATGATTCTTTTAATTTCTTGTGTTCTTTCCCATCTATCCATCTTTCCATCATCTCATCCATGTTGGGTACCTTACGATCTTTGGACAATGGGCAGAAGTAATTCCTCACTTAGATAAACCATAAATACCAAAATCTCAACCAAAAATGTTCTTTCTATAGGGACCACCATGCCAAAGTGCTTTACAATCACAGATATATGTATTCCATGTGTGACTGCTTAGAGTTACACAGTGAGTAAGTCAGGTCAGGTCAGGTCAGGTTGGGGAGCATGCACTGGTACAGCGCGTTGCTGCACCCACCACACATCAAAACAGCTCAGGATCTTGGTTGGCAACCCCCCCAGACAGACACGCGGTCCAGTCCCAGCCCCTGGAAATGACTATGTATGTGCTGCAGCCAGGTGTTAAGCGGGTGTCCCCTTGGCCTTGTTCAGCCACTCGGGTCCTCAAAAATGAGAATCCTGTGAGCCGGATCACCCTTGGGGAATCGTGCCACATGGCCGTAGTGCCGTAACTGACACTCCCTCACAATACAGTGAGTAAGATACTTGTAATTTGGGATTTAAAGTCCAGGGCTCACAGGTAGGCCACACTGCCTGTTAATGGGAATTCCATCAAGACTGAAGCCAGCTGACACAAAACATCGCCAAGATCTGACAGGTGTGGGATAGTGCTGAAGGCTTTGAACTTTGTACTTCAAACTCTGAGGTTGCAGGCTCAAATCCTGCTACTGCTACTGTGTGACCATCACTTCACCTGCCTGTGCTCCAATTGGAAAAAAATAATAAAAAGAAATGGAACCATCGTATCTCAAATGCTACAAGCTATTTTGGATAAAGGCCATCAGCCAAAGTAATAATCTGGAATGAAGTAGCAGGTCTCATACTTGAGGTGGGAGCGGTAAGGAGCTAAATGAGAAGCTTCAGGCTGAATGGTCCGTCTTTTGTTAGGCTGCTTATGTTCCAAACATGACAGTGTAGAGGATCTAATGTGTTTTCTCACTGCCACTTCTTCACACTCCACTCACTCTTTACATTAAAGCCTGTCATGTCCATCACCCAGAGGATTAAGGCCAGCTAAGCTCTACTGTTAAATTACATTCTAATTGCCAATGCATTGGGCAACATGATGCCTACTGCAACAACAGAAAACTGCAAGAACTCAATTGTGGTGTATGAATCCATTCAAAAATTCACCTATTCTACAGTTGTGTTATACAGATGGAAAAGTCAAACTGCAAGCACAATTTAGATCTGCCAGGAAATCTAAAATATACAACCACAATGGCTACTATTCAGTCCAAGGAATTTCTTCTTTCCCTAACCACTCATTTTAATTGGAAAAAGTGTTTCATCTTACAAATCTTCACAAGCACAGCTTGATGTCCATGTATCTGAGATCTGGAGTGGTGTGCACTGTGCCTGTAACTTCCAGAACACAGGAGTGCCTTCTCTTCCTCACTTTACTCTCTAAAGGATTCACCAAATACTTGCAGCCTTGATCCTTTAATCGTGTCTACATCATACCACCAATCAAAGTGCATCCCCTTCTATTGTATTCAATTACATTGCCTAAAAAATAACCCCCTTTGTAAGTTTACACATTTTATTGTTATAACAACATTGAATCCCAATAGATTTAATTTGGATTTCTGATGCTGATCAACAGATAAAGACTCTTCAATACAGTATGAAACCAGATCTCTGCAAAGTGGTCTCAATTAATGACAAATCCATCCATCCATTTTCCAACCCACTGAATCTGAACACAGGGTCACGGGGGTCTGCTGGAGCCAATCCCAGCCAACACAGGGCACAAGGCAGGAACCAATCCCGGGTAGGGTGCCAACCTACCGCAGGACACACACAAACACACCCACACACCAAGCACACAAAACACAAAAGAACTGATTGCACAAGACAAGTCAGTATTTAATAGATGTGCCATTGGCAGCCATGACAGCCTTGAGTCTGTGTGCTCAGGTCCCTATTAGCTTTGCACATCTGGACTCTGCCATTTCATGGTGTCTTGGAGATCATGAGTGAATAGCCTTTGTCAAATCCAGCCACAAACTCTCAATTGAAGTGAGAGCTGGACTCTGACTTGGCCACTCCGGGACATTAACGTTGTTTTTATGCCATTACTGTGTAGATTTGGCTTTACGTTTGGGGTCTTTGTTTTGCTGGAAAACAAATCTTCCCCCAAGGTTCCAGTTTCTTACGGACTTTCCCTGAATTGAGCAGAATTCATTTTAACCTCACAAGCCTTCTAAGGCCTTCTGCAGAGAGCCACCTCCCCATAGTCTCCCATGAATCTTCTGCAGAGATGTCATGGCTATGTTTTTTTAATGGTGGCTTCCTTCTTGCCATTCTCCCTTGAAGCTGTGACTGGAGAAGCACACAGGCAACAGTTGTGGTCTGCACAGTCTCTTCAGTCTCAGCCATCCAGCCTATAAGGTCTCTTGGTGTCCTCCCTCACTAGTTGTATTCTTGTATGATCTCTCAGTTTTTATGGATGTCCTGCTCTAGCAGATTCACAGCTCTGCCTTACTCTTTTCATTTCTCAATGACTGACCTAACTGGACTACAAGGAATAATCAGTGACTTGGATGTTTTCTTGTTGCCATCCCCTGACTTTTTAATCCCCTTCTCATGGAGTTGCTTGACGTGTTCTTTTGTCTTCATTGTGCACATTAGGCTGATTCACCACAAGTTGGTCCTTCCAGATATGATGCATTTATACTACAGTCACCTGAAACCCCAGACAGGTGGTCTCCATTGAACTAATTCTGTCACTTGTTAACCCAATTGGTTGCACCAGTGATGATTAGGGGGGTGTCATATTAAAGGGCTTTAATACTTATGATGTCAATTATTTTCTGTTTTATATTTGTAATGAATTTACACCACTTTTCAGAGATCTGTTTTCACTCTAACATTGACGAGTCTTTTTGTTTATTAGTGTCAAAAGAGTCAAATTTAATCCACTGTGATTCAATGTTGTATAACAATAAAATGTGAAAGGGTGAATACTTTCAAAGGCCCTGAATTTAACCCTAAAAAGAATTTCAAAAGAAAATCTTAGCAAGCAATCAAAACACACACCCATTAAACAAAGAGTGAGCCAACCCCTAGTAAAGTTAAGCTTGACCACTGATTAAGAAACCGGTGGGCACAAACAGCAGCTGCCATCCCAGCACTGGATGGCCATGATTTGCAAAAAAAAAAAAAAAAAGTAGATGAAGACACACTGTCCGTTTGGAAAGGATGTTGCCTCTGATGCCACCAATATGATGAAAGACGCGTGGATACCTGCCACCCAAGCTGTGGTCACTGTGGTTTGTGAAAGAGCATTGGGTCTCAGGCCCCCGTGGCACAGCCAGCAGCAGGGTAAGGCAGATAAGAGTTCAGGAAAATGAGAGAAGGACCGAGCAACTTACAAGGCAACGAAGCTAGGTTCGGTGTTTTCTTTTTTTTTCTTTTTTTTTATGAGATTCCGTTATTACAAGACCGTGCTAGGAGCAATGTGACTTGTTATCGTATCTCAATATCCTGCACATGCTCTACTGATGAAAGTAAGAGATAGTGGCGGCACGCTTCACCTCAAATGGAAGTGCTGATAAAACAGTGTGATGTACAAGCCCCCACACTGACGCAGGCACTTTTATTTTCATTTATGCAGCATACAATGGTGCAGCGGTTATGGCAGCAACCCCAAGGCTTTGATTTCTTTGTTCAGAAGATAACTGCATGGGTTACTAGAGTTTGTATTTTCTCCCCTTATCTGAGTAGGTTCTTGCTTGCTCTGGCACCCCCTCAAACACTTCAATTTACCTGGTGCTGTGAGTGCTGGTGTGCCCTGCTGAAGACAGGCCCAACCCATCAATGACTGCCCCCTGCTTTGTCCCAGCTGCCTAAAGGATGGGCTCTACAACCCTGAAGTGAATTTAGCAGATGTCATAAAGGATGGCAAGTAGATGGAGTTGGGTAAACAACACAGAAATGCCCACCGGCACCAGAGACCTGCCAGCTTTGGAAGGTCTGATTTAAATGATCAAAATCTGTCTAGGTGGAATCATTTTGTTTATCTAGGCAATAATCTCTAAAAATATCAATTACAAAAAAACATTACCGTAGATAAAAATAACCTAACTATGGAGGAAATTGCTCATAATGTGCCGCCCTCAGGCAGGCACTCATGGAATCTCACAGTTTTCAGCTGTCATGGGACTCGATAAGCAACTGCCTACATTAAGTGGATCATAAATTGGTTTGGGTCAAAAAACTAAACATGGCCGACCCATAATAAAATCCAATCTGCTCCTAAAGGGAAGAACTGGCCCACCCTGAACACGATGATTTCAAATTGTGCTCTGATCACAAAAAAAAAAAAAAAAAAATGAGTGCTTCTATGTGAGGCCCACTGGCAGCGCGTGGGCATTCTAACTGCAAATGTGCAGCCTACTCAGTTCACGTTATTTTTACCTTAAAGCCATTACCAAGAACACTTCATGATGGGCCACACATTAGTACTGCTACCTGGTCACGTCCTGTATGGAGTCGGCATGCTCTTCCTGTGTCTGTGTAAGTTTTCCTCCCGCAATCAAAAGATGTGCATCTTAAGTTAGTGACTTTAATCCAATCTAGCGTGGGTGTGTGGACTTGCAGTGCTGGTGCCCACCTGGCACCAAGTGCCGCTGGGACTGGCACCAGACACATGCAAACCTGAACAATGTTAGCTGGTTTAAAAAACTGTTTAGCAAATTACAGAACAATGGTAGCTCTTGAGTAAAAGCATCAAAATTTCAAACTTCAATATGACACTAAGAAAAGCACTGAAATTCCATACCATTTTCAATACCCAACGGAGTATATGAGTCAATAAAAATTGTATTTAAATAAATTGCAATTCTGTATGCATAAAATCTTTACAAGGATGAAAACAAATAACAGAAATTTTAGTCAATAAAGCATAAGAATAATAAATTAGCATGGACCTGGACCACCTGTGCAAAGTGAATCGGCTGCAGATTCCACCTCATGCTGCCAGTAGTAACAAGCACACTAACAAAACACAAAACTAGAGAAAAATAAATCAGCAAGGATAAGAAGAGAGCAATTGTCTGTGGCCACCATTCCCTTTTTGGGGGTGTCTTGCTGTTGCCTCTCCAGTGTACTTGTCGTCATTTTCATTTGCCCCAAAGCAGGGGAAGTTGATTCACAATCACTTGTGCTTCCTAACTGGACAGATTGATATCTCAGAAGTTTAACTTACTTGGTGTTAGACTGTGATGATTAAGTGTTCTGTTAATTTTTTGAGCAGTGTATACATACTGTATATATAATGTGATGAAGTATACATTTAAAATCACACAATTAAAATAAAAAAGGAGCTTACTACATGGTGAGGGTTTAAAAATCGAGGGAACAACAGAGTCTTAGTGCTAAAGAGTGTGGCCCCTGAATGAGCAGCACAGAATGAAACTGGCCAGCAGGTAAATATAACTACAGACTCCTGTCTTAATGTGTTAAATGTTTAACTGACTTCAAAATACACATCTAATCATGAGACAGGTTTTATCACAAAATGTGAAAATCTGCACATGTGGTATATTAGTGCCTTAAAGGTAATGTCTATCTTGTCTATGTACTTGTATCTGAACTATGTGTAATGAGTGAACCCACCCCATACCCTCACTGATGCATGGTCCAAGTTGATTGGCCATGCCTTGTGCTGTGTTTGCTAGACAATGGAGGTGAGACTGAGTGAATGAAAAAGCAGGTTACTTTCATCAGTTCAAGGGGGGTAAATACTGTACCTGCTACAGAATTTACTTGAGTAGCAGGAGCTTATCTGTTCATTTATCTAGGACCAAATATCAGACCTCCATCTAGTGGAGCCTGCTGCCCCTACAACTCAATAGAGGCCTGTCTAGTAGTAATAGTTGCACATACGGTGAAATTCTGACTCGCATTTCCAGTCACGTAACATGTCTCCACTCTGCACTCTCCACTCTGTATGTATATATATTTTATATATATGTAGACAATATATATACACATACTTCTATGTTATATCAGGATTCATTACCTGAGTTACATACAACTTCCTTTTTATTGCTGTTCTTGTTACTTTTGAATAGTTATTTTTTCTGTTTTTATTTTCAAATTTCTGTTATATTTGTTTATTATTTAGTATTTATGGTCCAATGTTTTTAATTCTTCTTTCATTCCTTGTGTTTGGTGACTGATACCACCAAAAGCGGTATTTTTGAACATTAAAGACCAGGGTCCCTTCTACATCTGTGCAAGCCAAGGTCCACCTGTGGTGGTTGGGGTCTGGCTGCTTGGGGTGAGGCCATATGAGGACAGACTAGTGAAGATCCTGATCTGCTTTATTAGACTTTTAGCAAGCCTCACACCCTTTTGACATGTTTTTGTTACCTGCTCACAACATATGCCTTCTATATATTTCTATATAGATTATATATATAGGTGATCAAAAATGTTTTCTGTGTCTGACACATTTTAATTATCTGCCATTTATAATTATATTTCTCCCAAAAAACAAATAGAGTGCATACATGGCAATGGCTTCTACCGCTTGTAAAAAATAATTTATTGTATCTAGATAGATAGATAGATAGATAGATAGATAGATAGATAGATAGATAGATAGATAGATAGATAGATAGATAGATAGATAGATAGATAGATAGATAGTACTTTATTCGTTACAAGGTGAAATTTATATTTTTCCAAAAGCTCAACAAAAATTAAAACAAACAATAACAAGTTCCCTCAAACATGCACAAAAATAACAAAAAAGAAATAAGAACTAACTTCTTACTTGGTTACTGATAAAAAGGGCAGTCCCAGTCCCAGTTTCAGTGAGTCATTATGTAGACTTATTGCTGTCGTTGTAAAGGAGTCCCAGTAGTGTTCCTTTACACACTTCTGACAAATAACTCATTGGCTGAAAGTCCTCAGTGTTGGTGTGTCAGTGAGAAGATGTGCAGCATTGTTCATAATGGCTCTCAGTTTTGTTTTTATTCTCTCCTTTGCTATGGTCCCCAGGGCCAGAGTGTGTCCCATAACTGAGCCTGCCCTTTTAATTAGCTTTCTGAGATTATGGGCCCCTCTTGATTTGATGTTATTGACCCAGCACACCACACTGTAGAAAATCACACTGCCCATAAGAGTTACAGAAGATGTAAATAATGTCACTAACCACATTGAAGTTGCACAATCGTCTAAGAAAAAAGGGGTCTGCTCTGTCTTGGGGTCTGCTTTTATATAGATCCTCTGTGTTATAAGACCAGTCTAGCCTATCACCAATGAGGACCCCCAAGTACTAATAGCAGCATACCACCTCCACATTCACTTCCTGAACAGTGATTGGGGAAAAAGGCTCTTTGGTGCTGTTAATGTCAATAACCAGTGCCTTGGTTTTGCTGATGTTGACTTAGAGACAATTCTCAAAGTTCTCCACTTGAGTCCAATACTCTGTCTCATCTCTGCCAATGAGGTAGATTTATGGAATCAAACTTGTTTCAAATGACAGATTAAAAAACAACAACTAAAAAATATTATAGTAAAAGTCATCATCAGACTCCCAAGGTCTGCAAAATGGGATCTGCCAAAAGCTGCTCACCACTTATGGTGCTTTTCATGGGAGGTAATGGACCATCCAAGCTCACAGCTCAGACCTTGCACCAGGTTCCTTCCATCTCTTTGGCTGTCCCATGCATAAAAACAAAACCCCTGTTGTTCCATAAAAATTTGCCAAACACTTGTGAATGTTTCCTACTGACTCCTTATTCACCACTGCCAATGGTTTAAGATGCTTAAAACTGCACATCATTATTCCGAGAGCCAACTGCTTCTGAGCCAGCAGACGGATCATTTTGGTGCACTGCTCTAGCAAGAGAGACATTTCAAATTAACCACAGAATAAGTTGCAGACGTTTCCTGTTAAGTTAACTACAGCATTGAAAGTGCTGCAAAAATATTTGGGCAACCCTAATAGAAAGCAATTCTGAGGGATCACATTCATCCTTTGGTGAAGCATTTCCTTCCTGGTAAGAGTAATTTGTAATTAAAATAATGTGGATTTTGAGAGTGTCACCAAAAAACCTGTATTAAATGCTTGGTTCTCATCATACTTAACCCAACATGTTCTCCTGGGTGTGCAACATCACCATAAACAGCTCCTCCCAATGTGCAAGTTTACATTCTGAAAGCCATTTAATTCAATTTAGGGTCACAGGGGGTGGGAACCTAGAACAGACTGGTATTATCCACTTTGCTTTTGCTTTGGCCCACAAGTCTTTTGGTTAAGAGGCAGCTGCCAGACCCTCTTAACATCAGCTAAAGTGTCAGTTCTCCTCACCGGATGATGCAACTTCTGGGTCAGATCCGGTAAAACCGATCAATCACATTCAAATGACATCCACAGATGTCTACGTGCACCATATATATATGAAACACAGAGCCATAACTCAACCAATGCCAAGCTTAATGGACAAAACTTTGAATCAATCCTCAAACTTAAAGGATGGTCTTATGTGCACCCAAGAAACCAATGTCCACTTCTCCCGTCATAACTCACTGCAAGCTCTGAATCTGTGCTCGCTGTGCTTTTTGCCAGGAAATAACTTCTACTCCATAGTAGTACCCCTCTTGCCAAGGGTGTAGCCATAACAAAGCTTGGAGCGACTCCTTTAATTCCAAAGGGTAACCTTGTGCTTGACTGTAAGAGTGGATGACCGTCTGTAACAGAGTTGGACGTTGGGTTGACACACAATGTCCTCATCATGCTAAAGTAAATTAATGTGCACAAGCAAGAGAGACCACAAGTAAAGCAATATGTTCATCTTGTTGAAGAAGGAAGTCAAATAATCACGGACTTTCCAGCAAATGTACTTATGGGAAAGTACATTTGTATGGGAAATCACACAGATAAACTGCAGTACCATTCACAACCACAAGGTGTGACCAAAGTGAAGAAGCAGAAGAGCATCAGAAGAAACAAAAAAAGAAAGAAAGGGTGTGCTGAACATCCCTTCATGTGTGCTGGAGAAGGTCGACTACTGGAGGAATCGGGGTAAGTCATTGCCTACCCTTGAACTCAACAAGAACCAAACCATAAGTAACCTACTTTGGTTCTGAGAATTATTGACTATAACTTGTTAAATAGGGTAAAGACAGCATTTGTATTCTAGTTATTAGTATTATCTCTCTATATATATAAAAAAGAAAATCCTGGAATGGAAAGCAAATGCAAGGCTACGATACGTGATCATCTCGAAAGACATTTTAAAGACCAGCGAGACCAAGGAGACATACCACGGTGCGTCTCGTGGGGACTGTAAACATGAGACTTGGTGCCAAGAGATTGTCCCAGGGCCGCAGCAAAAAGGACAGCAGCTGCACAGGCTTTAAAAAAATCGAAGGGTGAGCAGCGTTATACATCCTGCAAGAAAGAATTCAACCACGCCCGGGGCCAGAAATAAAAGACAAGTATTGCTTTTACAACGTCACGCGAGACCAGGCAGTAAGCCATCATTTAAAACAAGTCAACAGACCTCTAAGCTAGCAGTTGTTGGATTGCTTTTGGCAAGCAAGCATCATTAAAACAACGACATGTGACAGGCAGAAGAGGCAGCTAGCAAGTAGCAAAAAGACAGCAAATGGTCCAAAGGCATATCCTTAGCGTACGTTCAGCCGCAACACCCTTCACAACACGAGCGGTATTATACGTCTGGGAAGAAAGAGATGTAACCACACATGGGGCGGGAAATAAAAGAAACAAGTATTGTTTTTACAAAAGTTTTTAAAGTAAAAGTGAAAATAATGCATATGTAACAATTCACAAGAAAATAACAATCTCTTTAAATTGTAGATTGCCTGCCTAAGGTAAAGTCATCCCTGATGAAAGGGGACATGGGAATAAGGGGTCCTTTCATCGGATTAGCGCTATTTCAGATGTGGAATGGCAAAATGGGGGAGGCAGCTTGATGAATGAGGTCTCCAGGACTTAAAACAAATCCAAATCATATTATGTAATATCATCTAATGTGAAATTCTACTCCGTACTTCTACAATTTTTATTTTTATACTGTATTGAGGATTTATTCTGTTCTACGTATTGTATTGTATTGACCCCCTTCTTTTTGACACCCACTGCACGCCCAACCTACCTGGAAAGGGGTCTCTCTTTGAACTGCCTTTCCCTAGGTTTCTTCCATTTTTTCCCTACAAGGGTTTTTTTTTTTTGGAGTTTTTCCTTGTCTTCTTAGAGGGTCAAGGCTGGGGGGCTGTCAAGAGGCAGGGCCTGTTAAAGCCCATTGCGGCACTTCTTGTGTGATTTTGGGCTATACAAAAATAAATTGTATACCCGGTAAACCAAACACAGGGGTTGGCGAGCGAAGCGAGCAGGGGGCAGAGCCCCCTAGTTATAACTGAAAATTAACAATCTGTGTGAAGGATACGGTTTTAACTGTTAGATGTTTAGTAGGAAAGTTCAGAGCAGTATCTCACACACATACACAGTAAACCAGCGCAGACCAACTGAAAAGAATCAACACTGCCATCACAGTGCAGGCGCTAGAAACTTTATAACTGGCTGAGATCTTATCCATCTAACCAGCAGAAACACTGGTCTGGAACAAATTATGGTTCCTGGATAATTCTTTAGATAAGAATTACTGGAATATAATTAATAAGTGATATGCCCTTTTCTATAGGAGAGAAAACAATCAAACTCAGCTAGTGTAGATTCAGCATTGATTTGGAGTGGGGTCAGCAGTTCTGAGAACATTGTACCAGTCAGTCATGATAAAAAGTGACCTGTGACAAAAGGACAAGTTCTCAATTTACTGTTCTATCTTCATTCTACCCTCACCTATGGAAGAAGCTGTGGGTAGTGACCGAAAGAACTAAATCATAGATACAAGCAGTGGGTATGAGCTTCCTTCACAGAGCGTCTGGGCTCAACCTTAGGGATGGGGTGAGGAGAACAAACATTTGGGGAGGAGATCAAAATATAGCCGCTTCACTTCCATATTGAAGGGAGCCAGTTGAGGAGATTTGGGAATCTGATTAGGAAGTTTCCTGAATGCCCCCTTGCAGCGAGGTTTCAGGCATGTCCAAAAGGGAGAAGACTATGGGTAAGATTAAGGACACGTAGGAGAGATTATATCTTCCAGCAGGCCTGGAAACACCTCGATATTCTGAATGTGGTGGCAGAGAAAAGGAACCCTAGATAAGTGGCAGAAAATGGATGGATGGAAGGATGAATGTATGGTTGCCCATCTATACATACTTACATATATCCATCTTCGGTTTTCATCATGTTCTGAATAAATACAATTATTTGGTTTATTGCAACAAGCATCTTTGGGTTATTTGTTGAACAATATTCAATCACAATATCCAAACAATATGTAGAGAAAGTGAAAATTACTTTAGGTGGACTTTTGCCCATTTCATTGCACAAATCTCTTCATAGTTCTGTCATCCTAACTGGAAGGTGAAGCAGAGATCTCACATGTACCACATCACAAGGCATTAAACAGCCCCGGGCAGGACACAAGTCCATCACGTGGTCCACTCACACACACACACTCTCACATAGAGCAACTTTAAAGGCACCAACTAACTCATGGGGGGAAAGCCACAGAGACACAGGGAGCAGTGCCACCTCCACAGCAACCGGGCACGGAATTTGAACCTGTGAGGCATCATCTGTGATCATTTTCTATTACTTTACGTGATATTCAAAAGCCCTTCTGCAAGTTTCTTTCTTTGTTAAAAGGCAAAGTACAACTCAGCAGCATGCAGGGTCATTCTTGTCTTGTTTGATATTTGTGAACTTTGCAGGTATGTTTGATGACTTGTATGAATACACTCTTCCTGCATGTACTCATGATATTTTCATGTGTAGAGTGACACACAATTTATCTCTGTTAAGGTGTAAATTCATGTATAATATGCAGTTAGTGTAATTGACAGAAGACAACATAAAGTCAGACCCTTGGAAGGTTGTCAATTTTTGTTTTGTGTTTGTGAACATTGCAGCTTGACTGAGAACGTGTTAATACAAGGACAGCTGTCAATGCGAATCACAGCACAGGATGGATTTGAATCCATGACCAGTATCAGAGTACAAGGATGCAGCGCATGTGGTGAGCACTGGGTTCATCATCATCATACATGGAAAAAGTAAAATAAGTGAAAAACATAAAATGGCAGACAATCTGCATGAGGTGCTTTTGCAACTAAAACATAAAGTTCAAATTCCATCACTGTACACTTTCCAAATAAAATGGAGGGATTGTTTTAAAAATAGAAGGCTGACATTGAAGTAAGTTGGAGGCTTTTCACTGGGGCCCTGATCTGATTCCCCATAAAACACTGTGCTTTTCTCCGCCCCCCCACCATACTTAGGACAGTCCCGCAGTCAGCATAGCTCTGTTTCCAGTTAAGTTAGACTTTAGAGACTTACATGAATTCCAGCTGGTCGCCTGCTCATTCCTACAAGGCAGCCTGGGAACACTTCAAACGGAGTGCAAAGCTGATCTGGAATTCCCCGACAGCCATCTCACCGTGTTGACTAAGCGTGCATGGCTGTAGCCATACTCTGAGGAAAGCGGCTTTCCTTCTCCCACCTGGGCGCCAGATGTCACATCTTAATGAAGCCTTTTTAGCAAAATTGTGTTTTTGGTGCAAAGGTCAGCCTGTCATTCCTGGCAACACCACATTTCCGAGCGAGACGCTGACGTTTTAACTTCATCACGACAATGTCATTTGAGGGTGGCCCTCTGGGGTTGTAGAGGGGGAGTCCAAGAGTACTGTACTCGGAGCAGTTTAGCATTATCAGTCAAAATGTTTCCAAGAAAAAGAGCAAATCGCCACTAAAAATTTTCTTGGGCTGCAGAGGGGGAAAATACAAAATAAATCAGAGTCTGGAAACAAGCAGAGGTGATCCCGATGAACAAACTTTTATTTATAGGGGAAACCAGATATTATAGTCTGCAGTGCTTACTTGGAAACTTAATATTTTCTTCAATTCTTTACTAAAAGAGTTTATACATACTGTATTTCTCAGTAATCAGTTTTACTGCATCCTTAGGCGCTTAAATAAGCCACATCCAGTTTGTCACTAATTGATGCATGGACAGAAAAATGTCACAATTACAAAGTGTCCTTGGATACATACTGTGGCATGAAGCACAGTATGGTGTCATCAAAGCATCAGTAACAATAGAAAGGAAATAAAAAATGTCAATCAGTTATTGTCTAACCCGCTTAGTCCTGAACAGGGTCGTGGTGGGTGCTGGAGCCTATCCCATCTAGCATAGAACACAAGGCAGGAACAAGCCCTGGGCAGGATTCCAGTCCATCAAGGGTGAATATACACACACCAAACACACACCAGGGCCAATTTAGCATTAATAATCCACCTAACCATATCTCTGAACCACGGGAGGAAACTGGAGTACCTGGAAAAACCCTGCACAGACACAGGGAGAACATGCAAACTCCAGGCAGGGAGTACCCAGGACACGAACCTCCGAGGCAGCAGTGCTACCACTGCACCACCCCAAATAATAAAAGTAATTTTATCTGGAAAACATTTGGAATTAAATTGCTTAGAGATCTTTATATAGACAACATCTTTGCATCCTATGAACAATTACATTCCAAATTAAACTTTCTGGCAACACATTTCTTTCACTATCTTCAAATTAGAAACTTTGTCAAACAGAATCTGCCCGATTTTCCTCATCTCCCACCTTCCTCTATGCTGGAAAAAATATTGCTCAGTCTTGAGGACTCAGACAGCATTTCTGCAATATATAAAAATATTTTACAGTCCCTCCCTTTCAAAGATCCAAGAGGACAATGGGAAAAGGATCTCTCACTCAACATATCAGAAAAGCAGTGGAAGGTAGCAATGCAGAGAATTCATTTGAGCTCCATATGCGCAAAGCATACAATTATTCAACTCAAAAGTATATATCGAGCACATCTGTCTCACTTGAAACTGTCCAAAATGTTTCCAGGGCAAGATCCAACTTGTGAACGCTGCAATTAAGCTCCAGCCTCACTGGGTCACATGTTTTGGACCTGCACCAAATTAACATCATTCTGGACCAAAACTTTTAAGTGCCTTTCAGACAGCCTTGGTGTCATAATCCCTCCTAACCCACTAACAGCTGTGTTGGGCTTAAAATGGAGAAGGACAAACAAACCGTGATTGCCTTTACTACACTATTGGCACACAGACGTTTTTGCTAAACTGGAAGAATCCTAACTCTCCTCTTTTAAGTCATTGGGTAACTGATGTTTTATATTATTTGAAATTGGAAAAAATCTAATTCTCACTTAGAGGATCTGTGCAGAACTTTTTCAAAACCTGGCAGGATCTGATCAGTAACATTTTAGAATAAGCTCTTAAAGCACTGAGGAAGCAGATTCTCTCCCCATTTCTTTTTCTTTTCCATTTATCTTTATCCGCCTAATAAACTCATTTATTTATTTATTTTTACTATTTTTAAGTTTTAGTCCATTGGCCATGCTCTCTTTTTCAGGGGTTGGGGTTGATTTGTTTTCAATCTTATTTTTTTTGTAAAAATTGATCTATTTGTGTGTATTGATTACAATAAAATCAATAAAATTATATATAAAAAAAGTAATTTTCAAAAACATAAAACATGGAAAAATTACCCCAAAGCATCATAATCCATTTAACTCATTGAAATTCCTGAAATAAATATTAAAGTGGTACAGTAGAAAGGGGCAAATGCTGAATTTGCAAAAAGCATGAAAACATCTTTAGTTCTGACTTACCTGGCCTGCTTGCTAGCCTTGACTGCCCCAAGTAAGTAAAACTTAAAAGATTTACCTTTGTATAGGAAGGCCCTGTATCACTTACTGACCCCAAAAGCATCCTTTTATGTGTTGTGCAGTTCAACCTGCATGGCTGTAGTAAGAAGTTTCTAGATATTAAGTAGTAGTAGTCGTCATGTACTGTACACAGCATACAGAGAAATTCTACTCTCATGTCCAGCCAACGCGAATGTACTGTATTAAAAGACATAAATTCATAGACTGATACAACATAGATAAACAGATATGAAAGGCAATATATAAGACATAGGCCCTATATGATAAGATAAGACAAGACAAGGCAAGGCAAGATAAGATAAACATGACAGCCCTTACGACAGACAGACAGACAGACAGACAGACAGACAGACAGACAGACAGACAGACAGACAGATAGACAGACAGACAGACAGATAGATAGATAGATAGATAGATAGATAGATAGATAGATAGATAGATAGATAGATAGATAGATAGATAGGAGTAAGCACTATATAATAGACAGATAGACATGAATGGCCCTATCTCATAAATAGATATGCCAGGTGCTATACAATAGGCAGATAGATCTGTTAGGTGGTGTCAGTGTCCCTGACATGGCCGACAGTGACTGTCATAAAGGAGCGGGTTCATCGGGGACCTTTCAGCTTTCCGCCGCATCTCATTAGGCAGCTAATGATTTTCTGCAGTGCCTATTAATTATGCCATGTTGACATTCAACTAATGGAAAGGATGGTTCAAAGACTGACTTTTTTCTGTTTAAACAAGACAATGACTATAAGTAAATATTACTGACAGGTTTCATTAATTTACTGTGTTACAAAGAATGGTGCTAGGTATTTAAAGTAAATGCCAGAGTGGTGCACACTCTAGTTTTCAAGCTGGACTGCTTAAGATTTTTAAGTTTTAGGAACACCTTCCTGTCTGATCAGTGGTCTAACACTTTTACTTTCAAGAATGACATAAAGTTGTCAGTTGATCTGTCATTTTTGATGCTTGCTAAGCAACACTATTGGTGTTTCAGTTTTTATACAAAGAACATCAGCAGCTCCATAGTTAGTTCTGGTACCTATCAGTTCCAGATGCTCGGTCTTTCACAATCTGTGTGGCATTTGCATGGTTCCTTCTGTATTGGTTTTCCTCCCAAATCACAGAGACCTGTGCATGTTAGACTAACTTGCAATCACTGCATGAGTTGGGGTGGGCACCTGTAATGAGATGGGGGGATTCTGTAGATGATGCTCTGTGCACACAGGGGCTGTGTAATAAGTGTATATTATTGGAAGAACAAGAAAATGTGGAAGACATTCAACGCCCAGGTCTAGAGGGAGTTGGGTGCTTCACCAAGACAACGCTCCCGCGCACAATGCTTTTTCCATGAAGCAGTTATTGACTGACAAAAACATTCCTGTCCTTGGTCATCCTCCTTATTCGCTTGATTTAGCTCCCTGTGATTTTTACTTGTTCCCAAATATCAAAAGTGACCTGAAGGGAACACATTTTTCTTCAATGGATGAAGTGAAGACAGAAACAGCAAGCCTGTTGAAGAGCCTCAAGCAAGAAGACTTCCAGCACTGTATCAATCAATGGAAGATATGTATGGAGCAGTGTAGAGATCAGGAGGGGGAGTATATAGAAGGTGACAAAGTTTAGAATGCTGTAATTCATCAATAAATATTTTTTATTTTACCAGTCCAGTTATTTTTGTGTCTCACCTCGTCTATGTGAATTCCATGTGGTTGGTATCACTTGCGTGTGTCAGGTAAGTGGACAGTTTAGGAGCTCTGGTGATGGTGGTTCCCTACAACTCCAGGGGTTGGCACTGTGTAATAACATTTTCTCTTTTCCACCTTCTGCAAACTGGAAGACTGACGGTTTTTCCAACCCCAAAGTCACTTCCAGTGTCTGCCCCCACTAGACCTGCCTCTTCCTGACAGGAATCAGAATAACTGGAAACTCCGCCATCATTGAACCAGTTCAATCTTAGACTCCCACCTTAAAAGACATTACTTCAACGCTTTAAATTGCGTTTTGTTAATTTTTGTGGAAACAAATATATGGGCTTTCCCCAAGGATGCCCCAAAACATTTTATTGTGTCTTCTTGTTCGTACAATGGGTATCTTGTCATATTCTGCAATCATCAATTCAAGCCAGCAGGAGCAAATTCCTCCTTCTTCCCTACTTTTAACATAAACTTTTTCTGTAAAAGCAGTCAATTTCAGGCACAGCTGGAACTTTTGGGGATTTAGCTTTTCCTCTGTAAAACACTTTCTAAGTCCGATTTGGTAACAGAGGGATGTCTGTAATTATTAGCAGGGCACATCACTAATATAAGTTCACTTGGGATTTAAATTTGCCACTGGAGTACTGTAATTCTGGGCTTTGTTGTACCATTTCTGAGTTAGTGCATTAGCGCTTAAGAGGCACCATGTTGTGCATGATGTTTCCTTTTTTATAAAATCACTGAGAGCGACATATCTCTGCTGGCAGGCTTACTTATCAGAAGTGAAGGCAACAGAAAAATGGAGCCGTCCAATTTATCAGCATGGATGATGGGGACCAACTGGCACTCAGTGTGTTCTGCAGCCTGCGGGGTAGTCAGTGTAAATGGGGTAGTGGGGATTAGCCCACCATCACTTCCTTGGTAATAACACACACATCTACTCAATCGAGGCAGGCTGCTTTCACTATTTGGCTGCACTTAATATGCTCCTTTGGCTTTTGTGATCAAATTTAATGAGTAAAATACAAATTAAACAATCACAACAGACCACAGTAAAACAGATTATAATATGGCAATAAAACATCAACCCTACAGAGTTCAACATCAATACCCACACCTGGCCTTAAATGAACAGAGACAGCCCGGAGCTGAAGGCACAACAGTATCAGGGAAATCAAAAAAACAAACTGAAAATCCAAAACACTATGCTAACATTGGATCACAGCTCTCCTCCTTACGGCTACGGACAAGCTGAATAAAGGACTGGATATTTTAATATAGAACCTGGACCATTAATCTGTGCTGCAGATAATTCCATTAATACAAGATTAAAAAGGAGACTTTCCATAAATTGACAGACAGACAGACAGACAGACAGACAGACAGACAGACAGACAGACAGACAGACAGACAGATAGATAGATAGATAGATAGATAGATAGATAGATAGATAGATAGATAGATAGGATTGTGTCAACAAAGAGGGGGGTCTCTACTGGGTAGAAGAAAGGAGAACAGAAAAGTCCAAAAGAAGGAAAATTTGATGTAAGAAATGAATAAATGTGAGAAACTTAGAGACAATACAACAGAAAACCATGGAACATTACCAGAATATGTGTAGGAAAGTACCAAGAAACTTGGTGGAACAAAGTGGACACAAGAGGTCAGCCGAAAGGCCCAAAGCAAAGTGTCTGATGGCAGTAAATATAAACAGCGTGCAAATTTAAATTGGAGTATATTGGTAATTGGGGTAGTTAAATGCTTAAGTCACATTACTCAAAATTATATCCCAGTCAAAAACAGTGAGAAAGGGGAACGTCACGCTCAAAAACCAACAAAACTGGTAATGTTTAAGATGTTTTCTTGCAAGTCTTAACATAATACAAAAGATACATACAGTGGTACCTCTGGTCATGACTGTAATTCGTTCCAAAACTCTGGAAGCAACCCGATTTGGTCGCAACCCTAATGTAATTTCCCCATACGATTATATGCAAATACAATTAATCCGTTACAGCCCATACGAACTTTATGT
This sequence comes from Erpetoichthys calabaricus, assembly GCF_900747795.2. Lineage (NCBI taxonomy): Eukaryota > Metazoa > Chordata > Cladistia > Polypteriformes > Polypteridae > Erpetoichthys > Erpetoichthys calabaricus. Next base: position 28,695,331 of record NC_041400.2, on the reverse strand, counting down.
AAATATTTTTTGTTAAGATTTTTAAGCACAAAAATTGTTAATTATACCATAGAATGCACAGTGTAATAGTAAACTAAATGCAAAAATATTGAATAACAGAAAACTAACATTGCAAGAGTTCGAGTTACACCCTTACGAACCACTCGCTGTAAACAAGCACAGGGGAAAAAAATGAAAGTTTGAAAAATCCTTAATTTATACAAAAACTAACCATAAACAACCAAGAAAACTAACCTTGCATGAGCCGAGTTCTGGCGTGAAGGAAGTGAGAAGGAAGCTGGGTGGAGAGGAGGTTACAGTTTTGAGGGAGAGTCTGGCTCCGCAAAGGAAGATTTCGATTTAGAAATCAATAGATTTCTAGTAGATTTCGACTTCTTGTACTCCGCAGCAAGATCGGTAACATGAACGCCACACTCATACTTTTCAATGATTTCTTTATTTAACTGGATTTCAATTTTCTTTTAACCTTTCTTCTCACCAACACTACCACTCTTCACTTGTTTACAGGCCATGGTTAATTGCAAAATTAATGCAAAAGCACACGAAATAGAACACAAAGTGTTCACAGTGAATGCACGCACGTATGACCGAGAACGATGTACAGGGAGAGACTGAAAATGTGCAGAAATCATTGGTGCGTTTGAACTGGAACGGATACTGGCCACCAGTGTTTTTGATCGCCAACAGAGCGTGTGGTCGTGAACAGATGCAAAAGTTTGGCAAACTTTTTGATTGTAACCCGATTTGTATGTGTTCAGAAACATTCGTGACCAGAGGTTCTACTGTAATAGCAAAGGATATGGGGACTAAGGAGCAATGAAACAGTGGTAAGAACAGGCCTAATCTGAAGATAAAAGGAAAAGAAGGACAATGAAATAGAGATCTCAGACATTAAGGCCATGTGACAATTGATGGCTTTTCCATCAATTTTCAGTTGCCACTTTCATTTAATAATAATAATACTCTAACATACCCTGCGATTCACTCTAACTAGTCCGAGACTCACCCCATCAGAATCAAACAGACTTGATTCAGTCTTAAATTGTAGGGGTGGGCTCTGTGTGCATGTGACAGCTGACAGCCAATGAATGCTCAGCCAAAAATACAATACATATACTGCAGCTATGAGGAATTAGGAATATATGTGTTTTGGTCCTCTCAAATAGAACAGAAACTCGTCTGTCTGATGTTGCATGTTTTATGTACCACAATAGAATGGAAAAAAAGATAAAAAACGGCAGAGGTTGCATCTGAACTAGTCCATACCTATAAAGACTTCACATCGACACCGGCTCCATCATGCAGCACATTATTAGCTGTCAGAAAAAGGGGAACGTTTGAGATACTTTAGAAATGTGAAACTATGCTGGAAAGTCATCACAAAGTCATCTAATTTCACATAACCTGTGATTTCTAGTCATGTAACCTAACATACTTAGTAGACAAAGTCACCAAATACAGTCCTCCAGTTTGACATCCCCTCCAACTAGAAATTGTATAATGTTACACAGGGTTTAGGCATTAGAGACTGAATAGGATAGCAAAGGATATGGGGACAAAAGGAAAGATAAAGTACAGTAAGACCTAAGAACAGACGTACTGTAATTTGAAGATAAATAGAGAGGACGGAATAGAACTCACACATAGCGATTAGAACATCTGCAGTCATCAAAAAATGTTGCCAGGTGTCTCTAGGTCAGAAAAGAAATAGATTTCCCTAGTAAGCAAGGGTGAAGTAAGGAAAATGTAGGCTTGTGGAGGCTTGTAGGCCAAACTGTTTCTGCACCTTATGCCACATGATAAGAATATATATATATATATATATATATATATATATATATATATATTGTCACATGCACAGAATACAGTGATCCCTCGCTGTATCACGCTTCGCCTTTCGCGGCTTCACTCTATCGCGGATTTTATATGTAAGCATATTTAAATATATATCGCGGATTTTTTGCTGGTTCGCGGATTTCTGAGGACAATGGATCTTTTAATTTCTGGTACATGCTTCCTCAGTTGGTTTGCCCAGTTGATTTCATACAAGGGACGCTATTGGCAGATGGCTGAGAAGCTACCCAACTTACTTTTCTCTTTCTCTCTCTTGCGCTGACTCTCTCTGATCCTGACGTAGGGGGTGTGAGCAGGGGGGCTGTTCGCACACCTAGACGATACGGACGCTCGTCTAAAAATGCTGAAAGATTATCTTCACGTTGCTACCTTCTGTGCAGCTGCTTAGTGAAGCGACATGCTGCAAAGTGCTTCGCATACTTAAAAGCGCAAAGGGCACGTATTGATTTTTGCTCTCTCTCTCTCTCTCTCTCTGCTCCTGACAGAGGGGGTGTGAGCTGCCGCTTTCAACAGCTTTGTGCCGGGGTGCTTCGCATACTTAAAATCCAAACAGCCCTATTGATTTGTTTGCTTTCTCTGTCTTTATGACAGTCTCTGCTCCTGACGCACTCTCCTTTGAAGAGGAAGATATGTTTGCATTCTTTTAATTGTGAGACAGAACTGTCATCTCTGTCTTGTCATGGAGCACAGTTTAAACTTTTGAAAAAGAGACAAATGTTTGTTTGCAGTGTTTGAATAACGTTCCTGTCTCTCTACAACCTCCTGTGTTTCTGCGCAAATCTGTGACCCAAGCATGACAATATAAAAATAACCATATAAACATATGGTTTCTAATTCGCGGATTTTCTTATTTCGCGGGTGGCTCTGGAACGCAACCCCCGCGATGGAGGAGGGATTACTGTATATATATATATATATATATATATATATATATATATATATATATGTAGGGATGGCAATAATTATTGTTGTAGAAGTAAAATAAGCTCGGGTGTCCACATCTATTCCTACTGTAAACATATGGTGTGCTCATACAATAAACACTAAAAGTCCGATTGCTATTATGGCTCAGACTATTCCCATGTAACCGAAACATTCATTTTTGCCTGAGTAATAGCCTACGATATATATATATATATATATATATATATATATATATGGGCGGCACGGTGGCGCAGTGGGTAGCGCTGCTGCCTCGCAGTTGGGACACCTGGGGACCTGGGTTCGATTCCCGGGTCCTCCCTGCGTGGAGTTTGCATGTTCTCCCCGTGTCTGCGTGGGGTTTCCTCCGGGCGCTCCGGTTTCCTCCCCACAGTCCAAAGACATGCAGGTTAGGTGGATTGGCGATTCTAAATTGGCCCTAGTGTGTGCTTGGTGTGTGGGTGTGTTTGTGTGTGTCCTGCGGTGGGTTGGCACCCTGCCCAGGATTGGTTCCCTGCCTTGTGCCCTGTGTTGGCTGGGATTGGCTCCAGCAGACCCCCCGTGACCCTGTGTTCGGATTCAGCGGGTTGGAAAATGGATGGATGGATATATATATATATAATATATATACAGTGGTGTGAAAAACTATTTGCCCCCTTCCCTGATTTCTTATTCTTTTGCATGTTTGTCACACAAAATGTTCTCTGATCATCAAACACATTTAAACCATAGTCAAATATAACACCAAGTAAACACAAAATGCAGTTTTTAAATGATGGTGTTTATTATTTAGGGAGAAAAAAAAATCCAAACCTACATGGCCCTGTGTGAAAAAGTAATTGCCCCCTTGTTAAAAAATAACCTAACTGTGGTGTATCACACCTGAGTTCAATTTCGTAGCCACCCCCCAGGCCTTGATTACTGCCACACCTGTTTCAATCAAGAAATCACTTAAATAGGAGCTGCCTGACACAGAGAAGTAGACCAAAAGCACCTCAAAAGCTAGACATCATGCCAAGATCCAAAGAAATTCAGGAACAAATGAGAACAGAAGTAATTGAGATCTATCAGTCTGGTAAAGGTTATAAAGCCATTTCTAAAGCTTTGGGACTCCAGCGAACCACAGTGAGAGCCATTATCCACAAATGGCAAAAACATGGAACAGTGGTGAACCTTCCCAGGAGTGGCCGGCCGACCAAAATTACCCCAAGAGCGCAGAGACAACTCATCCGAGAGGTCACAAAAGACCCCAGGACAACGTCTAAAGAACTGCAGGCCTCACTTGCCTCAATTAAGGTCAGTGTTCACGACTCCACCATAAGAAAGAGACTGGGCAAAAACGGCCTGCATGGCAGATTTCTAAGACGCAAACCACTGTTAAGCAAAAAGAACATTAGGGCTCGTCTCAATTTTGCTAAGAAATATCTCAATGATTGCCAAGACTTTTGGGAAAATACCTTGTGGACTGACGAGTCAAAAGTTGAACTTTTTGGAAGGCAAATGTCCCGTTACATCTGGCGTAAAAGGAACCACAGCATTTCAGAAAAAGAACATCATACCAACAGTAAAATATGGTGGTGGTAGTGTGATGGTCTGGGGTTGTTTTGCTGCTTCAGACCTGGAAGGCTTGCTGTGATAGATGGAACCATGAATTCTACTGTCTACCAAAAAATCCTGAAGGAGAATGTCCGGCCATCTGTTCGTCAACTCAAGCTGAAGCGATCTTGGGTGCTGCAACAGGACAATGACCCAAAACACACCAGCAAATCCACCTCTGAATGGCTGAAGAAAAACAAAATGAAGACTTTGGAGTGGCCTAGTCAAAGTCCTGACCTGAATCCAATTGAGATGCTATGGCATGACCTTAAAAAGGCGGTTCATGCTAGAAAACCCTCAAATAAAGCTGAATTACAACAATTTTGCAAAGATGAGTGGGCCAAAATTCCTCCAGAGCGCTGTAAAAGACTCATTGCAAGTTATCGCAAACGCTTGATTGCAGTTATTGCTGCTAAGGGTGGCCCAACCAGTTATTAGGTTCAGGGGGCAATTACTTTTTCACACAGGGCCATGTAGGTTTGGATTTTTTTTCTCCCTAAATAATAAAAACCATCATTTAAAAACTGCATTTTGTGTTTACTTGTGTTATATTTGACTAATGGTTAAATGTGTTTGATGATCAGAAACATTTTGTGTGACAAACATGCAAAAGAATAAGAAATCAGGAAGGGGGCAAATAGTTTTTCACACCACTGTATATATATATATATATATATATATATATATATATATATATGTATGTGTGTGTGTGTGTGTGTGTGTGTGTGTGTGTGTGTGTGTGTGTGCGCGCATGTGTGTGTGTGAGTGTGTGTTATAGACCTGTCCAGGGCTGAATTTTGCAAACCTGAATTAGAATAAGGATCTTAATTGTTATGTATATAACAATGTTATATAGTGTATCACAAAACTATCTCATGACACTACAATGACCTGAAAACAATGCCATAATGGCCGTGAGTGCCAGGGACAGTCCATTAATAGTACTGAGGGCCCTGGAGATGATTATCTCAGAAGATTATCATATTCTGTCAGGAGTAGAGTTGGAGGCAAAAGCTTGATTGATGAGAAGTAGACAGGCCAGTGTGAAAAACAGCATTGTGGTGTTTAAAGGACACTTTGGACATGTAGGAAAATGAACCAGTTGTAGTGAGGGCCCACCATCTGTATACAAATGCTCAGTGGGCTGTTTGGCATTTTTATTTTATGTCCTCCCGGTGCTATTTCCTACCCTTTATCTGTTTTTTTTTTCTCCTAGGTGTTCATTTGTTTTCCTGAAATGATTCAAGAGTGCCCCTTAGAGGTGACAGTGTGTAGTAATGGGCACAAAAAAGGGGCAAAGTATCTTTACCTGAGTGAATTCTGTTGAACAGCTACTGCAGTTCAAGGGTATATCATCTACCCCTTCATCCATCCACTGAGCCATCAGTTAAATGAACCTGCAAGTCCGGTTTGTGAGCAGGAGTGGGCAGAGCATATCCCAGCCACATCAAGCTGCACATGGCTCTGGATGGGATGCCAGCTCATTACCGGGGACATTCATACACAAGCCCAAACCCACCAGCTGATTTAGAGGTCTCATTTCATCTGATATACATTTCTTTGTGATGTGGGAGGAAACTGAAGAAGCGCTAACCTCTTCTCCACCACACAATTAGGATAGCTTGATCTATCGGATGTAAGCGATTAACTGGCAAACTTTAACTTTTGCCCAAGCCATAGTGGGTAGGTGAGTAGGATATGAATGTGAGTGTGCCCTCCATTCGTGGCTGGTGCAGGTGTTGAGATGGGCTCTGCTCCCCAAGGTCCTGCACTAGGAAAGGCTTCTAGGCCGCCTTTCATATGTTTCATTGTGAGGTGTCGTATTTCCACACAAAGTAATGAGATGCCAATTTATCATCACAAATTCTCCTAGTTGCCAGTTCACTCTTTTCTTCTAAAACAGCGTGTCTCTGTTAGCCTGCAGCAGCAGGTGAAAAGTGGCAATTGTTAACAGCATGGTGAGCCTGTGTGCATATAAATAATTTATTGGCCACTTTTGCTGCCATTCATCTCCTAGCCAAGGCTTCTTTACACTCTGCTGAGTCAGAGAAATGAGATGGGGGTAGCGAGATGACCAGAAATTGGCAGTAAAGAGAGGCTTTTAGGCTCATTTCCCAAGTAATTAGCCTTCCTGTTCAAGTTGGTTGCTCAAAGCCTCAGAGCCAGTGCTGGAGTTCTGCCTGGTGAAGACTAAAAACTGGGGAATCGAGGAAAGCCACCTACTGGGAATGGTCACCCCAAAATGAAGTGTCTGCCTCACTGATGACTTTCATCAAGACTACACAATTGGTCTGTATACTTAATATACAATATTTTTACAAAAAACATTTAAAAGACATTTCAGGAATGGGGCAGCATAGCCTTGCAGTGTTGGCTCTGCTGTCTCACAGTTGAAGGTACTTGACTTGAAAACTCAGCCAAGATGGAGTTCTCTGCATGTCGGTGTCACTTTCCACTCTGCACACTGGTTTTCTCCAACATCCCAAGGATGGACAGTACATTTTGCAAGTGTGTGAAGGGCAGTTTTGGTCAGGATCGCAACCTGCCTTGCGTCTTGTGCAGCCAGAATGCTCCCTGAGACACTATCATGGAAAAAGTAGAGTTATTTTGGGTAAAGCATTATGCATAACAAATGCAGCCATTCTTCTCTTTCTCTGTGTTTTATTCCTAATTTCAAGTGTAAATAAACTGTACCGAGCTTTGGTCATTAAAGCATGAAACTGTGCCAGAATCCCCCAGAACACTTGTGACGAAAGACGATTGAAATGCCAGTCCTTAAGCCCGCTGCCCACTACAGTTAATTTTTAACCAGGTGCACATTCCTCCCATGCAGGATTTTTTCTTTTGTTTTAATAGAGAATGAGATTAGCTCATATCCCACAGAGCTCAGATTCATTATTTACTTCAATTACTCATCTTTCCCACAGATTATTATTTCAAATGTGCAGAGCAGATCATCAAGAAAAACGGCTCTAAGAAGCAGCTTCAATATACGCCGATGGCTGACTGCCACTAAGGCTTTAGTTTATGTGCTAAATGAAATCCTAAGCACGCAGTAGAAGTGCATCATACAAGAACATAAAGAAGACCGAGCTGCATGGATCCCCTAACAGAACCATCTGGCTGAAAAGGGCCCTTGTGAAAATTAATAATAATAATAATAATAATTCTTTACATTTATGTACACATTGAGTCTCAGAATCTGCAACCAGAGGGCAGTGGTAAGGATTTTGATCACCCCCGATTGTCAGTTTTTGGGTAACACTGCCATTTTAGGAGTCATTAAGAGCTCTGGATGCCATGACCCCTACAGAGTTTTCCCTTATCATGGCTCTGCCCAGCTTCAAAACCTCCAGGCCCTGATGTGTAAGAAAAGAATACAAAATTAGTAGACCTATGATGCATCATAAAATGTTGTAATAAACCTTCATTAAATTATGAGAGGATACAGGCCTTTACATATAACATTGTGTTAAAAAGCTATTAAATATAAAAATGCAAAGGAATGGCCCAGAAAGTAGTTTATGATTTTGTGTCAGCAACATCCAGCACCTGCTTTTAAACATCCCAACACACCATCACATTTCACAGGCCTTAGCAATTAAAACCACAAAAACATCAAGCAAAAAAAAAGAAAATAAAATAAGGAAACTGAGGGAATACTCTACCCAAAAATGACATTTTATAGGATGCTTACCCTATGCACTTTGTTGTGGTGGCCAAGAAAAAGTTTTAATTTAATGTTGTCAGAAAAGAGAAATAACAGTTTATGACATAATAGAACTTAATGGTGGCCAGCCCTGTACAGTGGCAAACATCCATGGATAAAAGAAAAAAAAATTTACATTACTCATGTTGCATAATCCATATTTTGTATGCTCAAAATGAGAAAAACATACTCTTTTCTGCTAAAATATTGTTAAATAGTTACTTCTGGAATTATCAGAGAACATGATAAACAGGAATCTAACACGTGATGGGATTGACTTTTTAAACTGAAGACAGGACTCTTGACCAATGAATGAGGGGGAGAGGTGGGTCTTCAATTCAAAATGTTCCCATGAGGCTTTAGTTTCCTATTCATGATGTGTGCCGATTATTACTCACTGTGCTGATTATTACTTATTGTTCACTCATGCATTTGTTTTTGCGAAGCTTCTTTCTTTTATAGTTTGTTTCTTTTTTTATTTTATTAACATGGCTTTACCACAAAAGTCATAACCGGATAATTAAGCTCTAACACTGAATCATGTTTTACTTCAACTCATTACAAACAGCAATAACATTTACGGGCTGCAGATTTACGTGGTCCATGGAATGAACTGAGCGTGATTCATGTATAAATAAATGTACAGTTATAGTAGTGACCTCTTTACAACACCAACACTCACTGCCACAGTGGCTGGCACCACCACAGGACTCAAGCTTTATAGTGCGCTTGTTAACCACGTCTTACTTGTGCTTGAGCTCACTTGAAGCTCACTTTCCTCTTGTTCACTCTCCATGCCACATGTCACACCGTGTCTTTTTCCTTCTTCTCTCATCTGTCCACTCTATTGGTCAGTGGTCCCTCTTATCATTGTGCTGGGCAGCCTCCATTTGCATAAACTGGAAAGCCACCAACAGCTTAGTGGCACTGTGTCACCGAATTTCAACCAAATCAGTTAAATATGTTTGAGATTTTGGGATATTTAGTTTTTCTATTGCAGGGGTTGTTTTCACCCCTAATTATTGATAGATTGAAATGTCCATATTTAGTGGATACCTAATGGCCTAGATGGCCCGCCAAATTTCAGATTTTCAACTACAGGACATAATGTTTTTTGATGATAAGCGAGTAAGTCAAATTTGCCTTTTATATTTTGACATGTATATGTACCAGAGGATCGCTGTCTAGGCGACCCCGGGTTGAGAGGTGGCACTGTTGCTAACAGTCTTGTCTCCTTTTTCCCCTCACAGCATCGAGAAACTGCTGCTTGAGGGCAATGGAGACCGAGAAGCCCCATTCCTTCTGGTCTGTCTGATATAAAAGGAAGATGTTGCCAGAAGGAGGCATCTTATTTGGACCTGACAGTGTGGGACAATACCAGATGAAAAGTCTTTAAGAATGGTACAAGTCTGTTGTAGAGCCTTTGAGCGTGTGTTTTTTGCTTTTTTGTTCATATTAAACAGGGTTTGCCCGGTTGGCACCCCAACAATTTCTGGACTTACCCTGCCTCGTCACTCACCCACTACAATATACATTCTTTTTGAGAACTAAAGGGCTCTACCTGCTGGTTTGTATGTTCAAAAATGGCACAGGGCTATTGTCAGTCATAAAGTTTAATGGTTTAAGCTGCATGATTCACGTTCACTGTTGTTGGTTCTTTCTTGTTTATTAAAATTCTAAAAGGGCTTCCGAGTGTCGTCCTTGTAATTTCCAGATGGTACATTGGTTTAGAATGTATTGTAACAGTAAAGTAATTAGTAATGTGGGGTTTGATTTGCTTTCAATCCTATTTTTTGTAAAAATTGATCTATATGTATGGAATGATTACAATTAAATTACTAAAAAAAAAATAAAAAGTAATGTGCTAACTTTTTCAAGGAACTAATGAGTAAAGTAATCCCTTTACATTTTGAGAGGAGTAGTTAGTAATTTGTAACAGATTACTTTCTCTGAGTATTTACCCCTGTTTGTTATTTTACCCTTTTGTTGTACTGTACTTCATGTTCTCCCAGTTGTGATTCTAATTTTCATAATATTAGTTTCCTTGAGTCTTCTTTGAGTTACTAGAGGGCTCAGGTATGCCCCTTATAGTCCACAACAGCAATACAGTGGGTCTGACCTGCATCAAGCTGGGCATGCAGGAGTCCGGTTAAACGCTCCAAGTTATGCACAGCAGACCAACAGAAACTGAGATGCATCAGAAATGAACAGCGATGGCACTGAATTACTGCTCGGTAGGAGCTCCCCAGAGCCAATCGTGTATTTTCAAATGTCTGCACACAATCAAAGGCTTAAGACACAAGTTGTTAATCGTTTTCTGGCTCAGTGTATTGAGAATCCAGCTGCAGAAATACTACAAATACAGTAATCATTTTTTTTTCACCCATCCTCCAGAAGATTACAATAAGTGCTAATCTCCTGTGGTGAGCCAAGCACATCCTCGCACGTTAGTACAATTGCAATGTGAATTACACAACAGGAGGCAAGAAATGGGGAAATAATTGTAGTCCTCTAAAAAAAAAAACTTGTCATCGGACACACAATAGAACTTGCTTTAATCCAACATAATAATTTCAAAAAGGAACTTTGTTTAATTAAGGTCTCATTAGCCCTCCAGGGTGGATGGGCCTGCTGTCCATCGGACATCTCCAGGTTAAGGGCTTCACATCCCACCCTCGATGGAGATGGCGTATGCGCCTGTCTCTCCAGGTTTGCCAGTTTTCCTCCTTCTTCTCAAACATATATGTATCACTAGATTAGTGCACCATGAGTCAAAATGATTGGCAGGCATCCCAACAATGGTTTGTTCTTCTTTCTCTTTTACACTCACAAAACCAGCCTGGAAGACAGAGCCAAGAACTGTGGCCCTGGGCACACATGCAAATCAGGACACCACCTCTGACAGAACACTAGTCCAGCAATTAGATGAATTCACAGTTCATTAGATCCCTGCGCTTCTTATGCCTGAGCCGTCTGTGAGCCGTCTCTTCTGCTTTGATTGTTGAAGTGTGAGATATTTCGTTCCAGCACAGCATCTCTGTTTAAACTCTCTGCATGCTTCAAAACTGTATGGAAAACGACAGGCATAATAATTAACACGAGACGCACATTCACCAGACTCGCTGCTTGAAAAACAAAAGGATAAATGTGCTCGGTCATTTGGTTAACCACTCAGAATGCTTTTTAACAAGCCTTTAATCAAGGGCTGACCCGTAAGAAAAGAGAACCAGCATGTGTGGCTTAGTCGTTAAAGCTATGGACTACAGATGCCAAGACTGAAGTTCAACCTCAGCCTCACTCTGTGTCACTAACAGAGTGGCTTCCATTAAGCTTGTTTCTTTAGTTAACAGCTAAACTAATCCAGTATCTCATCCAGACACATCTCAAAGATTGTCAAGGTTTCTGCTTCAACTACATAACCCAGTAGTTTTTCTAGGTGTCCAGAACTCTATGACAACAACAACAATTTATTTCTGGTATAGCCCAAAATTACTTGACGAATGTCTCAGTGGGCTTTAACAGGCCTGTTTTTTTTTGGCAGCCCCCAATCCTTGGCTCACTAAGAAGACAAGAAAAAAAAATAAGTAAAGAAATGCTTAACGGCTTTCATCTTCAATCCACTTCCCCTTAATTTCCACTGGTGACTTTCAAAAGAATTCTGTTGATCTACTTTATCAATGCCTTTGAGAACTTTGCTCGAGTCTAAACAGGTTTAATTCTCTGAGTCTGTCACAGTAGGACATGCCCTTAAGTCTTGGAATGCACCTGTTCACTCTCCTCTGCATAGCTTCATGTCCTGCTATGTCTTTTTTTCATATTAAATATTTCATTGTGAATTCAGCCATCCATCTGCTTTCTCAATCAACTAATTAAATTAAATATTCACTTGGAAGCAAAGTCTATCCTGACAAAAACAAACACAAAATGGGAATTAACCCGGGATAGGGTATAAGTCCATCACAGAACACACATATAGACACACACATACAGGTAAGACCACCTTGGCCCAGTTTAGAACCACCAAGCAACCTAAGACTGTGGGATGTAGGAGGAAACCTGAAATGGAAGAAGAGAAACCCACACAGGCATAAGAAGAACGTGAAAAGTCAACACAGACAGACAGTAACCAGACTGCTAGTCCAGACAAGGACTCGGGCACTACCATGCTGCCCTATGTTTTCTTACAATATAGCTAAATCCACAGGGAAATCTTAAGTAAAAGACTTGTCTGATTACTTTTTATTACGGACATTAATATTTGCTTTGACTACGAAACTTAATTTAAATAAGAAAAGACTTCAGCCTACTAAATAGTGACATGAAACCGCACATATGAACACTTTCATCACTGATGATGAATCACACCAAACTGAGCCTTCACTTTACAGAGTGAAGTGCTCAAAGCCCGATGTGACATGTAACTACCATGTCTCTACCACCCTGATTGGTGATGACGCAGGAAGCTGATTCTCTGCCTATATAATGACAGCTGCATTTACTGAATGAATTAATGCTTTACATGTTTATAGAGTCATTATTGTCATGTGCACTGAGTACTGGGAAATTCCTACCTGCATTCACCAATCAACATCCAACATACGGCCATTCTCCAACACTATGATCAGTGAACATAACTACTTTACGTCATCAGTCGTCCTTACCTGAAAGATCTCAGAATACACTTTACAACATTATCTACCATTAGGAGACACATTCATTTACCAAGTGATATTATAAAATAACAGTAATAAAAGTAAATACTGGAACATTAGAAAATGTTTGATGAGAATGGACAATTCTGCCCAACAAACTGGCCTATCCTATCCACTTAATTCCTCCAAAGTAACATTAATTCAAGATTTAAATGTCCCTAAAGTCCTACTGCCTACTACACTACTTGGTTATTATGTTCAGTGTCATTGTTTCTGCGTGTGAAGAAAAACTTCATAATGTCTGTGCAAAATGTACCCTTGACCACTTTCTACTGTGTTCTTGTAAAGTAACAGTCTCGATCCACTGTCCTAATTCCTTTTATAATTTCAAATACTTCAGCCATGTCACATCCTAACATCCAGTTGCTCAAACTGAAAGGTTTCCACTTCTTCAGCCTCTCCTCATAGCTCATACCGCTCAGTCTCCGAATCAGCCTAGCTGCTCTTCTCTGGGCCTTGTTTAGCACTACTATGTCTTTCTTGTAATATGGAGAGCAAATAGACACAGTACTCTAAGCACAGCCTCAGCTATGCGTTATAAACTTGAAGCATAACCTTCATTGACTTGTACTCTACATATCACAGGACATTTGCGAACAGACCACCACACTCACTCACTCACTAGAAGAGGTCAACTCTAAGACAAAATGATTTTATTAAAGAAAAGTGAAAGATAACAGGGATGATATCAAAAGAAGATGCAACATGGGACAAAAAAAAACACAATGATCACTAAGTCCTTGGGGCCACACTATACAGAATAACTGGATTAAGCAGGCTTGGAAAGGTTATGCTAAGTCACATCCCTCCATCTTAAAACCTTAAAAAAAACAAAAAATGAGGGATACAATGGTGAGAAGAAGATACCTCTGGGCAGTGGATTCCAACTCTGGTCCTGGAGGGCCACAGTGGCTGCAGGTTTTCATTCTAACCCTTTTTTTAATTGGTGACCAGTTTTTGCTTTTTCTTTCATTTTAATTGACTTAATTGATTGCCCCTGAATTTCTTTATCGCTCATCTGAATGACTTCACTTCTTTTCTTAAATGGCACTCAAATAGAAATGAAATGTGAAATGAGTCAGTCAACACAAGACCGACTAACTCAGGGCCTCAAACTCTAACTAATTTCACTCCAACTGGTTGTTTAATTAGGCGCTGATTCTTGTTGTTAATTAAACCCGTTCTTTAATTCAATGGCTTGTTGCTGCTCTCATTGTGCAATAGCATACATATCCAAAGTCAAAATTGATTTTGTCTTTTCTAACAGCACTGTTAAAATGTTCCAGGGACCTGAGCAAATCAACATTCCTAAAACCTTTATCTTTCATTATTTTCAGATATTGCATGATGGACACAGTTTGCTGGTCATGTTTTGGCTCATTTTGTATATAATTATTTTTTGGCTGCTAATTAAGGAAAAAGAAACAATTAAGGGGTCAGAGTCTTCAAGAGCAAGTCAATTAAAATTAATTCAAAAGAAGTTAATTAGCATCAAAAACTGGTCACTAATTAAGAAGAGGGGTTGAATGAAAACCTGCAGCCACTGCGGCCCTCCAGAACCAGAGTTGGGGACCGCTGCCTTAGGGATTACTTGCTGACCATGTTTAACATCAGCTACTAGCATCTGTGGGTGAAGGTACAAACTACTGAACTAATACATATGTGCATTAATTTGAAATACTACACAGACAAACATTTCTATATCATTTAACCTCAAAAGGTAATTATACTGGGCTTAGGCTGAGGTACAACAGCAGAATACCTTATTCGGTTTTGGGAAAAAAGTACAAAAACCCAAGTCACACACACTCAAACAAACAGATCTGATGTGTATTCTGAGATTTTTCAGGGTAAGGAAAACAAAAGTTTTGAGGCAAGACTGTTACGCACACTAATCATGGTGCCAGAGAGAGCCAATGTTAATTAGGACATGCAAGTACCGAGTCCAGTAAAACTCTTACATGTGACAATAAGGACCTAATAAATCCACAGTAAGGTACCTCCAGAAGGCAGCTAGGCCTCACACGTCTGACCCACTCCTTTCTCTAGCACTGGACTCATTTATCTTCGTCTCCACTCCTTCAGCTGAACCCTTGTCCCTATTCTGTTACCATCTCCAGACTCACCTGGTAGAAGCTATGGAGCCCCTTTTAAAGTTAGACATGGTAGTACTGGTGCCATGGCCTGCTTTCCCAGGAACCACTTCCTAGTGAGTTGAACCCAATAAAAGACCTGAAACCACCTTGGTGTGGCCCCTGTTTTTCCTTCTGCTATAGCGGCCAGTCAAAACTACAACTACTTCCATGTAGCCCTGTGGACATCTGAATCTTAGCAGCACTGTCCTGCTGCCACCTGTTTGTCTAGAGGACCAGCAACCTCCAATTTTCTGTTACTATGACATCCCATCCTAGGAAAATCCAAACCCTTTTCTCAGATGGGTTTCTACTAACCTGAATGGGGAGCATTGGGACCACATTTCAGACAGGCCGCTTATTTCATTGCAGGGTACCTAGGCTTAGGTGTGTACCAGACACTGGCTACATTTATTAAATTTGGATGCAATAATTTGAGACTGGTAACTGGAGGCCAAAGTGTATCCAAATAGCATGGGAGGATGGCAGAAGTCCGCCCTGGACGAGACCCCAGTTCTTTACTAGACTGTACACATTTAATCTCCATTTAAACTCTAACTGACATGTCTTTGGGGTGCATGGGAGGACTACTCAGAGAAATACAAATGCAGAAATAAAGCCTTGATAGAAACTCCTCATAGACTTTGACCAGATTTGTATAAACAGAAATCCAAAACGTAAGAACTTTACAAGGAGACTCGACTATAAAGTGTGAAATTCGTCCCAGAGGCATGAATAATTTCAGCTACCTGGGTCCCAAATGACAATAGAGTAATCCCACTTAATGGCAAGAGGGCGGCCTGTTTCAGGGCGTGATCAAGTATAATTAACAATAGATATGGTGGAAGGGGACAACACTGGGAGTTTAGAACCCGAAGCTACCATCTATATTTGAACATGACGTTTCAAGAGATGTTGTGGTCTGTAATGAAAAGGCACAGTGTTTCTTCTGTCAGATCTGTATGCTTGCTTAATAAAAAAAGTGGGCAAAAGTAGCCAGCTTCATTTGAGATTAGCAGCAATGGCATGCTTTTGGTCATTTATCCCGGTTTTGTTCCCAATTCTACAACTAGAAATTGCACCAAAGTGAAAGAAGAAGGAGAATAAGAAATGTGGTTAAAGCAAGCATAAGAATTACTTGTGACGCAAGTCTTGATATCATGACCTGGCTTCTCAGTTAAGAGCCTGAGATCAAAGGATCCATATCAGTCATATATCTCATGCAATAACGTGCAGCTATTATTGTGCACCTATTAGGCTGGCAAGCATTCGGGACTTCTGTAATGCATCCTGCTTCTTAAAGTCTGTATTTATTTTATTTTCAGAGCAGTTCAGAGACTCACAAGTGGAGCGTGAAAATGAATGGTGCCCACCTGCGGAGATGAAAATATGCAGAATCTGAAGCTGCAAGACTTCTGTCAAGTGTGGTTTCCATTACTGTGTAGCTGCTGATACAAAATGTGATATATTCTAACCTGATGTCAGTGTCTCCGTGAAAGTGAGCTCAAAAATTCCCAGCATGTCAAATTCTTTGCAACTAAATGGGATATAAGATTTCAGTATGCACATTAAGGCCGCGCTTATACTTCACGCAACAGCGACGCATGCTCCTATGAACGCCACTTCTACACAACCGGTGTACTGTTTATACTTGCACGCGTACATAAATCTGGAAGATTCCACCAGGTGGCAGTGCGAGACATCATCACGGTGAGAAAACGTTCGGCTTCTCTGTGTTGTAAATTGCCAGAAACTTCCATTAAATTCTGAGGACACCTTGCCACAATATCTCGGAAAAGGATGTTTAATGATTAAATCCATCAATCTGGGGATGCGCCCATTCCAGCAAGAAATGGGTGTGAGGCAGAAACAATCCCTAGACGGGGCATCAGCTCATTGCAAGTTGAACACAAGCATACACATACACTAGCGTCATTTCAGCGTCACTAAGTCCCCAAACCTTCATGTCTTTGGAAAGAAACCGGAGCACACTGTGGAAACCCACCAGGAAAACATGCAAAATCCAGGAAGGGAACACCAGAGATTTGACTCCCTACTACAAGACATCAGCACTACCACTCTGCCACCGTGCCGCTCCCACATGTGTAATTATTAAAAGTATTCATTATTTAAATGAAGTTAACGATTTATCTGTAAAATGTAACATACATGCTTTAACACATTTCATAATGAAGTGATATCAAGTATAAATCTAAGGATTCTAAATGTGCAGAGAGTTGGAATATCATACATTTAATGTGTTCTGTGTGGCAATTGCTGCCTGTCGCTACTGTTATCATAGGAGGAAGCCCCAGAAGCACCTAGTGATTAACAACTGGATCAGTTTATAAGATGACGTTTATGACGGTCTACTTTAATGATAAAGTAAACTACGAGGTTAAAATGAACATTTCAAGATTAAAGCCAAAATTTCCACTTTAATCACAAAATAGACCTTTTCACTGTGTCCTTAATTTTTTTCTCTGTTTCTCAAATACGCTGCCATACTGCACATTCTGTTGCTGTTGTGAAGGTGCAAAAAAAAAAAAAAAAAAAAAAAAACACGGCACAGTGGATGGTATGCGAGACTTCATTCGTTGGGGAATATGCGATGCATGAATATAAAAGCACCACAAATGCATTTGTATGTCGCCATTTTGCTTCACCACATCAAACCATTCATCAAACATTGAAGCATATACGTCGATCCTATAGGATCCACAAAAGCGACTTTCTGTCACATGTAGATAGTAAACAGAGACTCTGATGTCATGTTCCAACTTGATCACACTGCACCAACCCCACCCCGACTTTTTGCTGGTATTGCAACTTTTAACGCGTCACGTTAATTTCTGAGGACGTGCTCAGAGGACGAGTCAAATGAACACTGGGAACACGTGGCAGGCATGATGTGTGCGCGTACACGTTCTGAGCGTGAAGTATAAACCAGCCCATTAACACACCATCAAAAGGAAAAGCTAAGGTCTGTTAAAAGTGAGGAACACAGACACGCCCACCTCCCAGCTGGAGGATACTGCCCCCTAGTGGATGCCCACATCACAAGCTGGGAGGTAGACAATGCTGTAATAAGTCCCTGGCATAATACAGTGGAACCTCGGTTCACGACCATAATTCGTTCCAAAACTCTGGTCGTAACCTTGGTCGTGAACCAAAGTAATTTCCTCCATAGGATTGTATGTAAATACAATTAATCCGTTCCAGACCATACGAACTGTATGCAAATATATATATTTTTTTTAAGTTTTTAAGCACAAACATAGTTAATTAAACCATAGAGTGCATAGCGTAATAGTAAACTAAATGTAAAAACATTGAATAACACTGAGAAAACCTTGAACAACAGAGAAAACTAACACTGCTATAGCGCTACCAACCGCTGGCTAAAACACTTTTTTTAATGAGTTTTAAGCTCAGGGAAAACAATGAACATTTGAAAAAATCTGTAATTTAATAAACCACCAAGAAAAGTAACATTGCAACAATGCAGGCTACAAACCGATCGCTGTAAACAGAAGTGAAAACAAAAACAAGCCCAGTGCATTCTTTAACTGCCTTCTCTACCTTATGCGTCCAGCTCTCTCTCGCGCAGGGTGTGTGTGTGTGTGTGTGTCTCTCTCTCTCTCTCGCGCTGTGTGTGTGTGTGTGTGTGTGTGTGTGTCTCTCTCGTGCTGCCTGGGTTTGTGTGTCTCTCTCTCACGCTGCCTGTGTGTGTGTGTCTCTCTCTCTCGCGCTGCCTGTGTATGTGTGTGTCTCTCTCTCGCGCTGCCTGTGTGTGTGTGTGTGTCTCTCTCGCGCTGCCTGTGTGTGTGTCTCTCTCTCGCGCTGCCTGTGTGTGTGTGTGTCTCTCTCTCTCACGCTGCCTGTGTGTGAGTGTGTCTCTCTCTCACGCTGCCTCTGTGTGTGTCTCTCTCTCACGCTGCCTCTGTGTGTGTCTCTCTCTCACGCTGCCTCTGTGTGTGTCTCTCTCTCACGCTGCCTCTGTGTGTGTCTCTCTCTCGTGCTGCCTGTGTGTGTGTGTCTCTCTCTCATGCTGCCTGTGTGTGTGTGTCTCTCTCTCACGCTGCCTGTGTGTGTGTGTGTCTCTCTCTCGCGCTGCCTGTGTGTGTCTCTCTCTCACGCTGCCTCTGTGTGTGTGTGTCTCTCTCACGCTGCCTGTGTGTGTGTGTCTCTGTCTCGCGCTGCCTGTGTGTGTGTATGTGTCTCTCTCTCGTGCTGCCTGTGTGTGTGTGCGTCTCTCTCTCTCACGCTGCCTGTGTGTGTGTGTGTGTCTCTCTCGTGCTGCCTGTGTGTGTGTGTGTGTGTCTCTCTCTCTCGCGCTTCCTGTGTGTGTGTGTCTCTCTCTCACGCTGCCTGTGTGTGTCTCTCTCTCACGCTGCCTGTGTGTGTGTGTGTGTCTCTCTCTCTCTCTCTCGCGCTGTCTGTGTGTGTGTCTCTCTCTCTCGCGCTGTCTGTGTGTGTGTCTCTCTCTCTCTCACGCTGCCTGTGTGTGTGTGTCTCTCACTCTCTCGCTGCCTGTGTATGTGTGTGTCTCTCTCTCTCTCGCACTGCCTATGTGTGTGTGTGTGTCTCTCTCTTGTGCTGCCTGTGTGTGTGTGTCTCTCTCTCTCGCGCTGTCTGTGTGTGTGTGTGTCTCTCTCTCTCTCTCTCTCGCGCTGCCTATGTGTGTGTGTCTCTCTCTCTTGCGCTGCCTGTGTGTGTGTGTCTCTCTCACACGCTGCCTCTGTGTGTGTGTGTGTCTCTCTCTCTCGCGCTGCCTGTGTGTGAGTGCGTCACTCTCTCGTGCTGCCTGTGTGTGAGTGCGTCACTCTCTCGTGCTGCCTGTGTGTGTCTCTCTCTCACGCTGCCTCTGTGTGTGTCTCTCTCTCTCGTGCTGCCTTTGTGTGTGTGTCTCTCTCTCTCGCGCTTCCTGTGTGTGTGTGTCTCTCTCGCGCCTGTGTGTGTGTGTCTCTCTCTCTCGTGCTGCCTTTGTGTGTGTGTCTCTCTCTCTCGCGCTGCCTGTGTGTGTGTGTGTGTCTCTCTCGCGCCTGTGTGTGTGTGTCTCTCTCTCTTGCGCTGCCTGTGTGTGCAACTCTCTCTTGTGTGTGTGTGTGTGTCTCTCTCGCGCTGCCTGTGAGTGTGTGTGTGTCTCTCTCACGCTGCCTGTGAGTGTGTGTCTCTCTCTCGCGCTGCCTGTATGTGTGTGTCTCTCTCTCGCGCTGTCTGTATGTGTGTGTCTCTCTCTCGCGCTGTCTCTGTGTGTGTGTCTCTCTCTCTCACGCTGCCTGTGTGTGTGTGTCTCTCTCTCACGCTGCCTGTGTGTGTGTGTGTGTCTCTCTCTCTCGCTGCCTGTGTGTGTGTGTGTGTGTCTCTCTCTCGCGCTGTCTGTGTGTTTGTCTCTCTCTTTCGCGCTGCCTATGTGTGTGTGTCTCTCTCTCGCGCTGCCTGTGTATGTGCGTCTCTCTCTCTCTCTCTCTCGCGCTGCCTGTGTGTGTGTCTCTCTCTCTCGTGCTGCCTGTGTGTGTGCATCTCTCTCTCACGCTGCCTGTGTGTGTGCATCTCTCTCTCACGCTGCCTGTGTGTGTGCATCTCTCTCTCGCGCTGCCTGTGTGTGTGCATCTCTCTCTCGCGCTGCCTGTGTGTGTGCATCTCTCTCTCGTGTGTGTATCTCTCTCTCGTGTGTGTGTGTGTGTGTGTGTGTGTGTGTCTCTCGCTCTCTCTCTCTCTCTTGCTCGCTGCACAGGAAATGCACAGGGAGAGACTGAACATGTACAAACCGAAAGGAAAACTGGCTTGTTCATATACCGAGTGTGTGGTCGTGAACAGATGCAAAAGTTTGGCGAACTTTTTGGTCATAAACCAATTTGTACGTGTTCTGAGATGTTCGTGAACTGAGGTTCCACTGTACTTGTGGGGTCTGTGGTGCTTAAATGACTTGAAAGTAGACACCTGTGGAAGACTTACACTCTTAGGCTTCATTTCAGAATCAAGGAGGGGACGGGACAAACAGGGCAATAAAAAAAGCAGAGCTAGCATGGCAACCCAAAAGAACTTCAGAAACAGCAAGAAACACATCCATTACCTTAACATGCTTAATCCACCTTAGGATCTTCACACTCTAGAAGCAAGAGGTGCAAAGCAGGAACTCGCCCTGCATGGGGTAGCACTCCATTAATGGCATACTCACTCTCACACCCACTCCTCTGGGGCCAATTTAGAACTGACAACTTACCTCTCTGGATGTAGGAGAAAATCCAACGTACCAAAAGAAAAAAAAAATTCTATAAAATATCATCTGTCTACAACTGTAAAATCTTATTTAGAAAATGAATCAATCAAGAAAGTATGCTACTTGTGTGTATTTAGGCACAAGGAGATTAAGAAGTGACATGAAGTGTTGAAGGGAATTAGTACAGTGGATTAAGACAGTTACTTTAAAATGAGTTCAACAAGAACATGGGGACACACTTGGCATCTTGAGAGAGATTAACAGCATGTAATAATACAGCGCACTGCCGCACCCACCACATGACAAACCACCTCAGGATTCCAGATTAGGACCTGGGTGCCAGCCATGCAATGGGTGACACCTCAGCACCACACTAGTTCAGTGGCTGGAGTGCCAATCCTGCCACCAACCCCCAAGTTTTCCCTCCAGGCTGGAAGGCCTACTTGCAGGGCTGGATGCAAGTTAACATCATACCCAGGACAGAGCAATTGCAGGTTAAGAGCCTTGCTCAAGGGCTCAACAGAGAAGAATCACTTCGGGCATTTACAGGATTCAAACTGACAACGTTCCAGTTGCCAGTGCAGATCCCTAGCCTCAGAGGCACCACTCCACTCATGGCATCTTATTAGGGGTAAATTTTGCATGAACGTTAGGAAGATTTTCTTCCAACAGAGGACAACAGACAAATGGAATAAGCTACCAAGAAGTGTGGAGGACAGTAGGACTTCAGGGACCTTCAAAACTCGACTTGATGTTATTACGGAAGAATTAAGTGAACCGGATTGGCGAGCTTTGTTGGGCTGAATGGTATGTTCTTGTCAAAATTTTTACTTACTAACAGGATGGCATAGTTAACCCTGCTACCTCATAGCTCCAAGGTGTTCAAATGAATTTATGCTGTGGAGTTTGCACATTCTCACCTTGTCTTTTAACAAGAACGCTGGGGCACATATATGAAGCGGGTTAAGGTTACGTTTTTCTTCACAAACAGAATTAAAGATATGTGGAGTAAATGACCAAGTAGTGTGGTAGATAACAGAACATAAGGAACTTTCAAAACACAGATGTAAATCATGAAAGAGTGGGTTGTAAAGGGATGTGTAAACTACACTGGGCTGAATGGCTTGTTTTCATCATAATTGTTCTTATGTTCTTAACTACAGCTAGCCTGTCTAATGTATGGTTTTAATGACAGTAGCCCATGAAGCCCAAAGCTTGAAGCAACAAACTAATTTACCTGTACCTTCAAGTAGTACTAGGGTGTTGTACCGTGTTAGCCATTATGAATGTAGAGAAAAGCCAAGCAAAATGACACCTTTTATTGGCTAACTAAAAAGATTACAATATGCAAGCTTTCGAGGCAACTCAGGCCCCTTCTTCAGGCAAGATGTAATTACCAGAAAATGAAACACAAGTCAGAGTCAAGCCAAGTTTGTAACCAGAAGTCAATCTTATTGCTTGTCAGCTCCAAAACACAAAACCAAAAATTGCATTTTCTATCTGCAATCTTGGATAACCAGGAAGTGCACGGTACCTTAATGCAGTGGTCCCCAACCTTTTTGACAGCAAGGACCACTTTATTAGATGCAAATTTTTCCACGGACCGGTTGCAGTTTTATACACAATTTACATAACATTTCTATTATTATTAAGCAGTTCGCATACGTTTGCAACCCGAGATTTTTCTTCTTTTTTTTGCATATAACAAAGACATAGGCTTTGCATTTGCCATTCCAACAGATTACACATCACAAACATTAACAGTGTTATCGTTTTTTTCATGTCTGTCGTTTCTATAGGAGGGTGACAATGAGTTAAATTCCAATGGATGTTTTTCAAATGTTGACAATCAATAAGCAAAAGGAATCAATGAAAACCACAGACAACAAAAACAGCAAAAAAAAAAAAACAGTACGAGGAAAGTTCGAAGAAAGAATTTTTTTTTTTTTACAATGTTTCTGTTTGGGGATCATTGTGCAAATGTGCACATCTGAGCTGCGACCACAGATCTAACTACTCTGTGGATGATTCATTCAAGCATTTCAAGGTCACTTTCTTGTAATGAAAGCATCTGCTGAATGTACTTCGTAGTAACGCGATTTCTATAGACTCGTGTCATATGGGGAAACTGTCAGGACCATAACAATACTTTGTTGTAATACTCTCTCACCTCGGTCTCTCTCCTCTTTCTGCGCCGCTGCAAAGCCCCGCCCGCCAAGCGTTCTGAAAAGTCCGAGTGAGTCTCCGTTGCCGGCAGTTCTCTCGCGGCCCGGCTGTCAGACGGCTGCGGCCCGGTAGTGGGTCGCGGACCGGTGGTTGGGGACCCCTGCCTTAATGCACTCACGTTGATGACAGCACACGCTGCACACTCCCAGCAATCCCTGGATAGCAACAACACAGTGACCATAAATATTTGCATGTGTGTAAATATGTCCTTGTCATACAGCAGGGCTCTCCAACTCCACTCCTGGTGTGCTACTGTGTCTGCAGGTTTTTATCTGCACCCTTTTCTTAATGAGTGACAAGTTTTTGTTGCTAATTAACTTCTTTTTCCTTCATTTTGACTGACTTCTTTTTCAAGATTAAGTCCTCCTCTGCCCAGCCTCTCAGAAATGAGATGTGAAGTGAGCCAACGAATGACCAGTTAAATTGGGGCCTGAAGCTCCAACCAATGTCACTCCAACCAGATTCTTAATGAGAAGCCAATTCTTCTTGTTTGTTAAACCAATTATTTAATTCCATGGATTGTTGGTAGTCTTGTTCTGCCACAGCAGACATTTCCAAAACCGCTGACTTTCTTTTTTTCCAAGAACTCCATCAAAATGTTTACTGGGCCTGAGGAGATGAGCATTACTGAGAGCTTCACCTTCCTTTACTGTCACATATTGTGTGATGGACACAGGTTAGCTGGTCATGTGTTCGCTTGTTTGGGCTCTCATTATTGTATGGCAGCTAATTAAGGTAAACATAAATAATTAAGGGGCCTGAGTCTTAAATAGCAAGTCAATTGAAATTAAGGCAAAAGAGTTAATTAGCAGCAAAAACTGGTCAATAATTAAGAAAAGGCTTTGAATGAAAACCTGCAGCCAGTGTAGTGCTCCAGGACGCGAGTTAGAGACCCCTGTCATTGAGCGTCACAGAATGTTGTGAATAGTGGCAGAGATTTACTGGCTCATTCGGCGGGTTACTCGAGGGCTTGGACTTTTCCCTGAAAGCTGAATGACCTAAACCAAGGCGAGTGCGTCTACAACACTGAAGACCCGTTTTGAGATCTTTCTCTTTGAAGTAAGGAGTGTGAAGGAACAGAGTGGAGGAGGAAAGTGATTCACGCCATGAAGAGTATCCTGCTGGATCAGAGAGGATTTTTCCCCAAGTTATACTGAATGAAACTTCCTTAGCTCAGATTATAGAAAAGGCAAAAAGAAGTGCATTTCTGAGGGCTACTGAGACAATCTGAATACAACACACCTCGAATGCCAACTTTAAAAGTTACCATTAAACTCGATACTCTTGGTTTTTGGTCTCGGAACCTCTACTGTTACTGTGGATTAACTGGGATTTCCATGGGGAATTCATAAGAGAACTGGAAGAAAAAATAGATACCAATCCAAGGTGTTTAATGTATTGTGCTTTGTTGTGTCTTCATGATTATTGTCATTATGTCTTTGTTATATTTCAGTATTTGGGGTCGTTTATTACTCAATATAACTACCCCATTTCATCAGAACAGTCTTGAGTTTCATTTTTAGAGGGGCTCTAAATACGCATTGATGGGGCTACTGTTAGTTACAGGCAGCATCAAGTCTTGGTCTGCAAGTCAATAATTATCCTTTTATGAATAAGCCATCATAACTGAGTGATGAATGTCACTAACTGGAGGGTTTCTTATTATTATAACTACAACAAAAACACACTGAAACTAAAATTAAATATTAGATTTGGATTTTTTCAGTATTACAAAGACCCACAAATAGATATCAAACCACGCATAAACTATGCAGAAAATATCACATAAAATTTAAAAATAAATGGATTTCACATAAAGCTGCCACTGGATCCAAGCACTTTTTGTATGGAAAAGTATCCTCCTGTTTATTGCTTCATATTAGTTCAGCCACTTTAATTGTGAGAAGGCATAAAATAAAACCTGCGCTATTAAATTTATATAGCTAGCATTTGTCAAAGCACAAATTAGACATAAACAATGACTTGACAGTGTGAAACAAATATTCCATAAAAGAAACCCTGTGCCTTTCAGAAACACTAACACCAGCCAGTGTACTATACACAGGAAGAACTTGCCAACATTGTGATAATTAATCATAAAATTAATAACAAAATAATTTTAAAAAAATACAGTACATGGATTGCCTGCACATTTTAGATCTATGAAGGTTACACTTCAAGCCAGGCCAAATCTGTTAAATTCTCTGGAAAAAATCATTTATTTACCAAGGCAATGAACAAGCATCATCACAAACAGTCTACTGTCATTCAGGTAACTTAAAATATGACATACTTGAGTGTTTTTACGTTTGTAATGAATGATAGTTGTGAGGCAACTAATTAGCCTTCAACTCCCTGCGATCCTAAAATTCGAATGAGTGGGTTTTACAAGTGGAGAGACAGATGGATGCTTTAACAGGCTGCAGTGCACAACAATCAACAATGGGAGGAAACATCAACAGTAGAACATCAGTCAAATACAATTAAGAGAGCAATGCAACTTTGAAATCAAATCAGATCGTTAAACAGTGAAAAGGTTGTTTAGTATTAAGGCTATCTTATATTCAGCTCTGTAAAGCCGATGGCTAACTTATAAGGATAAATTAATCCTGGTCTTATGCGCTGCATGCTAGTCAAAGTTGCTTTTTGAGTGAAAACACATTTGATAAAATCAAATACATGTTTTTTAAAACAATAATTTAGATATTTAATTTCACAACAATTGAGACAAATTAAACTCCTGAAGACCCTGTCCAATATAACTTTGCCCACAGTACCTTGTTTACATTTTAAAGTGGCATTTTTAAACCAAAATGATCTCCGCCCATACTAAAACAACTGAAAATTCATGTGTTGTAGACATTTACCTACACTGGGTGTGTGCACATCGTCAGAAAAATCTTTGAAGGGGATAAAACAAGTCGCCGACCACGGGATCTATCACACAGTTGTAGCAATATGAAAATTATTTGAGTTGTTTACACTTATACAGCATACAAACTGCACAAAATACAATTTAGATGCATACAGGTGAGCCACATAACAAGCGCCATGGAGAGCAATTCTTCTCTGTCAGGTATGCTGGAATATGGTTTACTTCCATGAAGGGAGACCCATCAGGGAATGAGAAGTTGAGCAGAATCCAGTCAGGAAAGGTCCTCATAATAAACACAAACAACTCGGCGTGTGATTACAGTCTGCATTTGACAAAAACTGCATTTTCACCCATCCATATTACAACGCTGAGGCTGCGTTTTCAGAGGTCTACGGTTCTGGTGAGGGTTCTCAGAAGTCTTTGTTTTTGGGATTTAAAAAGTTGGGTAGTGCGACAAAAGGGTGAAAACCGAGACTATTGTCTGTATTTTTAAACGAAAACATAGAGGTGTAGATGGGGCCTCAGTGTCGGTATCAGTGTGTGATATTAGCAAGGCTTCACAAGCATCTTGAATTCAAACTGTCGATGTTTCCGTGTACAACTGAGTTCGCACACTTTACCTGGACAGCTGTCTTTTAATGAATAAAAAGTTCATTTCTAAAGCCCACAATTTTCTAAACGCATATGCCACCTTCCTTATTGAGCTCTGTTTCTTCAATATTCAGAAAATTAGAGATTTAAAATACAGAACTATTCATGTTATTACTTTAATACATATTTAATATACATTGCTTTAATTGTAGGGCACCCTACTGCTTTTCAAGATGAGTTAATCCATTTAAGGATTTGGAGCTATGGACTTCAAATCCCACAGATAGTTGAAGCAAATTTACTTTATGCAGTTTACAACGTAAACCTACAGATTTAATTTCTATATTCAAGTCTTAGCACTCTTCTTCAGCTTTTGTTAACATGACGGTCAAATCTAAGACAAATCAAGGCAGGCCCGTCTCACTTTTTAATAGAATCTTGCAACCAAAAGTAATTATATGATAAACAAATGGGTTAATTTTTAGTAAAAAAAAATGTAAATAATTTATTAGTTGCAAAAAGATGTAATCAATTCAGTTGTTTTACATGCCAATGTTTGCCAAGTGCTCATAATGCAAGAGCCATGCAGATCAGAGCATGGAGTCCTCTTTCATAAGAGTGTTTAGGAAGCTGCCTGAGTAGCACACTGGTGCAGTGGAGGTGCCCTTCACGCTGGCACAACTCAAATCAGGAAAGTGACTCTACAGGCCTTTGGTGGGGGCAGTTGCTCAATACAAATTAAAGTGATGTCCCCAGACCAACAACTACTGGGCTCCTGGAACCTACTCAAAAGAGCAAGCAACCCAAATGCCATTTAGGTGCTTGGCATTTCAGACAATGTCACAGGTTAGGGTGTGAGCTAAAAACTGGGGCCACTACAAGGCATTGTGGTCAGCTAGCCTCTGAAGTTTTAGAGGACTAACTTCACTTAGGAAGCAATTCCAGTGAAGGGTTTACTGAATATGGGGGCTGGAATTTCCTGGTGTAGTTCAGGGAAAATCAGAGAAGGAGAATGATGAAGGTTAAACAGGCAAAGTAAGCTAAGATAGACTTGAGTGGACGACTGTGTTTTTTGTGGGTATCTTTCTTACCTCACTGAAGCTATTTATTTGTATGCTAGCTGTTCTACCTGTCTAAGACGGGTTAATATGTAAATATCAATGTAGACCTCAGCGTTAAATTTGCAGTGCACCATGCAATGCACATGTCTCGATTATAGGCTATTTGGTTTGGGATTCATAAAAGCAGTGTTAACATTTGTGATGTGCCATCTGTTGGAGTGACAAATGCAATGCATTTTATTTCTAAAACTGTTTGAGATGCTCCATCTTTTGGAATGGCAGATAGACACTCAAACACTTACCGTTTTATTAAGGTGGACATTTGCAGTTGTTCTCGATTCTGAACTCTATATTAAATCATGGGGGTCAAAAACATATTAGAAGGTGGCTTTAGAATAACAAAAATAAGAAGCGCTGATACATAGCATTTTAAACCTGGCTGTTTACGCATTAGCAATACAGGCGATTTACGGAGAGAAGGCAGTGGGATACCCAGAACAACTGCAGCAAAGATTTTCGAATGGTGCTGGCAAAGCAAAACAAACACAGAAGCCTGACTCAGGACTAATTAGCCCATCTGGAAAATGGGAATTTAACTCCACATTAAAGCCCGTCTATTCCTGTTTCCATGTTGCATGTAGAGGTGATGTGGAAATGTTTTAGTATCGGCCATCTGGAAAAGTGTGAGTGCTTAGTTTGGCCTTATGTGCTAGTGAGCACTTAGGACAGACACAGTGGAGTCAATTAGCAGCTTATAATCCAGCAACTCTGTTTGATTTGAGGTGAGCAACCGGGCTTTACTTGTCACTCACAGTTCAGAAGAAATGTCATTTGGGTGTCAAGAACAGATGACATATTACTCTTGGACTTCTCACAGACACTGATGCATGCTGTGGTTCAGGCCCCTCTTGTTCTGCCTCTCTGAAATGTGACCACAAGTCACAAATGGACCACTTGCAGACCCTTAGCACAAAAAGCTGGAGATGCTTTCTAACCGAGCTGGCTGGGAGTCTATTTAATCATCATGCAGATGAAGGCCACTGATGCATGAAATCAGTTTGGTGCATTTTCAACAGAAAGGCAACTGCGCTTCTGGTATACACTGTGTGTCAGCAGTACTGAGAAAGTCAATTAGTGCAGCAAACCTTGTAGACATCACGGGCTGGGCATGATGATTTGTTTCCAGCACGTGACACTTGGGCACTGCGCTCTGTAACACAGTCAGCAGAGGCTGCACCCTTTGATGTGGACCATAAAAGCTGACCTCCAGCAGGAGACAAGTACTGAAAAGGTAGCAAATTGGCAAGCCACACGCTCTAATTTACAGCCGCCTTCATTATTTTCTTAATGACAGCATGGCCATTGTCTTTGGGTTGCAACACCAAAAAGCTGGGCGTTTTCAAAGTGCAATATCCTTCAAAGAGACGGCTTGTGTCTGCTCCTAATTATGATTGCTCTAAAACCCTGAGAAGAAAGCTGTAATATAATAATTGGGTCCTATTTTCAAACTTTAATCTCAGATCATCAAAGGAAAGAACTAAAACAGACATTAAGAGCTTTGAGAATAGAGTGTATGGGAGAATTCAGAAACAGGAGACGAACCACACACCTATTAACCTAAAGCATCCAAGTTTGAGTCCCTTGAATATTCTATGTGACTCTGTAAGAAGTATGAAGACAGCAGATAAAACTGCACAACAAATAAGAATAATGGCAAAGGTGACTCGGGGGTCACTCCAGCTGCAAACATCTGAAACACTTTGTGAGAAAGAAGTGCATTATTATTAAAAAGGACCAAAAAAATAAAAACAAAAAGGCATGAATGTGCAAAGGGAGAACAGTGAAAGTATTGAAATAATCCAAAATGAAATCCAAAAAACCCTACAGCCACACTGGAACTCTCTGACAGATGGAGAGCCACTGTCTAGTAGCTGGGATGGCTACTCCATTCTCCCCCACCAAAGCCCTGTCCTCGTGTCCTTCCTCTCCTCTAATCTCTGACCTTACTTTCCCTCCCTACCAATTGACTATTAACCTTAAATCACCTTCCAGCTGTAGACTTGGCTCGATTCTGGCAGAAAGTGACCTTTCAGTCCCGTTCAATTCACTCCCAGGTTATTTCCCCAATGGTTGAACCTTCATTTCTGACTCAAGACTCAGCTTGCTTGTTAGGGAGCAGCTTATACAACTGACATTGATTCAGAATGAGACTACTCCTCGAATCACTTCTGAAACTGAATTTTCAGCCTACATCACTGTGTCCCTATACCCCAAGATACGCTTTGATGGCTACCACCTAAGATCCTGCAGAAAGACAGCAGGAGGAACTCTCCAATTGCCAACATGGTGTGCATTTTGAGTCTATGGCTCCTTGAAGGCCTTCTTCTGTCCACAGCCACCTTCATAACCCTTCAGACTCTGGCAGGCCTTTATATATTAGGACCTTACTAAACTCGATAGACTCTAGTTTGAAGGGTTTAGTCACACATACCCGTTATGTCCAGATCAATAGTGACCAAGTGACCTTACCTACGAAGGGCTGCTGGACAAATACAGATAATAAACTGGGATTGTGGGGAAGCTCTAAAAGTGCATCACATTCATCCATTAAACATGTTACATAGGCACTGCAACACATTCTAGGTGGCAGTGCCAACTCTGCCCAGAAATTTATGTCAGTCCTGTAGATCTCAAATGGCTGAAGGTTTTCATCCCAAGCAACATTGGCTTTTAATTGGACTCACTATCCTAATTCAACAAGCGGTCTGGGTTTCAATCCAGAAATTACAAACATCCATCCATCCATCCATTTTCCAACCCGCTGAATCCGAACACAGGGTCACGGGGGTCTGCTGGAGCCAATCCCAGCCAACACAGGGCACAAGGCAGGAAACAATCCTGGGCAGGGTGCCAACCCACCGCAGGACAATTACAAACATGGGTTTGTAAAAAGTTTATTGGAATGTAGCGAGTATTTATATGTGTTACATGGAGATGGTGCTTTTTATCTTGGATTGAAAGATTTTCATCATCATCATGATTTCCATTCTACTTTTCCAAGTGACTTAGTTATTTATGAATGAGCACACTAGTGGGTCTGAGCCTTCAGTGTTCAGTGCTGTTTGCCGAGCTCTCTGCTTCGCTCAACAAAATCACCAAGAGGTATAACGACTCACTGATTGGGAAACTGGTTGGAACAAAGCTTTGGTGTAGGCTGGTCACAAACGTATAAATCAGCCTTTAGACTGGGTCGGCTAGTATCTTTATATTTCTTCTCAGATACTTTTTTGTTTTGCAAACTTTCTCTTAATGTACTTCAATATTAATACTTAAATGGACAATTCTTAATACACTGTGCTAAGACCAGAGGAATACCAAAAAGCTTAGCTGGTTAGGAGTTTGTGTGTTTGGTATTTCATAAGGGATTAGCCCATAAGTGGGTTGCAAAAGAGTATGGACGCTAATGGTGAGCTCAGCTCTGGTTAAAATTCTTATATCTTGTGGCATGCAGTAAACTCATAGCATCACTTTAGTTTAAACCTTCTCAGTTACATTGTCCTGACAATCTGTTCAGATGGTCTTTATTTATTAAAAATGAACTGCTGTCACCTCTTGTCACTTTTTTATTGTTTGAATATCTCCTGTCATCTGTCTGAAGGCTCCCGTCTGCCTCTCCTCGCATTTTGTTTTTTGAAGTGTTTCTTTTCCTTTGATTACTGTTGGTTCACGCTGATGTGGCTTCGATCCCCTGCTGTTTGGTGCCTCCTGCATTCTGAATTACTGTTCTCATTTTTTTTGCACCGTGTCAGGCTAAGACTGGCTTCCCAAAAACACTTAATTTCCCAGACTGAAAAACTATTGCCGCCCCACCCAGGCTCTCCTCACATTGCTTCTGCAGTGGCTTTGTTTGAGGTGAAAACAGAAGCTTCAAGTAGTTACTGAGGCATGATGGCTCAGACTTTACCTACCGGACACCTAAATAGCTTGGGCTATTGGCGTAGAAGTCTCCTCATCATTGTCTCTAGCATTTATTAAATCCAGCAATGTCCTGGAACAAATTGCACACAGATGTTTTTTATTACCGAGGCTGGCTTCACGGATATGTAGATGACGTATTAATGGTCTGCTAGCAATAAATTTTCTTTTTTATCCCAGATTGCATTTGATTTATTTTAATATATTGTTGAATTTATGAGTCTATGAAAACTAAATTGAAAGTGTCAGAAATTCTAAATTTGTCCATCCATCCATTTTCTGAATCTGTTAAATCCAATTATATGTTCACTGGTGACCAGAGGCTGACCTGGCAGCACTGGGGACAAGAGAGAATGCAACCCTAGACAGGGTGCCTGCCTTTCACCTAATTTTACATTCATATTTTCATTTTTAAGTTTTTAGAATCAAGTAAAGTCAACGTTCACTTTTCTTATCATTATGGAATTTCTACTGTCACGCATGTGTATCGGAGGACCTCCTCGCAGGCTCAGTCGAGGCATGTAGTACTCTGCTGAGGCGAGAGGGGGCACTGCCGCTAACATCGTCATCTCTTTCTTTCCGCACAGTGCTGAGAAGTCACATGGTGAAGGGGCATCAGACCACGCTCCTTCCATTCCAGCCGCCAGAAGCAGACGTCACTACAGGCTGGATGGAGCTCTGCTATCATCGACTGCAGCCCCCCGATTCTTTATTTGTTGAATTCACAACATGCACCAAAAAGCATTGTGTCTTTTGTTTGTTTATTTGTTTGTTCAACACGCAATAAAAGGGACATCCCGGTCGGTGCCTCAAAATTTCCTTGGTGTCTGGTGTGAATGGTGCCCATTCACAAATCCCACTTATTCGGTGTGAAGGTTATGGGTCATTGGGCACAGATGTGGTGCCAATCCACTGCAAAAAACAGACATTTTATTTATTTAGACTCTCACTAGAGCCATTAAGCTTGTGCACAGGTCAGTGGGAGACAAAAATTCACTGAGTCACGGGGAGAACGTGCACACTTCACAGGGTAGGGACCACCGGTTATGAGGTAGCAGCACTAACCATCCTGTCACCAAAACACCCATTAAAATTGTTTGAAAATATATTTAGAATAGTTACCGAGCATGAGGACTAGATTAGCCACAAACAGGACAACTCCTGGGGCTTTCCTAGAAACTTAGCTTTCTGCGTAACTGCCTAATGGAAAGTCTTTTGCGTGCCTAATTAGTTATCAATAGCAAGCCTTAGAAATATCTTTAGGGATCAATGAAGGGCAGCACTCAGTTCCTTTTAATGTGTTTGTGCTTATTACGTGGGCACTGACCCCGCACAAGCGGGTCTTCCTTCTTAATGGACAGGCAAGCCAGAGGCAACAAGACCGGGATTTCGCACTGCACGGCTTCTTTTACCATTCTGTCGTTAGCTAAATGACTTTGCAATTCTCCGAATATGTCAACTCTTTCATAGAGAAAGCTGATGGGGGAAAAAAAACCCATGAAAAGTAGTGCTGATGCGTCACAATTTTATAATGAGAAAACAACCCTGCCTTCAAGGTCACTTATTTTTACACCTCATTTAAAAACACTGGGCACACAACTGAAAGGACTTAATTTTGTACAAAAAAAAAGGTTCTTCAACAGTAAACAGGCTTTCTTTAAGGATGAGAGTGAGTGGCACAACAAAGTAACCTGATGCCACTTGGCCAGTGCCAGTCTATTTATTCATCTTCTAATTAATTATACAATATTGGAGTTAAAAGAAAGACTAACTGCTCAGGAGTTTACTATGCTCAGTTCTGTAGTTTGGTGACCTCCATATCTCTGTTAGCACAAACAATAAAGCCTCAGAGGATGCAGAAACAAAGTAGCGGCTACCAATGCAAGCCAGTCAGTTACAAGAGTTGACAGTAGCTGAGCCACGCCTCGGTGCTAAATCACCCCATACTGACAATCCCCCTCCTTTGCAACCCTTCTTTGAAATTCAATGTCTTTAGCTAAAACTGGCAGACATTTTTTCTAATAATAGGCAAATCATCATGACAAATGCTTCATAAGCATGGAGACCAAAGAAGATTTCAAATACCTGCTAGGACACTCTTGAAGTTTCAGGCCCACTGCAGCACAAGGCTGGCAACGACCTATCAAACCAAAGCATATAGAGCGACAAAGTGGCCACTTTGGACTTGAGGCCTTGTAGCTAGCCAATGAATGCTGACCTCTCAAAAGTGCCAGACTCACATTCTGCCGCTCCCATGTGGTACAGCCCAACATCACATGAAGAAATTAAAAACTAAACAAGGTTGCATCTCAGGGGATGGCACAGCTCTCCCCAATCTACCTACTGCTGCATTCAATTGCCAATTCTCCACTCAAAACAATGAACAAAGTCAATCTGAATCTGTAGCCGCGGGAGGAGTGTGACTTTGACGGGAACATTGCCAGGGTGACTTTTAAATGAAATAAATGATTTGTTCTCCTTACCTCATAGGACCAGACACATTGGGTACCCCCAAACCTCCTGACACATCTCCCCACTTCCACATCCTCATGAGTCGTGTACATTTCCCGCAGGCATTCTCCTATGTGTGGTACCATCCTTTTGAGGACTTCTCGACTGAAGATCATTCCTGGGCCTCCCATGCAGAAATTCTCCCCAGGCTCCAGTGCCAACTTGCCTAATTCTTCTGTGGTGCCCAAACCAGTCTGTCCCAAGTACAGCGGCTTACTGCTATTCAGGGATCGGAGAAACTCTTCTAACTTCTCACCTTTCAAATAAACAAAAGGCAGCTATTTAGTGGTGCAGCCATGAAAGACATGAACAAAAGAAAACATCTCCCAAGGTGTCATCACATCACAGCACAGTCAAACAGTTTTACTGGATGGTGTCCTGCTTTACCAAGGCCCAACTTCTAGCAGTCTGACTTCTGACTAATAAATGGAAGTTCTCAAGGACTGACTGACTGAAAGATGCAAAATTTGCAGTTTAATTTGCACTTCCATCTTCTGGTGGGCAATATAGTATACTCTATTAACTAAGTGTACATCCATCTTGCCTGAAGAAGGGGCCTGAGTTGCCTCGAAAGCTTGCATATTGTAATCTTTTTAGTTAGCCAATAAAAGGTGTCATTTTGTTTGACTTTTCACTACATTCATAATGGCTAACACGGTACAACACCCTAGTACTACATGAATTCTATAAAGCTACCTAATCCAAATAAGGGGGGCCCAAAGTTATCCTGGCAATACCGGACACCAGCCCTGGATGGGGTGCTATTTGATCTCGGGCTACTCATTCATATGGCCACTTTCACACTCACTCAGATGTGGGAGAAAACAACATATACATGAGTATATTCAAAAAATACAAAAGTTTATGTGTAAGTATATTTATCTATCTATATACAGTACATGCGTACAGTATATATGTATACATGCTGCTGTATATATACATGCATCTATACAGTACAATACATATAAATATATGAATTCATTATACAGTATATAAACACACACACATATTATATATATTTTCATATATATATATTCACAAACAGGCACAGTGGATTCGAGGTGTATTCAGACCCCTTTACTCTTTACACATTTTGTTATGTTACAGCCTTGTGCTAAAATCATTTCAAATCATTTTTTCCCACATCAAGCAACACTCAATACCACAGAACGACATAACAAAAACAGGATTATTTTTGCAATTTTATTAAAGTCTGAAACTTTCCATTGACACAAGCATTCAGACCCTTTGCTCAGTACTTTGTTGAAGCCCCTTTTCCAGTGATTATAGCCCAGAGTTTACTTGAGTTTGACGCAAGAAGCTCAGACATACCCACATTTGGGGATTTTCTACCATCACCTCTAAAAATTCTCTCAAGATCTGTTCGGTGGACAGCTATTTTCAGGTCTCTCCAGAGATGTTCAATTGAGTTCAAGTCTGGGTTCTGGCTGGGCCACTCAAGGACGTTCACAGAGTTGACCCTAAGCCACTCCTCTGCTGCCTTTGCTTTGTGCTTTGGGTGAGTGGTCACTGTTGGTTTAGGGGTAACTGTTGACTTTTAGGGGTAACTGTTGACTGTGACCTGACTTTTAAATCACATATTAATCAGATCACTAGGACAGCATTTTTCACCTAAGAAACATAGCAAAAGTTAGACCTCTTATATATCATTGAAAGATGCTGAGAAATTAGTTCACGCTTTTGTTTTCAGTTGGCTAGATTACTGTAACGCACTCCTCTCAAGACCACCCAAAAAAGACATAAATCGTTTGCAACTAGTGCAGAATGCAGCTGCTAGAATCCTAACTAGGAAAAGAAAATCCGAGCACATCTCTCCAGTTTTGATGTCACTACACTGGTTACCTGTGTCATTCAGAATTGACTTTAAAATACTGCTTATGGTTTACAAAGCCTTAAATAATCTCGCTCCATCTTATATATCGGAATGTCTGACACCTCATATTCCAAATCATAACCTTAGATCTTCAAATGAGTGTCTGCTTAGAATTCCAAGAGCTAAACTTAAAAGAAGTAGTGACGCAGCCTTCTTCATCATGTAAAGCACTTTGAGCTACATTATTTGTATGAAAATGTCCTATATAAATAAATGTTGTTGTTGTTGTTGTCCTGTTTGACGTTGAATCTTTGGCCCAGACTGAGGTCCACAGCACTTTGAAGCAGGTTTGCATTACGGTTATATCTGTACTTTGCACCGTTCAGATTCCCCACAACTTTGACTAGTCTCCCAGTCCTTGCCACTGAAAAACAACTCCACAACATGATACTGCCACCACCATGGTCCACTGTTGGAATGTTATTATTCATGTGATGAGCAGTGTCTGGTTTTCTCAAGATGTAATTCTTAGAACTGAGGTCAAATACTTCAATCTTGGTTTCATCAGGCCAGAGAATCTTGTTTCTCATAGTTTACGAAATTCAAGTAGGCTTTCATGTCTCATCTAGCCACTCTGCCATAATGCCCACATTAGTGGAGTATTGCAGTGGTTGTTGTCCTTCTAGAAGTTTCTCCCATCTCCATACAGGATCTCTGGAGCTCTGTTAGGGAGGTCATTAGGTAAGGCCCTTCTCCAACGATTATTCAGTTTGGCTAGGCAGCCAGCTCTAGGAAGATTCATGGTTGTTCCAAACTTCTTCCATTTATAAATTTAGGAGGGCAGCTGTGCTCTTGAAAATCTTCAGTGCTGCAGATTGTTTGTAACCTTCCCCAGATGTGTGCCTCGACACAATCCTGTCTCTAAGTTCTACAGGCAATTCCTCATGGCTCTATTTTTGCTCTGATACACTTTATCAACTGTGGGCTTTCTATGGGCAGGTGTCTTTCTTAATCAGTCCAATCAATTGAACTGACCACAAGTGGATTACAAACAAGGTGTAGAAACATCTTAATGGTGATCAATAGAATGGGATGCACCTGAGCCAAATGGCAAGTGTCATGTACAATTCCTATAATCCTATTGTCACTTTGTCATTCAGGGGTATTGAGTGATGTTTGAGGGAAAAATGAACTTAAATGAATTGGTTTAAGTTAGTTCAGAAAATGGATGGATCTCTAATTAGGGATTCAATACATGTAGAATTTTACCAAGCTCTTGAGCTGTCTCCTAAACTTAGAATAACACCCAGAAGGCTAAGGCACACAAATATATAGTCTAATTTTACAAATCTAAACAGAATGAAAGAATTGAAAAACGAGGGAGAAACAAGGTACAAAAAAAGAACAGAAAAAAAACAGAAAGGCTCTACAGGTCATCCACCCTACATTGCTTATCACAATCTCTTATTTTCACATGCCAGCCCAGACTCTGACTTCTCTTCCACCCTGCTCCCAACTCTGAACTCAATGGGCCTCTGACAAAGAGGTGGCTTTAAACTCCTTCTAGGGGCACTTCCCAGGTCAGGAGCAGCTCTACACTTACTCCAAGGACATCAGGAGAGAATTCCCTCTAACACCTCAAGTACCTATGAACCTTCTTTTAGCCTTAAAATTCCTGCTGTCCAGGACAGGATTCCATGCTTTCGCATCTGGAATCGTGAGGCCTTTAGCAGTCAGTTAGCACTTTCTTCGGAGTTCCAGTGGACATGAGGAGCATGTATGCAATAAGTGCCACAGGTAGAAAAATAAAAGTAAAAAAGAAAAGCACAACATTCGGGAGATGACAGCTAATTGTAAGGGTCAAAAGCTAAAAGACCATTAAAACTAAGATAACAAACCCCAATATGCAAAACCAAAAATCAAATTGAAGAGAACAAGAAAAAGTCCTGACTTCTTAAAGTGATGCAGAAAAGTAAGGGGAGTATAAAATGTGTTTATTGAATTCTGAAACTTGGATGTGGAGGCAAGACCACCATCATCTTATATACTGTCACGGTGATGGCCTCATGTGTTGTTTTTCCGGTAACTACATGGTAGCCACCGTGATGCCAGTAGCAAAGACACAGTGGTAACATTCATCACTGAGAAACACCTGAAAACGCAAATGACATATTGTCGAAAATAATGTCATCAAATAGACAACACTGGACAACACACTTTTTCAAAAATTTTGCATCCCATAAAATTTTGTTGACTATGATAGACTTGTCCTGGGTATGATGTTAAACTGTATCCGACCCTGCAAATGGTCCTCCAACTTGCAGGGAAATCATGGGGGGTTGGTGACAGGATTGGCACTGTAGCCACCATAAAAAAAAAACTTGAGACAACAGAAAGGACTCCTTTTTGCTCTCAGTGGGAGTAGCTCACATCATGAAAGGGATGGGGGAAAGCCCTCAGGAGCCGCATCCCTGGAAGAGTCAAAACCGTCGGAGAGCAAATGGGGTCAGGCCTGTTGGGAATCAGAACTGGTTTGGTCCTGAGGCGTCACCCACTGCACAGCAGCACTTGGTCCCCAATTTGAGGCGGCTCATCCATGTAGGTGTGTGGAACGTCTTGTCTCTCCGGCATGATGATCATCTTCCTCTGCTGTTGGAGAAGCTGCGTAAACTCCACATTTCAGTGGCAGCACCCTCTGATGTGCGCAGACCTGGGACTGGCCAGATCTCTGTAGGATGAGGCACATAGAGGGTAATTTCCGCAGGGTGGGACTGGACCGTGTGTCTGCCTGGGGGGTTGACAATCAGGATCCCGAGCTGTTTCGTCGTGTGGTGGGTACCAGCGTATGCTCCTCACCCTGACCAGACCGGATGACAGCTTCAAGCTGAACATAAATATAATTTCAGTACCACATAGAAATTTGGAGAAGCATGATATTAACTTTTATTGAATTAGTGCGTTTAATCACTTAATAATGCTCACACATTACATTAGTTCATTTTAGCTTAACATGTTTTGGTGCTGATTTTCATTTTATACTCAGCATCTGCTGCTTCTCATTTCAGTGTCCAACAACAGTCAGTCAGTACTGATGGATTCTACTTTTCCACTATTGCCTCATCCTGGTGAAACCTTTCATCACATACATCGCTGACTTCACCAATTGCAGAAAAGAAGTCTAATTATGAATGCAGAAAATGAATCTTTAGCAACATGTTGCACTTCATGGTTTTGTATATTTGTAGAATGTTGTCCACCAGCTAGAGGTAGTTTTATGCACTGTAGTTGCAGTGAAAATTCTCATTAATGATGTGTCTGATTTGTGGACCAACAAAAATCCCTTCCTGAATCTACTCATCGGTTATTCATAGAAACATCTCTTGGATACTGAAATCCTTCACCTTTCCTGTTCATCACTTTCATGAAATTAGATGAAGTTGAGACAAAAAGATTTTCCTGGGTCGACAAGTGGTTTATGTGCCATACTTTTCTTAGTATGGAGCGGTCAATTCTGTTTATTGTAATGAGACTTTAGCATGAGTGTCCCGTTCACGGTATTGGGTATGTCCAAGCTGTATGTCTAGTAGCAGGGCCATTACTTTTAGATTAGCACAGATGTTCCAGTTGTAGATGTTATAACATATCTGTTAACTGTATTTGTAATATAAGAGGACATTCCAAAAATAGGTGATTGCAATAAAATGGTACATTACAGGAAAACTTAAAGGTAATTTTTGTGATCAGCAGATCAGAATCCATATAACCAAATATGTCCATGAAGAAGATCTTCATTGTCTGGTGAAACCACTAGGTGTTAGGTTCACTGGCAACTCCAAATTGGGCCAAGTGAGTGAGTATGGTGGTAAATGAGAAGGGGGCACTGTGATGAACTAGAGCAGATATCAAAACTGCTTCCTGCCTTGTTCCTGAACCTGTCATAATCCGCTCCAGTCATGTGATCCTAAATACTGACATCTTTGTTGAGCCAATATAATCAAGACAATAAGTAGAAAAATAAATTCTACAAAGTCCAAACCCCCTGATCCTAACACTGCCACTGTAGGTGCCCTATCCTTGACCCTTAATACCATGCACTGTCTACAAATTGAGTTCTGACTGGGTAACCCACCAGAGTACAGGTTAGATGTATTCAGAAGCATTTATGGCACTAAGTGGAAATGCATCTCAGT
This sequence comes from Erpetoichthys calabaricus, assembly GCF_900747795.2. Classification (NCBI taxonomy): domain Eukaryota; kingdom Metazoa; phylum Chordata; class Cladistia; order Polypteriformes; family Polypteridae; genus Erpetoichthys; species Erpetoichthys calabaricus. Next base: position 28,654,918 of record NC_041400.2, on the reverse strand, counting down.
GCTCACCATAAGTGAAAAAATCAATATACTCCAGCTGCAGAACCTCAGGAGCTCCACTCCATTGAGGAGGTTGTCACTTTATATTATACATCAGCAATAACTCCTAGTTACACCATGGTTAACATTGGGGATGGGGGGGATGGGTTGGTTACGTGACTCAAGTCAAATAAACCAAGTAGCAAAAACCTGCAATCCAACTGGCTGTCCAGCAGAGATACTGAATCGCAGAGCTGAGGAGGTCTGCAGCTGGACCATCTCAAAAAATAGAAAACTAAGGGTTAAGTTATATAAAAAGATTTAATTGGCAACATTAAAGAATGTGGCTCAAATAAAGTCTTTCAGATGCTGCATGCTTTAAGGTTTCAGAAGGACAACTCTTTTTTAAAACTCACTTACAAATCTGGAAAAGGAGAAATGATAAATCAAACAAAGGAAGGATGTCCATTGGATAGTCAGATTTAGTTTCTCATTAAAAACACAGATAAAACCCTCCATGAATTAGACTTGGAGCCTAAAATATTATATCTGAAACTTTCTAAACCATACAATTTGAGAGCTGTCTCTTAAGATCAGGATTCATAGTTATTACTTTGTATGCACGAGTTATTATCATTCCCCCAAAAGCTATAATTATTTTATTTTGAGTGATTATCTATAGTCTGCAAGATATTATCTTGTACCCAGGAGTTTGTATTTCAAATAAACCCGTTATCGTTGTACTCAGAAATTATTATTATCTTGTGTTACCTGAATTATGACACCATTGCGGGAGTTGTTTCATTAAGGTGATGCACATGAATAATTATCCAATTTTGTTTGTATTACAAATTTTGTTCTCATTGATAGGATGGGCTCTTGCCTTTGTTACTCACCTGGTATTCCCTTGTGCCATTTTTGTCCTGGGCTTTTCTCATCTTCATTCATTACCAGTGGGCAGATGGAATATTTAGCATGAGATCTAATTATTATGAATTCCTAATGCAATGAGTCCCTGAAATTTTAAGAACGATCTGGCTGCTGTCCTCCAGCGACAGACCCTCTGAATCTGCTCCAGCCAGAGGACCCAGTGACATCATTCAGGTTCCCCCGGCTGAAGGTGTGAAATGAAGAGTCTTGGCAGAAGGCTCTCTTGAAACTCACCAAGTCTAAAACATTGGTTTAGTCGACAAAGGCATGTGTGTGTATGAAAAGACAGAAGTGGATGCTGAGCATACATACAGCAACTAATTGTGGCTGCAATTCCATAATAAAACCTAATATCATACAATAAGGACTGTATGACTTCAAAAACAAAAGATAGTTCACTACTTCTGTTGCATCATACTGGTCACATTAGGTGTTTGTTTAACTTGCTAATTTCTAAAAGTACTCTCATATTAAACTAATTGTAACAAATACTAAAACAGAACGTTTGAAGCACAAACAAAACAGCAGTTAAGCCAGACAATGGACATGTTTATTTTGACAACAATAAAGTGTCCTTTTATACCATGTGGCAGTTTCCCACTGTTTTGGGACATGGGAAACGCCTCCTAATACAACAAATGCACACTCGGCACTAAACACAGTTACTCTTGTGCTGTTACCTGTTGTGTGGCACTGCTAGAATCTCCAATTACACCTCATACTGTAGGTCAGAAAGCCAAAGTCTACTGATTTGTTTTTGTTATTAAGTTTTGCAGCAGGATTTCTCAATCTTTTTTTAAGTGCGTGTCACAAAAATATTAAGTCGCTGGTCTTAAGGTAAATACTAACCTATGACATAATGAGACGGAACTATTATACTATTATATTGTAGCTTTGTCTCATGGAAGAAAATACAGTACATTTAATATAAGAATACTTTTAGATATTAAATTGTGATGTGGAAATAAGCCTAACATCCCTAGTTGCACTTCTCACTGTTATGATACTCAAGAAATGGAAATAACAAATGCACACTTGGCACTAGACACAATTACTCTTGTGCTGTCTCATGTCATCATGAAGCACAGCTAGGACCTCCGATCGTCCTTCACACTGTAGGTCTGCAGGCAAAAGTCTATTGATTTTTTTTTTTGGTTAATAAAAAAATACAATTGTGCCATCACCTTATAGAACTTTCAAAGTATAAGAATATTTTTAGATATTAAATTATGATATCATCTCACAAATATACTGTATTTAACCTGGGAGGACTTTAATGATATTAGTGGTGTAACAAGAATGAGTCGAAGACATCATAAAGAGTTGGGGCAGCCACCCATATAATATTTTCTCGGCTGCAAAATTGCTTTGTCTTAGTAGCACGATGTGCTTAAGTCAGAGTCCAGAACAGAACTGCCTGTACTGAGGCAAGATGGCAGTTTTAAAGGCCTGGAAGGGAAATGACATCATCAGTGCAGGAACTGGGATTGGCGCCCTCGTGACATCGTCCTTGGGGCCGGCAACAGGTGGGATTTCCCAGGAAAGGTCTGCAAGGGACTGAGAGAGATTGTCACTACACTCCGCCGCCCCCTGGTCTGGCGTAGAATTACTAGTGTTTAGGCCCTTCAGCTGCTTCCCATGCCCACGTGTGTGACAATGGTTAAAAGCAAAGCAAGCAGTTCTAAGGAGATTTCTGCTACTGTACAAATGTAGAAAAAGTAAACTATTTTTTATTATTCAGGGGTGACCAAGTCAGTAGTCCGGACACCCAGGACTACCAGTTCTTAATTCCCGACAACCAAAATACAAACTTGCAAAGTCCCACAAACTACCAGATGTTTCAGATCTGTGTTCCATGCAATATATCCTTAATCACAAACAGTTTCACTATGTTCACATTACAAGCCTCATTACTCAATTCCAATTTTCACTCAGATCAGATTTTCCTGTCTTAACGGTTCACATTCATAAGCCTAAGTGAACTCTTATCTAATTTTACTGTGAACGCATCTGCCCTCCAAATTGGCATCTTTGTCACCAACAACAAAAAACGGTGTATTTGTGAGATGAGTTGTGGTATTAAAACCGACAAAATGGATGCACTAGTAACTAGTGTGTGCGTCACATTTTTCTCTGGAGGATGGCAAACAGTTCATCAGCTTTATATGATTAGGTTGAGAAGGCAAGGAAAAAGCCAGACAACTAGTGGTTGCTGTTTCTTGCAGCTACTGATGGCACTGCTGCACAAGAGATGTGAGGGTACAAGGAAAAAGCCAGCAATAGTAGGACCATGACAGTTCTCACAGCTGTAGCTCTCCTCCATTTATGTCTTGCTATGCTGCTGGTGCTGGCTAAAGACAACATTGCTCAGCCCATGCGTATAGGCAAAAAAACTGATGAATTCCAGCCTAACTGTTCTCATTCATGTTGCATATCTGATCTAGGACCACATAGGAAAGTGACTTAAATCTGATTTGAAAAGATTGGATTTCTGTGTCCACAAAGCCCTTGTGTCACATTTAGGCAAAAAATCGGATTTGAGTCTCTTCAGCCCGGTAATGTGAACATAGTCTAAGATACAAACAAAAAACCCATTTCCTCAAGTACCATCTTAACTGCGGTGTTGCTTTTACAGACGGACGCTTATAGCACACCAGACTACTGTAACACCCCATCTAAAGCCTCGTTTATATGTGACGTGTCCTTGCTATTTGTGAGGGCAGCAGACCAAAAATCACATAAGACCCGGCAACACATGCAGGGTTTTCGCCATGTGCTGCGTACAATTTTTAATTTTTTTTTTTTTAACTACGCAGTGATGCAGGTGAATGGTGAATTTTGAGGACAGAATGGTTATGTGGGTGCCAAAATAATGAGTGGAAGGCTGAATGTGAGGCAACAGGTCATCAAAGCGTAAAGAACATGTGCATGTCTTCATCACATACGTCACAAGAATATTACACTCTAATCCTGTATGCTGTTTTCTGGTGAATTATCTGCACACACACACACACACACACAAACAAACTAGTGAGCAATGCTGTAAAAATTTGCAATAAGTCTATACAGTAATCAATAGAAACAAAAGCATTAGCTGTAAAGCAACTGGGGCAGTGAGGGCAAGAATCACAAAAAGTTGATTGCATTCTCTTTTTACTTACCATAGTTATTAGGATTAAAAAGGCGAGAAAACACATTAACCGACTGTTTACATGTCAGCCTGCAAGATCTAACAAATCAAGATGCAGTACTGAGTCGTTTCATGAAATGTACAACTTGGAGACAAAAATGTTCGCTTATACAGCAGGTAACTCTTCAGCTGACAAGAAGGGTCTGGCTGGAGACCTTTAGCAGCAGGCCCCTGTGTGACTCCCTTATCCACAGGACACTGTGACGTCATTCAGGGCTTTAACAGTGGTCCAAGTGTGACAACTTTTATACGGCTGTATAATAATAATAAAAATAATAATGATAATAATAATACATTTTACTTATACACAGAGTCAACTAAAGATATATGACACAATAAAGCAGGCATGTCAAACTCGCGGCCCCTGGGCCGCATGCAGCCCGCAACAGAAATCTGTGCGGCCCGCATGACAGATCCTAGTTAGCACTGAACTTGTACAAAATTATTACTATCGTTTGTGATTGAATCATTCTGCATCTTCGGTGTTACTTATTGACTTTTCTTACTTCTGCCTTCTGACAAAAGCGCGTTTTCCCATGGCATTACGGTACCAGAAACGTCATCTGCTAGTATAGCCACGAGCCTTGGCCAAAGTTAATGAGCCGCAGCGTCACAACTGAAGTGCTAGGCTGCAACAGGGGTGGCCTTAGGCATGTGCTAATTGTGCACGTGCACAGTGCCGCCAAATCCCAGGGGCCGCCACGCCAATATATATTGAATATAAAACAGAAAGAGAAAATAACGAAACAGCTGACGGCAATGTGGCCAAAAAACATTCTGTTTCTTGTTAATTAGTACGCTGTATTCACAAATGTCGCTAGAGTCAGAGCAGTAAGCTATATGTAGTATTATAATGTTTTGCCGTAATGAGAATATCATGGGCCGCCACTTGGTTTTCAAGTTACGGACACGCGTATATAGAAGCGTGTCATGAGCACGAGGCGGCTATACAGTGTCCGCAACGCTTTCATAAGATACCATATTGACATTGCCAGACGAAGGGGCCACCGATTCTTTCTCTGCCCAGGGCCGCCACGAGCCTAGAGCCGCCCCTGGCAGGCTACACTACTGGCTGGGCTGCTGAGACTGACCACTGGGCAGAACTGACCATCACGAGTAGTAAATAGCTCACATATTTTCACGTTTTTTGCTCTAGTTTCATGTAATTTTGTGATAGTATTGTAACGAACAATTAGTGCAGACTACAGCTGAAGATCTGAAGTGGACGCGAGAAGTTGGTGAGTTGTTTATTAACATATTTTTGTGATTTTGAGTTTGTATAATTATTGTAGGTCAGGTGGCTTTTTGCATATCGGCTTATTTTACAATATAAACTTTGAAGTAAACTTAGTAAAGTAAAATTTGATTTTTGGAGGATTTGTTTTCCAACTTGAATTACTGAGCAATGAATTCAGTGAGCATTTTCGTGATATCAGTTCACACAAACAGGGCATTGCGCTGTTCTCTTACAACGTTGAGAATGCTCCTGAGAATATCCAAATGGAATTGATCAAAGTGCAGTCAGATTCTATTCTGAAGGCAAAATACAACGAAGTTGGTGTGCCAGGCTTGTATGCTTACCTGCCACCCTCGTATGTGCAGATCCGTAAGTTGGCATCGAGGGTACTGCCAATGTTCGGAAGCACTTACCATTGTGAGCAATTGTTTTTGTTAATGAAAGCTACCAAAACCCCACATCGCTCAAGACTTACCGTCGAGCACCTTTCATCCCTCATAAAAGTTGCAGCTGCACAAGATTTCAAGCCTGATATTGACGAACTGGTTACTAACAAGAGATGCCAAGTGTCGGGACAAAAGAAATAAATCTCACACTGTAAGGCTCCTATATAAGCAATGAATATAATATAATGAATATCAATCATCAAGACACTATATAAAAGCGGTCGGGATTGTCCTTCCGTCCCGTGAGTGCAAAGCGTAGCGGTATTCGTTTATCACACAGACTTACTACTTGCGGCTTGTGGTACGAAGCGACGCGATGTGAGCAGAGTTCTGGTGCTCCCATCATTCCTTTGCTTTTGTGCGCGATGCGCTGGAAAAATAGACAAAATTATGTCTCTGAAAATAATTAATGTTGATGGAGTGCAAATGCCTCACCACGTAGTAAATATCAGGGGAAATGTTGCTTGCTTATCTCATCTATAGCTTATTTAGTGCATGAAACTCCGTCTTTAGCAGTACAGATTCGGGCTGACATTGTACGACATGTTTTAAGTAATTGGTCAAGGTTTCAGCCATTTACAATGATGCCGTCAGGAATCTCTTATAGGCCTACAAATGACCTTCAGTATCTCACTGAAATGTCAAAGTCTCAAACTTATGATATCATTTCTGAGCTAATGGCAGCGGGAGAGTTGTTCCCCAATGAGTTTCAAGTATATTATTATGGAGTCCTACACTCCAAGTTTGGACAGGCACTCGAGGGGTTAAAAAAAACTTAGGTTTTCGGGAGATGTTATGAATGGGCACTTTGATGTTCTCATTCCCTACACTTACATGCCTGATGTACACATGGAGCGCACACAAATTGAGGATAAAAGTTAGTCGCCTTAAAAGGCGGGTGAGCCTAGTAATATAATAAGGACCTAGCTAAGAGGTTAAGACTCTAATTCTACACTGTTGTATGGAGACTGCATGGAAATAAATTGCTTTTCTTTAAACTTTATGTGTTACATTTTTTAAAGTTTTCAGTATTGGAAAGAATGCTACAGTAACTTTGTATAATAGTATAATAGTATTTGTTACAGTACGGCCCGCTGACGCACGTATGGCAGTCGAAGCGGCCCACTAATGGTAGTGAGTTTGACATGCCTGCAATAAAGGACATACTGCACCTCAGAAAAACCCTGAAAGTCACAATGTTTTTGACAGGGAAACTACTTTGTGGGATCTAAAGTAGGTCTAAAAACACAATTTGAGAAAACAACACTGATGCAGTATTTCAGGTAATTTCTGATGTATATTTTTGTATATACCTAAGTCATACACAGTGTCAGAATGGGAAGGCGATGGTTGTTATGTGCCGCTTGGGGCCTGTCTAAAAATCCAACAGCATGGCCTTCTGAATTCGATTGTAATTCCTACCATTATCTGTGTGGCAGTGAAATGTGGCAGGCGACTTCAACCAAACGCCTGAACGTGTTCCTACATAAGGATCCTTCGTATCTCATACCATGACCACATCAGAAATGAAGAATATCGTCAAACTGCCACTCGCCCACTAGCTGATATTGCAACTGAACACTGGTTTCAGTTTGTGGGCCACATTCTCCGCATGGCCCCAGAATGCCTATCAAATGTGGCCATGCTGTGGACGCCAGTGCATAGGGAAACAGAAGCAAAGGGGACTGAGGCAAACCTGGCAGCACATCTTTCTCGAAGACCTTTGTGTAGTCAACTTGACATGAGATGAAACCGAGGCTGCTACTGCTGCTGATTGAGCTATATGGCAATAGCTTGGCACCCAACATGCCGCCCGACGCAGTAGGAACTACTGTAAATCTAAGTAAGTAATTATTGTGTACATTGGAATAACACCACACAACAACATGATGTAACCCTTTAAAAATCATCTATTTGCTAAAATATTCTATTTCAAGATGCTAATTGTGTTAATATTGTAGTAGAAGATAAAGTGCTATGCACTTGTGTACAACACAATGTATTTATACTGGGTATTTTAGTTGTGTCCTCAGCCCCTCCACCTCCATCTTGGCACATGTCTTCACTCAATCATCCTCTGCCTTTCACTACAAAAGCCCAAACCACCACATCTGCTGTATCGCCTCCACACCAAACCTTCTGTTAACTCTGCAATCATATCCCTTTCACTCTGTAACATTCCATAGATCCACCTGATCATTCTCATCTCCATTCTTCACAACATTGCTTCACTTGGCACGTCTTACTCCCGGGAAACATACTTGAAGGGGTTTCAACATACAACCCACTAGCATTCTTTTTCAAGATGGATAAAACTCTTAAACCACAGTACGAGCTGCACCCTTATCACATTTAAAATTAAGATTTAAATTTCCAGTCATAAAACTGAACAGGAATGCTTACATGTCACACTGATGTCATCCAGAATAGAGCATGTCACACTGGGTATATATGTTTCATTTTCGTTCTTTTAACTAATTATATGTTGCTTTGTCACTAGGAGTGTGTCCTTTCAAGTCACTGATTATCTTGTTAGGCGGTATCCCCTCCCAGGATTGGCAAGCACCTTCAGTAAAAAGATGGATGGATGGATGGATGGTTGCCTTATTCTACAAGAGCTGCTTTCCTTTGTGCATTCATTTTCATCTGCCTACTAGGAGTTATTATCTTGTTCATTCCCAGTAGTAATTATTTCACGCATGGGATTATTTCTTTTGCTGCAGATATTATCTCAGACACACTAGTTATCTCGTCCTCGGGAATTATTATCTGGTGTGCATTAATTAAGAACATAAGAAGTTTTACAAATGAGAGGAGACCATTTAGTCCTTCAAGCCTGTTTGATTAGCTAATAGCTAAGTTGTCCCAATATCTTCGGCTAATGCTTTTAAAAGCTTTCAAAATGTTAGGTTTAGCTTTAGAACTCAGTAGATTTGAGTGAAGAAGAATTTCCTGGTTTCAGATTTAAATGCACTTGCCCTTAATTTCTACTGGTGTCTCAAATACGCAATTCACTATTTAATTGACAGAACCACCTTTACCAATGCATTTGAGAATTTTTAATTTTTTTGACTATTAACATTTCCATACAAGTTAGTTCATACCTCGGAGCACTAAATACAAGCACACAAGCTATTTTTCTTTGATTACTAATCCTAGAGTTTCAAGCATTAAACACATCACATTCTAGGAAACTATGATGTCATCTGCATTAATTATCTCGCTTTCAGGAGCTATGATCGTTCACACAAAACATACCTGTTTCCAAGGATTCAGTTGAGTACTTCAAGAAAAAGGATCCATTCAGTCCATCAAACACGTCTGATTAGCTAATCACTGACCATTCCCAATATCTCATCCAAACACTTCTTAAAGGTTGTCAAGGTTTCTGTTTGAGCTCCATATCTCGGAGTCTCACAACTCGGTGTAAAGAAGTGCTTCCTGGCTTCAGTTTTAAATGCACTTGCCTTTAATTTTCACTGATGACCTCGAGTACATGAATTGACATTTAGTCAAAAGAAAGTTGCTAGATCTACTTAATGAATGCCTTTGATAATTTTGACAACCTGGATGAGATCCCCACACAGTCTCGAGACTGATCTGATTTAACTCTCTCAGCCTGTCACAGTAGGCCATGTCCTTAAGTCCTATCATGCACTTGGTTGATCTCAGGATTCAATACAATATTTTCCCCCATGTATGATATAAAACATTGTGTAGTAAGTGGACAAAAAAGATGGGGAGTGAGATTAATGGCTGATTGATGACTGATATGTAACTGACACTTAAACTTGATGACTGAAGTGTACAAAAATATTGGAGAGCTAGATCACTCTTTTTCTCTCATCTCCCCTCCTTTGCCACTCTGACCATTCAAATTAATATGATTCCACAATGTCTATTCTGAAATGACTGAAGATTAGACCCAAAATTATTTTTTCACATTTGGGAGGTATGCTGATCAAACCCTGCTGCAGATTCTTATTTGTTTATAACCTTTTTGAAAAGCCTTGTGTGGGTATCTAAACATGGAAAAACATTCAGCAGGCTGTATCAGATAGAAGTATGCATTCTGAAAGCCTAGATATGGCAAAATCAAAGATGCAAAATATTTTTTTACATTTTTAAAGGTCTGTTCTTACCAAGTGGTGTCATCTGGACCAGACATTTTGATTTTGTTACATACTCTACCTATAAAGGTACCAGAATGCAAAATCTGAGCCTGCTAGGTGGTTTAGTTCTTGAGAGACGGTCTTGTGAAACCGATGACCAAATAAAGCTGTGTCAAATTTGATACCCCTCTCCCCTCACAAAATTGGCTGTGTCCTGGAAAGTATTAATCTTACAACAAAATGCTTTTATCGGGTGTCTCCTGGATAACATGGATACATGCGTGGGATTTCTAGAAAATCTGTTGATATGACATGGAATGACCCCAAATGTTTTAATGTGAAGTTCTTTGTAGCTAATAAATAGTAACGAGTCTGGTGTTGTTCTGTTTGATTTAAAGCTCTTCACTTGTGATGATCAATGTTGTAACCTCGTCCTGTCCCAAAGTTGACATTTACTCAATTCTGTTTGACCTCTTTCATTAGTCACTTTGGATAAAGGCATCTGCTAAGTGAATAAAAGTAAATATAAAGCAGAATATCACTGCTCTACAGCTTTTATTGTTCCATTTCAGACACCCAGTCAAGCAGTTATGTTCATGTTGAAGAAGGTTAAAAGAATGTTAGCATGATGTGCAGAGTACAAGTCAAAGGAGGTTATGCTAAAGCATACAACTCAGGGATATAAAGAAGCACAAATCTGGGGGAGGATACAAAACATCTCAAAGACACTGAACATACCAAAGAGCTCGGTGCTCTCCATCATAAGGAAGTCGGAAAATTAGGAAACTACAGCCCCACCGCTGAGGTCAGTTTGTCCAGCCAAACTTAAAGCCGACTAATTAGACTGCCACATGCCAGACACACTGCTCTGATGTCAACTGTCACTCTGACTGAGTTGCAGGAGTCAGTGACTGTTACTAGAGAGGATCATCACAACTCAACAATCACCGAGGCGTTGCACGAAAATGGCCTTTATAGAAGAGAGGAAATACTATAAGAAAAAACATCCTTGCCCATAAAGAACTTGTAAAACATCACGTGGAAGAATACTGAAAACATATGGTAGAAAGTCTTGTGGTCTGATGAGACTAAAGAGGAACTTGTTGGCTTGAACACTAAGTGGTATGCATTACGTAAATCTAATACTGCATCCCCACCATAAAATGTGGTGTTGGCAGCTTCATATTGTGGGGATGCTTTTCATCAGCAGGGGCTGGCAAACTGGTCAGGATCGATGGGAAGATGAATGTTGTGCAATACAGACACATCATGGAGGACATAATCTGCTCCCTTCTGCCAGAAGGTTTAAACTTGCAAGTTTGTCTTTGTGAAGGACAATGAACAGCACTGCCAGAGCAACAATGGAGTGGCTTAAAACAAAGAAAATTCATGTCCTTTAATGGCCCAGTCAGAGTCCTGACCTTAAACCCATTAAACTTCAGTGGTGAGGCTAATAAATTGCTTTCCACAACCTCTACCCACCTAACCTGGAACGTGAAAGAAGGAAAGGCCAAATCTTGTCCCATTACAACATAAATAGAGACTAATCCAGAAAGACTGTAACAGCTGTGAGAGGTGATTCAGCCAAGTACTAAACAGAGGGGTGAATACTTACAGTATAATTTGGTGTGTCAATTTTTTGGAAGTTATTTTTTAAGTAAAATTCTCAGTCTAACTGACTAAAAGCCCAGGTTGTGGCAATCATGAAAGAGAAAAATGGTTATACCATTACAAAGCGCTGTGTGCCCTCAAACCTGCTTAATCCAATTTAGGATAGTGGGGGTCCGGAGCCCATCTCAGCAGCACTGCACCCAAGGCAGTAAACAGCCCTGGACTAGGCCCCAGTCCATCATAAGGCGCAAACCCTCACACACAGACAGTGGTGCCAATTTAGCAACAACCTGCATATCAACTTCTGGTTGAGCGAACGCTGGAGTGACTGGTCGCCGCTGCTCGCCGATAACTTTTTAACCTTTTATTTTTTTAACTTTTTTACGATCAACTTACAATCTAATGAACTGTTTTAATTTTCGTTTTGGGCAGATTTATTTGTTGAGTTTTATTTTTCAATCATTTAAAGCTAGACTGATTTCTAGCTCGACTGCTGATTTGCATGTGTATGGACTATTTTTCAGCCTATCCCCGCTTTGAAACTTACCTGGCTTTGTTCTCCGGACATCAGAGTTGTCTGTGTCTTCGCTTAACATGTGGACCGGTAGGATATTTATTTGGTTTGTGTTTGTTTGGTCCCTCCTGTTGCTTGGTATCCTACCTGCGACAGGCCTGCCTCAGGACTCAGCTGCCGACCTCCTCCGACTTCGCTTCCACCTGTCCGAGCCTACGCTGACTGGGCTGTATCTCCACCCAGACATCATATTCCTCCCCCGTTGGAGATACATCCACCGCAGGTCCCGCTGGAGTATCCAAGATGACAGCTGGAAAATAATAAACTCCATCCGGTCCAGTTCTCAACATCCTCCACGTAATTTAGGCAGAGTCACTGACCACAGTGTGTTAGCCAGCCTAGCCCAGTCGGCTAACACCGTTGCTAAATGCGATAACACCATTGTCAACTTCGGTCTGCTGAACATCCGCTCACTTACGAGAAAGGGGTCTCTCATCCACGATCTCCTCACTGATCGTAAGTTTGACTTTTTCTGTCTAACCAAGACATGGCAACAACCTCATGACTTTTCCCAACTTAACGAATCCACTCCCCTGGGGTTTGTTTACATCTCTCAACCCCGTGGCTCTGGCTGGGGAAGAGGTCTCGCGTTAATGTATCATGAGAAGTGGAAAGTCCTGCCGTTGTCTGTTCCTGCCTTCAGTTCTTTTGAATCTCTTGTGTGTCAGTTAACTGGACCTATTCCTACTATTATTGCAACTGTTTACCGGCCCCCAAAATCAAATAATGGCTTTCTGAACGACTTTGCTGTTTTTCTTACACACTTATCTACTGTTTCATCAAACATAATACTTCTGGGGGGTTTCAATATACATATGGATAATATCAATGTCCCTATTACTAGAGACTATACATCCTGCCTTGAGAGTTTTGGATTCCAGCTGTATACTGATGTTCCCACTCATTCCAAAGGACATATCTTGGACTTGATTTGCTGTTCTGGAGTTACCCCGCTTGATTGTACTGCGGATGAACGCCCCATAACTGATCACTTTCTTATTTCATTCAATGTTAAACTTGCACTTTCCAATACTAAGGTTTCCCATCTCATGTCTTTCTGTAATATTAAGAATATTAACTTAGACTCTCTTTCCTCTAGTATTGATTCCCTTATGGACATTCATAATTTTTCCACTCCTGAAGAACTGGTCTCACACTATAACACTGGACTTAATGGTATTCTTAACTCTGTCACTCCATTAAAAACTAGATCTGTTTTTTCTCCTTTTCTGCTCCCTTTTGAAAGCCAAAGGCCATCAACTTGAACGATTGTATAAAAAAAACTGGACTCTTTGTTCACAAAGAGATGTAGAAAAACCATATACTTTATTTCAAGGACTGTATTGCCCAAACTAAATCTAACTATTATACTCATATTATTTCTTCCAATGAAGGCAACATCAAGTCATTGTTTTTACTGCTTAATAATATCACACAACCCCCGGATTCTTTACCTTCTCACCTTTACTCAACTGATTTTTGCAATTCCCTTATGTCCTTTTTTAATGAAAAAATCCCGAAGATTCATCAGTTTCTCGGTACAGATTCCTCCAGTACTTCATTTGAATTTCACCCACCAACTCATTCATTTCCACTTTTCAGCTTCCTTCTTTCTCAGAAATCTCAGATCTTGTCTGTAAGTCTAAACCATCCACCTGTCAACTGGACCCCCTCCCTACAGTTCTGGTCAAAGCCTGCCTCCCCTCTCTGGTCCCTCTTATTTTTGCTATAATCCACTTTTCTCTCACTACTGGTACTGTTCCTTCATCTTTTAAAACTGCTGCAATAACCCCAATACTGAAAAAACCTGGTGCCGATCTGACTAATTTCAGTAATTTTCGTCCTATTTCTAATCTACCCTTCATTTCCAAAATTCTTGAAAAAATAGTGGCTATTCAACGTCCTTCTCATTTATCTCAAAATAATCTGTATGAATAGTTCCAGTCTGGTTTTCGTCCCTCCACAGTACAGAAACGGCGCTTATAAAAACTACTAATGACCTCCTTATGGCAGCTGATTCTGGTTTAATTCCTATTCTCATCCTCCTTCATCTGAGTGCAGCCTTTGACACTATTTGTTACACTACTCTTCTCAATAGATTATCTTCGACTGGCATTACCCACACTCCACTAGATTGGTTCAGATCCTACCTCTCAGGCCACACCCAGTTTGTTCAGCTTAAAACTTTCACATCCCAACCCACCGCTGTTACTTCAGGTGTGCCCCAGGGCTCTGTCCTGGGGCCCCTCCTTTTCATTATTTACCTCCTTCCCCTTGGTAATATCTTTCATAAATATAACATTAGCTTCCATTGTTATGCTGATGACACCCAGCTCTATCTCACTAGCAAACCTACTGTTTCCTTTCCACCCTCCTCACTTATTGACTGCATAGCAGAAATCAAATCCTGGTTTTCTTCAAATTTTCTTAAATTAAATAGTGACAAAACTGAGGCTCTCCTCATTGGTACAAAATCAACATTATCCAAAACTGATCATTTTTCATTTGATATTGATAATTCCTCTGTCTCCCCTTCCCCACAGGTTAAGAGTCTGGGTGTCATCCTTGACAGTTCTTTATCCTTTAAGTCCCACATCAATAACATCTCCCGGTCTGCATATTTCCACCTGCGTAACATTAATCGTATTCACCCCTCTCTCACTCCCCACACCACTGCTATCCTTGTTCATAGCCTTGTCACTTCTCACATGGATTATTGCAATTTCTTTTTCTTTGGTCTTTCTCGCAAATCTCTTTATAAGCTTTAATTGGTCCAGAATTCAGCTGCCGCATCATTACTAGATCCCACTCGATTCACCATATCACTCCCGTTTTGCAGCAGCTTCATTGGGTTCCAGTTAAGTTCCGCATTCAATTCAAAATTCTTTTGTTAACTTTTAAGGCTATCCACAACCTTGCCCCTCCGTATCTGTCTGACCTCCTCCATGTTGCCATTCCCTCCCGTACCCTTAGATCCTCTTCCTCCATCCACTTTGACTGTCCCCTTCGTCCGTCTTACAACTATGGGGAGCAGAGCATTCAGTTGCTCTGCTCCCCAGCTCTGGAACTCACTACCACCTGAGCTTAGAAATATTGAATCATTTTCACTTTTCAAATCTAAACTTAAAACTAATTTGTTTAAGACTGCTTTTTCTCTTTGTTTACAATTGCTCTGTCGGATTTTAATTTTTGTATTCTAGTTTTGTTTATAATCTATGTTTTATCTATTGTTCGGTGTCCTTGAATGTTTAGAAAGGCACCTACAAATAAATAAAATGTATTATTATTATTATTATTACTGGAAGAAAACTCATGCAAACACCACACTGGCATTGACCAGACCCAGGATGCTGATTCTGTGAAGCAGCAGCACTTGTCACTTGGCCATTGTGCTGTCCCTTTTTTTGAATAAACATATTTTTAAAATATAAAAACAGACAACTAAGGATAATCTGTCTATTGTCCAACTCAAGAATCCAAGTGTGGTACCACATGGTGAATGTAGCCTTTAACACAGGACAGGAGCCCTCAGTGTACCTGGTGCCAGTCCAACATAAGACATTTACACCCAGAGGGTCAGTTTCAATTCACCACTGAATAAACCCTGAAAATTGCTGCATTGTTGCAAGGAAACCCAAAGTACATGGAGGAAAATTAAGCAGTTATGGATTTTATAGATTGCAGAGCACTTTCAAGTAATAATTTGTCATTAGCTCATTAATTCATCAAAGCAAAAAAATAGAACAAGAATTGTGAATGAGTGCTGAGAAAAATCAAAAAAGAGTTAACACACAGACCAAAAATACCTTGGAAAGCCTGAGGATGGGACAAACATCTGCGTTGGAAAACACTGGCATAGCAATTTTAATAAGATCAGAGATGAAAACATGAGGTGTCACAGTATCTGCAGTTATTCAGGCCAGCTGTTTTTAATTCTGTGATTTTAACCAGTAAGTTCTGTGCATTGCAGAAAACACTTGTTAAAAAAAAAAAAAAAAAAATGGCATTCAAGTCTGGAATCGCAGAACGCCAAGCCAAGGCATTTCATACAGCATGTGTTGTATAACATACGAAACACCAAAATGCAACTGTAAGCAATTTAAAACTGCTGGTGGTCTACTGTAGATAACATGCTATAGCAATGAGATTTTATAATCAACCAACATGCAAAAAAATAAGAATGAAGTGGACAGGCCAGTACAAGAACAACAGGTGAGGAGTCTCCATCAGTGAAGTCTCCTCTATGATGCACCCAAGGACGCCAATCTGCCTCACGCTTTCATTTTCTCGACATGCCACTCACATTATAAGGTTGACTCCTGACCTTGCATCCAATGCTGTCATATTCTCTGGTCCCCATGACTCTGAATTAGATTAAACATGGGTGGCACACATAATGGGTACAAGGTAGGGACAATCATAGATGGCATGTTACTTCATCACAAACCTCATGCTTACTTGTACCAGGCCAGGTCATTGAAGGTAACAAAGCCAGTATTTCATGACTTTTACAGTTATGGGGACGTCCATCCCTTTTCTGAAATCACTTAAGTCATGATAGAGTGACACAGGACTTAAGGTAGGAAAAAATCTCTGATGTAGTAGATGAATGAATTTAATAACAGACCAGCATACTGTCACCTCAATGAACCTGCTTTCAAATAGTTTTTTGTTAAATGGACCACAAAACTTTGCTTAATGGCATATCTGAATTGGGCAGAGAGTGATATAAAAATTAACAGAAATAAAGGCACAACCTTGGCTCCTTATGTTGTGTCACCTCAGACTCATGAATGTATATCAGGGGAGAGGCGGTGGCAGATACTTCTGGGACGTCACACATTTATCTCGGCTAAAATGCGTCATGACCATCCTGGCCTAGGAATACAGTGCGAGTCTAGCAGCCAACTCTTCCTGGAGCATGGAGTTCTGGGAAGATATCATCCAAGAAGAGGGCACCCACTTATCACACAATGTCACAAATTCACAGAATCACTGATAGCACAACAATCAAGTGCAGGTCGTCTGATCTGTAAGGTTTAACACTAACCACTGTGTCATCATCCTGGCAATAATTTAAATAACAATATCAAAATATTCCATGTACATTTTTTGCTTTGTCCTACTGGCAAGGTGTTTCCTTAAGAGGCATTAGCTCTCTGGAAATGTGTTCTTTCCAATTGCTGCGTTTTAATTAACCTGAATTTAAATAATTATAAATAAAAAAAGGTATTATCCCCCCTCAGCATGCAATATGACGGTTACAAGATTACACGAGAAGTATAAAGGATAATTTAGCTCACTTTACTGACAGGTTCACGCGGTATTACAGACGGGAAGCTTATGACAGACTCTATCAAGCAATGTGGGGGTCTTGACCTACACAGTCTGCCATCTTTCGTCGCCACGCTGAAAGGATTTTCACCGGATGGAAGACATAATCTTCCGCCCGGCAGCTTCAAAGTGTTGGCCGTAGGTCCATCCTTATATTTGGGTTGCTCCATGTGCAGGCTCCTTCTCTGGATCCAAACAAGGACAGGAAAGGACTCAAACCCCACCTTCAAAAATACAGGAATAGCACAATGCCTACATACAGTTCTCATTCTCCCAACAAGGAAAGAGGATAGTGTGCTGACAGAAGACAGAAATATACTAGTCTGTCTTTAGGCTGACTATTCAATTCTCCAGTTGTCTTTGGCTCTCTAGTCCTGTGCTTGGCTCGGCAATTCTAAATGCTGATGCTGAGCCCCTGTGTACCATACTTGGTCTGCCTGTATGAATGAGTCCATAACAGTGGGCACAGAGAACAGTAACATTAAACTTAATAACAGAACATATTATAACAAGTTAAGATGCTATATAGAATTATAATATCTGATGCTATGATACAACTGATGAGATATAATGATTACTATGTAGTAACACCATGTTAAATGTAACTGTTTGTCCAAATGTACTGTAACTTGTCATTGTTAATATTTACGCTGGTATTAGATGAACAGTACAGAAGCTATAGTGGTATTACACCTCACATTTCCACAAATGATTTTGAAATGTCTACAATGTAAAGAGGGATCTAGTACCTTTTGATTTGTGGATATGACTTTCAAGTATTGTTTTTTTTGTCACAGATCCAGTGACAAAGGGTGGCTTGTTATAATATGTTTTGTTGTTTGATAGCTGCTATCAGTAAAGTGAGCTAAATTATCCTTTATACTTCTCGTGTAATCTTGTAACCGTCATATTGCATGCTGAGGGGGGATAATACCTTTTTTTATTTATAATTATTTAAATTCAGGTTAATTAAAACGCCTCAATTGAAAAGAACACATTTCCAGAGAGCTAATGCCTCTTAAGGAAACACAAGGATAAAGTGCAGAAGGCACTTGATACTGCAGAGGATTGAACAGTCTGCTGTGGCATAAATAAAATATGATTTTAATTGCACATTGTGATCCACATGTCTATTTAATTTACCCAGTTAGGGTTTTGAGGAGGTTGACTCCATGTTGGTGTTAAATTTGTCTTATCTTATTGTTATTTCCCATATCACATCATATATGTCAGAGGGTCACCTTCCGGGCTCATCAGAGGTAAGCACCACCACCCCAGGACACAAGGGGGTACTGTTGCTAAAGGTATTGCCTCATTTTCCACCCACGGCTCAGAAAAACCACCAAATGTGGGCCAACTGACTCCGCCCCTTCCGGTCCTTCGACTATAAAGCCGAGATGTTCCCAGGCTGCCAGACAGAGCTCCAACCTGACCCTGAGCGGTGACTACTCTACAGAGTTATTTTTATGCCGATTAGGTGATACAGCTGCCTTTTATTTTGTGTTTTGGTGCTCCACTGTGCGCCTGATTATTTTGGTGGACTTTTTAGTTATTAAAAAGCGCCCCAACATTTCTCTAGTGGACGTGTGTGTTCCCTCAGTCGATGACACCCATAATAAATTAACAGAAGCTTTCCCCCTGTAAATCACTCATAACTGATTGTACTTTTCTACTGCAAGCAGCATTTCTAAAAATCTCAGAGTACAGATTTGTTATATTATAAAAGTTGATTTTCTACATGTTGCAAATTGCTTAGGTAGATCTGCCATGACCATGCCAAATATGGCTTATTGAGAAGACAAATACTGAAATTATAGGCATGGATTCTACCTTGTAATCTTGCATTGGTTTGTACTGTATTCATGTTTGAAGGATGCTATTTAAAATAACCCAATGTGGTATTTTGAATCCAATTCAGGATCATGTAGAACTGCAGCCTATCAAGATATGTAAAATAAAGATGGGATTCTTTTCCACTGGATGCATTGATGAGACCTTTTTGGAATGCACTACTCTAACACACTTCTCACTAATTATTCTTAAGCAGTAAGAAGTAAAGGCAAGGCTGCTATTGCTGCTTTTCATGCTCTATCGGTCACTTTTGTTATGCACACCTTTAGTGCCTGCCATCTGCTTCACTGACCCCTATTGCTCTTGTTATGTGCCATCCATTTGCCCGTTGTTCCGGATCTCCCCCGCCGCACACCATATGACACACACATTTGCACTGACTTTTCTTCATTTCTTAAAGTGTGGCTGTTTGTGTTAACATACGGCTTTCAAGTGGAGCTTAGTTCTCACTTACTGGCGCATTCTGTCAGCCTTCTCTTTTAGTGTCAGGAAGAGATTCTTACTCCATTTCTCAGCTTTTCAAATGCCTTTCACATATTTAAATGTGTGTAACCAACTCATAATAAGCATGTAAGCCACTGCTTCACAACATAATTATCTTGCCACGTACTCAGTTCCCAACCGTCCAAAAACTTCAAAGTTGCTTTAAAATATGTGCTGGACAATAAAGGGATTGTTTCACTGTGGGGGGGGGGTGACAGCTGAATCTCACTTCTGTGGGGTGATCACACAATGGCGCCAGATTAAGCTTGGTCTCAGGTTATAGATGAAGGCTGATGGGGTGCTATGATTTGATAAGGCACTGCTGATATTTTAAACTTAAAATGAGGTGGGGCTTTATACAAACTGAGCATTCTAAATATTTCTAATGTAGCTAAAAATCCCGAAATAACATTCTGGAAACTCCCCAAGAAATCACCATTGAGGTCTAATATGATTTTTTTACTGGCCTTGGAAGTCTTAACTGAACTGAGCAGGGTATGAAGCGGCTGAATTGATGATTTTCAATGCAAGTCCTTAAAACAGGCTTGTGAATATCCATTCAGCACTGTAGTTTCGTTTATTAACTTTTCATTAACTTTAAGCAACACAAAGCAAAGAAAATGTTGGCCCTCTATTAAGCCCATTTTTAGTAATATTTTTGTTTTTCGGAGATCTGTAACTATGCCAAAAATGTAAATCTGTCTGAAATGTGCACAAGTCAGTTTTAGTATTTTCATAATGTAAAGCACTCACCTATAATTAATGCTTGGAGGACTAACAATATGGGGCGGCACGGTGGTGCAGTGGGTAGCGCTGCTGCCTCGCAGTTAGGAGACCCGAGTTCACTTCCCGGGTCCTCCCTGCGTGGAGTTTGCATGTTCTCTCCGTGTCTGTGTGGGTTTCCTCCGGGTACTCCGGTTTCCTCCCACAGTCCAAAGACATGCAGGTTAGGTGGATTGGCGATCCTCAATTGTCCCTGGTGTGTGCTTGGTGTGTGTGTGTGGGTGTGTATGTGTCCTGCAGTGGGCTGGCGCCCTGCCCGGGATTGGTTCGTGCCTTGTGCCCTGTGTTGGCTGGGATTGACTCCAGCAGAACCCCGTGACCCTGTAGTTAGGATATAGCGGGTTGGATAATGGATGGATGGATGGACTAACATTATTTCACCACAAACAGCCAGTAATTATAGATGTATAAATAGCTAACACCATACTGCGCAGGTCAACGAAAAGCATGGAACAGGAGAATCAAATATGACTTGCTAGCAAGGCCCAGCACCACATCTGCCATCTTGAAAAGTGTATGAGCTGTGCTTCATTCTGCGACGTCACTTTTTTTTGTGTGTACGATAGGAAAGGTCATTTATCTTCTGATATAGTTCAGCCCAGATCAATATACACTTCCATAATGCTTTTCACTAAGTAACAATACGTACAACTTCAAGTAAGGTTGGGAGCACACATTAATAGCACACCCATCACACAACAATCAACCTGGATTGGGATCCGAGTGCAACGGGTGACACCTCAGCACCACACTGGACAGTGTGAGGTTTTTTACAGTGGCTGGAGTGCCAATCCTGCCACCAACCCCCAAGTTTTCTCTGTAAATTAGAGGGCTGGATGCAGAATAACGTCATTCCCAGGATGAAACACTTACAGGTTAAGGGCCTTGCTCAAAGGCCCAACCGAGTAGAGTAACTTCTGGCATTTATGGGATTCGAACCGGCAATCTTCCGATTACCAGCGCAGATCACTAGCCTCAGAGCCACCTCTCTCCCCTAACTTCAATGCAATTACATTAAATTACTAAATAATACAACACTTACATACATAAACATACAGTATAGAAGAACCATATATACAGAGATGGTTAGTCGTGACTCCCCTGAATCAAACCATGTCACACGCACACCATTCCATACAACGGGAATAAGTGTTAATTATGAGTAGTTAAAATATTCTTCTTAGTTTCTTTAGGTGTGCCGATAAATAATTCAAAAAGCACTCACAACAAATTAGTTTACCATTTCAATTCTGCCTTAAGAGTGGTTACCTTTTTATTCCTTTAACTTGTGTGGCATCCACTCCTGATGGCAAAATACTGAAACGCCTGCCGTCGTGTGCATTCAAGCAAAGATACCTCAGTGCAGGAAACGGGACTGGGCAGCACAGATGTGGGTGGGGTTTGATGACTGAGTACTGGCATATAAGAAAGGTACCATGTTAGATGTGTATTTATTTAATCAGTTAATTGATAATGATATCTTTATTTATTCAATATAGTAGTAATGATATTATTTATTTATTCATCACCGTCCCTTACTATATGAATGCAGCAGCAGGTCTCGCTGTTTGCTAACTGTCTGCCTCTGCCCCATCCTGTACTTGACTCTGTGGTGTCTCATGCAAACCTCAGTTACAGCAGCTCGCCTCTCCAGCTCATGTCCGTAAAAGTAAAAAAAAATAAAAGCAGCTTAACTTATTTAAAAATGTCCAAAAGATGGCTCAGTGACACTTTATGCTACATTGACTAAATGTATACAGTAATCCCTCCTCCATCGCGGGGGTTGCATTCCAGAGTCACCCGCGAAATAAGAAAATCCGCGAAGTAGAAACCATATGTTTATATGGTTATTTTTATATATTTTAAGCCCTTATAAACTTTCCCACACTATTATAAACATTTCACGCACAATTATACAGCATAAACCCTTTGTATTCTCTTAGATATTAGGTAAGATTCGTTGAAATTATGTATGTAAACACAGTTTACATACAGTAAAACCTAAATATTATTTTAAAGATATCAAGCGTCTCCGATATCACATATGTTACAGCCATTACGACAGACAGGCCACCAGCAATAAATACGTACAATGCAAGAAAAATTGTATACAGTAAAATGTGTGTACAGTGACACTAAACTATGTACATGTAATAAGTACTGTACGTAAATAATTAATTATGGTTACTCACCAACAATGACACGACGATTTGTCCGATAACGATGAGTTTAATTTTACTGCACAACAAAGGATAGCGTTACAGCTCTTCTAAAGGAGCATCTTCAGGCGACTGTTTAGCACCGCCGTTGTTCTTCTTCCAGTACTCTTCAATCCAAATCCTTAAAGCAGATTCCATCCAGACTACTGCCTTATCACATACACTTGCAACTCGTTTTGCGCCCTGGTTAAAGGACACTGCAGCCGTAGATCTTATATGCTTTTCCTCCTTTTTAAATAAAAAGAATTGTGGACTCATTTATGCTGTAATGGTGTCCTGCAGCGGTGCAGCTGTTTCCTTCCTTCAACATATCCAAAACTTTTACCTTTTCTGCAATCATTTGCATCTTCTGTTGGCGCTTAGGCACGTTAAAGCTGAATGAGTGAGATTAGACTTCCTGGTTAATGCAGCACTCCGTCGCTGAGCCAATCAGCAGCACACAGGAATTTAACCGCGTGCTCTAATTGGGTAGCTTCTCAGCCATCCGCCAATAGCATCCCTTGTTTGAATTCAAATGCGTCCCTTGTTTGAATTCAAATGGGCAAATCAACTGAGGAAGCACACGTACTGTAGACCGCAGACATCCGCGAAGCAGTGAAAAATCCGCGATATATATTCATATATGTTTACATTTAAAATACGCGATGGAGTAAGCCGCGAAAGACGAAGCACGATATAGTGAGGGATCACTGTATTCAGGATTTCAACTGCATTAAAAAGAACCTCACATCTACTGTACATTATCTAAAGATTACAATGATTTTGTATTTCTCTGACACTGTAATTTATTGGCAATGAGCCATAGTTATCTGCCATCTATCATGTTCGAATGCAGACAACAATTTCAGCTTGACATTTCAACCCAGATTTTAAATCTCCATTGGATACTCCTTTGCAAAATTTTTTGCTTTAGAAGTTTGAACTACAATTAGCCGCAGACCATCCACATCAGACAATATCTTACAACACCACAGGAATCTTTTCATCACTTGACTTGGAATCTGTCATCTATGAAAGCAACCTCAGCCCTATGATATTGTAAAATTATATTTAAAAACATTCTTTATGGACACTACTATTACACGTAATTATTGTACATTACCACTGTTATTTTTTAATTTGACTCACTGTTACAAAAAATCCTAATAAACAAAAATATCATAACAAACTCTTTCATCAAGTGACTGCCAAATTAAAAATGCTTCAACTTTTAAACCAGCTAATCAAGTCTATGATTCCACCTGAATTTTATGTCATGCAGATGTTTTCTTATCTGGTAACCCTTAAAATATCCCTTAAAATGTCACCTTCCTGGCCCACAGTGCGAAACTGAAATTGTGACTGGTGTGATGGCTGGGAGAACAGAAAAAACAAACAAATAAACAAGCAACAACAACAAAAAAAAAAGATTAAGCTGGAAGAAAAATCAACAACAAAACACTCCACACAGGTAGATGGATAGATATATGTGAAAGGTGCTATAAGACAGACAGACAGAGTGTAATATTATTATTATTATTGATATATTGATTTTTATTTTGTGCCATGTAATTCACAGACAGAACTTTCACTATATGTAGGTATTGATATAAACATCCATCACCTTAACAGAATAAAAAAATCTAATTGGACGGACAATGCAATCAACTAACAGTAAAACCTGACCAGTGACCTTCATTTCCTGTTCTTTTCTGGTGCTGCATTATTGGGTAGGTTAGTAAGTATGTCTGAGACCTCCGTATCAGTCAGACCCTACTTACATCAGTTGTGGTCTCTAAAGAGTGCTATGCAGCCAAACACAAATGTTGCCTTCAAGGTAAAAATAAGAAAAAAGAAAAACCTGTTTGCTTATATGAGATTTTTCTAGGCTGGTAAGCATTTATGTCCAGTACCTCCATATCAATCCGATACGGCCACCGTTCTACATGCTAGCTTACTCCTGCTTGAGGTGCAGTATTCATGTTGTATCTTGCATTATCTGAATCAACATATGTATTCATGTAAAGCGAGATCTGTACAAGTGAATGCATTATACATAAATGTACATCCAATGAAGTTAATGTTTGCGCCAAAAAAAATCACTTTCATTAAGTCAGCTGTTAGTACCAATGAGACGGCTCACAATAGTCAGTCAGTAGTCAGTAAGTAAGTTCTGGAAGGACGGATAGTTTCTTCCACTACTTTGGGCCCACGTCCTCTGCTCTGGGTAACTCTCTGGAATCAGCTAACACCTCTGTAATAAATGACTCAAGAATCAGTACGTTTAATACATGCTAAGGGCTTGAGTAGTGAGTGGTATGACAGAGTCTGTTATGAAGCAAATTAAATGCAGATTTAATATATGAAGAAAAAGCTAATTTTCAGATTAAATTTGAACGCTAATGCTGACATACCTACAGAGTTCTAGACACTCGTAAGCATTCATTGAGAAGTGAGTAGCGGGGCTTTGGGTATCAGGCCTCATTTGTTTAACACACAGTTTGATGACCGCTTGCAGCTCTGTGAACAATAGCAGTTTTCTGGATTATGCTGGGGAGCCACTGCAGTCAATTTAGTCCTTCTAACCCATGTGAGCTGGATATGTAGGCGGATATCAAAGTGCAGCATTTAAACAGCACTTGTGCATTCACACTTACTTGTGTAGTAATTCAGAAACAGTGTATATGAATATATGGAGCAGCAGGAAAGGGAATGTGAGTGCTAGAGTGCAGTCGGAGCATTTGTTTCATGGAAACGACTGGTCTGAGATGACCTTGGAGGGGACTGTGCATGAGTAATGTCTGAAATAGAAACCATACTGTGAGCATGTGCTGTATTATAGTACTACTAATATATGCTGAGGTGTGCATTAAACACAGCTCAAACTGCAGTTAATCTCATGTGTCCACCTTCATTGTGCATATTAGAATGAGACCATAGCACTTAAGATGTGAAGGGGGTATGCTGAAAGGGGGACAAGGGGGAAATAAAGAAAAAGAAGAGTTGGTGCCAAAAAATCAAGTTCTATAATTCAGCACTAGACATCAAGGCACCGAGTGTTGACCAAACGCAGGCATGGCCAGAGGCCTTCTCACCTTTGTAAATATATCCAAAAACTTTAGAAAACAAGAAGGTTTACAGAAAGTTCACAAAACAGACTGGCAAAGTACCATGCCATCACAGTGACACAGTTGTGACCAAAGAACTATACGCCAAGTGAAAGGGTGCCAACAGGCTGAACAGGAGCAGACATTACACACCGGCCCAGCTCGATTTATGTCTTAAATAAAGTAGCTAGCTGGAATATTACATTTCCTGTTACTGCATGTTCAGGGAATTTTTTAAAATTTTACACACCTTGCAACAGTAAACAGAACAAGAATGACAGTTTTATTAAAGTTAGTTCAATGGGCCAGTATTCATTCAGACATTTACTGGTCCCACACATTTTACTGGGCCGTGGGCCACTGTGGCCTATCCCAGCAGCATCAATCAGAAGGCAGGAGATCAAACCCCAGGCCATCACACCCGAACTCAATCGCACACGGCCAGTTCATTCTCCTTAATTGATCTAACATGCATCTTTGAGACCCCTGGGAAACAGGAGGAGAACACATAAAACTCAGACAGTGGCTTTGTGGGGATTTGAACCTGAATCTTTGGATTAGTGAGGCAACAGCACTAACTCCCCCCACCCCCTTCCCTTGCCATAGTGCTGTCCACCACAAATCCCAACTTGTTAAAACTTTAAAGACAGCAACAAAGCATAAAAGAAGACGAAGATAAATTGAAAACAGAATCACCTCCAGCCATCCTGAAGGTTTTCATGTAGGATGCGCCTTATGTTGTACCCACCACACTTTACATTCATCATCACCATTTTCTTCTTAATATCAATTATGAAACCAAGAAATTATTCACTTCATCATTTGATAAATGGAAGCAGATGGAAGTGAATGGTTACATCAGTGATTATAAATGCTTCCAGGAAAGTATAAAAAAATCAGTAAGACTTGAAATAGGTCCCCAGACGCCAAGGAGAGTGCAAAGTCAAAACTAAAACATTTGCTTGGTTTTTTTTTTGTAAGTATTTTCCCAGGACAAGAGGTTGCAAGAGCTTTGAACTGACATCTGCAGTGCACCAAGGAGGAAATGACGACTCAACTGAGAAGTGGCCACATAGGAAACTGGGGTGATCTGAAGTGGCACGGCTTGATCAGATGATGGGAGACAGGAGACATCTGCATCTGTTATTACCTGAGCAAGGGGGAATGTTAGCAGCTGTCACCCAAGAATTGTTTCATCTGGCTTATCCTAATTGAGCTCACTAGGAGCTGGGGTCCAGCACAAGCAAGCACAGACTACAAAACCAGCCTAGATTGGGGGTTAGTTTAACAAAGCAAAAAATAAATAAAAACATAAAAGATCCAATGACTGATCTGGAGCTGTTCAAAAATGTTCAGGAGAACATGTTGAGGTGACATCCTCAAAGTGTTCGACCTAAAAGTGGACCATTGAGCAGCCACACTGAATTGCAATATTCACAAAATCAACACTGTGATTTAACCTTTTCAACAAAGAGGTGCTGGCCTAACATCAAATATTCAGACACCGCAAACCTCAAGAAGGGAATCCCAAATGCATGAGCAATGTTTGTGAGAAATCTCCACTATGCCCTATACACTGTAACTCTCCAAAGAACAGAAGAAATCTGACAAACGAAGGAGACCATTCAGTCCATCAAGCTTGTTTGTTTAACTAATAGCTAAACTCTCCCAATATCTCATCCTGATTCTTCCTAAAGGCTGTTAAGGTTTCTGCTCAACTCCGTGTCTCAGCCGTTTGTTTCAGAGTTCCACTAGTCTTTGTGTAAAGAAGTGCTTCCTGGCTTCAGTCCTAAATTCACTTCCCCTTAATTTCCACCATTGACCTCAAGCACATGATTCACCATTAAGTTCAAAAGAACTCTTCTCAACTTGCCTTTGAGAAGCCCACACTGTGCCAAGGAAATAATTCCAGCCAAGAGCCCACTAATACACTATAAGAAAGGAATAGGGTCAGCCAATGTCTGTAATCATCTTTATACATGTGGCTAACTTTTCTGAAGATTAGAAATTTGTTTAATGAATTTATCTTAGCCTCATTAATTTAGAACTAGGCATAATATAATTGTATGGTGGCACTGTGATTAGGGCTGCTGCCTAAATGATCCAATTCAGGGTCACAGTGTGCAAGAGCAAATCATGGCGGCACACATCAGATAACAGCCACAGACATTCAAGGTCCACGCACTCAAACACGACCAATTTAGAATTGCCACTTATGTTCGGAATGTGAAATACCACCAAACACAGGTTTAAAGGATCCGAAAATTTGCAGCATGACCCACTGTGCCACCTTAAGATAGTTCTGAATGCTACAGTGCACTGCACTTCTGATTGGGCTGAAGGACACTTGTGTGTGTCTGCATGTGGCTATCAGCTTACACAAGATTCAGCGGGCACAGTCCATTTCACAGACACACTATACACTCCACTGGCTGGCAAATCATTTGTTTAGACCCTCCTGGCTGAAACCCAGGCTCACTGTCAACCTCACTGCTCCAATTAACGTGTCCATAGCACATCCAGCACACAAGATGTTTCCTAGGCTGTGCCACAGTGTAATTCTCAAATGTAATGTGTGTTAGATTACACCTGTGTACTGTTATGGCTAGGCCTATCACCTTTATATAGTGCCTTTAAAGGTGATAAATAAAAATTGAAGGTTAATGTTTCTTAAAGATTTTATTCACAACATGCAACAGTAAGATATACATCCATATATGTGTTGGACATTTACTGTTGGATTTCACAATGGACTACCTGCTCTAAACCAATCCAGTGCCGCATGAAGGCGGAGCTCATAGTGGTGGGCGGGAATTTAAAAAGTACAGAGTAACACCAAATTCATGAATAAAGTTCTATGGCTGAAAAATCTCCAAAAAGGCCTCTATTAAACTTTATAAATGTGTGTCATGTTTGCAGAGGACATTTCACATGTGTTAAAAATAAACGTAACCTGCTGCAAAGAAAAATCTCTCTGTAAAACCAGATTATACTTTGGCATTCAAAGACATCACTGGGCTGCCGGGTCTACGTGTGTCTGTCGCTCTCAGATACGATGATACTGCTGCAGTCAAAATGGGCTTGAAGAAATGGCAGCTACGTTATGGTGCACCATCACTCCCAGTTAAAAGGAGGTTAAAAGAACTGCTTGTGATTAAAGTAGAGTCTTATTTGTGATGGACAGCAGGCATGGGCTGTCCTCACTGCCGAAATGGTATAGGATTCCTTACCTGTGCAGAAGGCCAAGGTATTGAGTAGCCAGGAAGATGATAGGAGATGCCAGTATAAA
The DNA here is from genome assembly GCF_900747795.2 of Erpetoichthys calabaricus. NCBI lineage: Eukaryota > Metazoa > Chordata > Cladistia > Polypteriformes > Polypteridae > Erpetoichthys > Erpetoichthys calabaricus. The sequence continues at coordinate 28,625,797 of NC_041400.2, read as the reverse complement.
AGTGGGTATGCTGCCATCCCGGTGGGGACAGACCAAAGAACCTTACTCAGCCAGGAGGGTACTATAATAGAGAAACAGGGGGAGACAACCTATCTGGACTACATACACTCCAGAGAGACTATATTGCAGCATTCCTATTCCTATGTACCCGTACAGATATCCACAGGGCATCCTGGGAACTGTCATCCCATAGTGCAGCCGCGCTGGGTTCTGGAGTGCTGCAGTAATCCACAATCCCCATTTTGTGGGACTTCTGAATGACGTGGAAATACTTCCCATGGACATGTCCAAGCACTGAAAGTCCTCCCAGGTCATAAATAAAAGGAACCCTACTACCTCATCCCAGGCGAGTGGGAGTCAGGAGTGGATGGCGGACAAACCTCACCTGGAAGCAAGAGAAAGAGAGAACAGAGAATTGCATTTTGTTTGTTCACCTGTGAGAAGAAGCCTTGTAAAGGTATTTTGTTGTAATAAACCTCTTATTTGAGCCAGGGACTTGTTTCTAAGGTTTGGGGTGCAGCAGTGCCCCCTAGAGGTCAAACAATATATTGTATATATATTAGCTGTTATAGTTGTCTAAGTCAGGTTGAAATCTAAGTAATCAACATAGACCTCAGTGCCAAAGTTTACAGTTCACCGTTTATTGAAATGTATTTTGTAATGGTGCTAAAGTTTACAGTTCACCGTTTATTGAAATGTATTTTGTAATGCATGTAGTAATAAAATGCACTGCAACAGATGGTGCATCAAAAAATGTGTAACAATAAAATGAATTGCTAAAAATGTTTGTGATGTACCATACATGTTATTACTACAAATGTTTGTGAATGACAAAGACTCAGCAACCAGACAAACACAAAGACACACTGACACTTGTCCTTTTATTAAGGTGACTATACATAGACCAAAATGCTTCTCTAAACACTGTTTACTGCTAGTGTGCCATGTAGTAATGTAATAGTCAAAATGAATCATTAAGCTTCAGGTAATGAACTCTTGAACTGATAACAGACATTTTACTTTTCTTCTTCTCTCAGTGTCAAGTCTTTTCTTTGGTTTCTTTTTCTCTCTCCCTTTCTCCATATTTATTGTACATACTTGTCTAATACATGGGTAGAAATTGAACCCTGCAATCTCGAAGGTTTAAAGTAAATGGACTGAATGAGGGAAGGACTGTGGACAGAGCCTCTTTAATGGCTGACCTCATAACTATTCACAACAAACATTTTAGCGAACTCTCCCAAGACACGTGTTCTCATTGAAAAATTGTGTCTAGCCCTGTGAGACTAACCTTTGAGAGTGGTGCTTACCTAGTGGGTGATGGGGTTCTGTAGAATTTACAGTATCTGGGTAAGAATGGCCAAAGACAAAGTCTAAAGGCCTTTTCAGTCAAGTACATTAACTAGAGATGTCACACTTCACTCCGTATTCATGAATCAATTGCCCTAGAGGCACAAGGGAGACCATGAAATTGTGACTTAAACGGCAAATGCCTCAAGACATGTTCTCTTCTCTTATTATTACTGGGAAACACCACAAGTGCAGCCACAAGAAAGGAAACCAGAGCATGGTACAAGAAGGTCTCCATGAAGATCTGAGACACACCAAAACAGAAAACAGTTCATTTGACGTTCATAGTGAAACATGAACTATGTCTGATAGACTGCACTAGGTGACCCTGTGGAACAGAAGAGACCAGCGGAGCAGCACAGAGGGGTCACAGATCTGTCTTGAACCACGATGCCTATTCTCAGAGAGCTACTTGAGAGTCACCATTCATGTTTCACTGAGGGCTCCCGAGTGGTTACAAGTATGGCCTGTGCTGCTAGAAGGTCAAACGATTTCTCACCTATTCATGCAAAATCTGACTTTCCTGTTTTGGCAAAATTTGAGCAATGAATCAGAGTACACTGGATTGGTAAAAGCAATCAAGGAGTTGTGATTAAATTACTGGATGAGTTTAAAATATAGGTAGTGCTATAAAAAAATACACAAACCCTATGACACTAAACCACCCATAGGCTTCAACAGTGCTAACCTGATGGCTTAATCAAACGTCTCCTCAACCTTTCTAAAGCTTTGAAAATCAATTTCATCAGATAATGTTCTTCTGAGTGATGACCAGACACTGTCTGCTCTTAGTTACAGTTACAATATTTTCAGTACAACTGCCTTGGAAAAAGTTCTGCCTCATTAGCGACCTCAGGTAGGGATAATAAAAATTGTTTACACTGGCTATGATAACATAAAACGTTCCAAAATATCTGCAACTTGGATGTGTGCCACCGGTCTTTTTCCCAAGCCGACTGCTCCGGGTTGACTACTGGTACCATGTGTTAAGACAGCGCTGCTCTGATCTTAAAAGAAGTTGAACAGGAAATGCACATTTCTTTCAGAAATAACACAAAAGATTTCCTTCTGGAGAAGTAGGAGTATAATTTAAAAACTAGAAGTAAACTTTTCTAAGCACTGAAATTTGTTTTTCTAAACCAGAGGGCATAAATGTAATCATTGTCAGGGAAGAATTGCAAAGACTCGTTCATCAAATTCTAATTAAAGAAACAAAGCCAAAGCAATAACAAGAAAACAGGACTGAGACTAAACTGCAAGGGTCAAAACCACAAAACAAAACACCAGACTTTGTAATAGCACTTGTATACTGACTGAATCCCTATGAGGAAATGAACACAAAGTGCCGCAAGACAAAAACTTGAAAATGCACAGCAATTATGAGATGAACTGTCCACCATAAGTACATTTGAAAGAACTCTGATATTAAAGCGATCGGCCATCAAAAACGTCAAAACTCCTACATTCTCTTTGACTGGCAGGTGAGCTTTAACCACTCAAAAAAGCAAAGTGACAGGAAGGTGAGCTATCCGCGCAAAAATTCAGGACACAAAATGTATTCTTCTTTGAAGGTATTTTGCCACAAAAAATAATCTTTTTATAAAGGAGAAATCTTGGACAAGTGGGTACCTATTGCTGCGCTAGTACTAAACCTTCATAATTCAGGTCATCGAGGCAGACTAACTTATTAACAAAATACTAAGAATAAAAACCGAAATTCTGACACACTTGCAAGTTAAACAATAAAAAAATGAAATCTTCCTTGGGCGAGAAACATAAAGATGAAACATATAACGAAAATAAAGTTCAAGAATCTATCTGTCAAAACATTAAAACCTAACAAAATTTACCTGAAGCAAAAAATTTTTAAAAACAAGCCTACATTAAAACAAAATGGAGTGACATTGAAGAGGGATATTATGTTGAAGCAGAATGTAACATCTGCTCCTTAAACTCACATTTTGTTTCAAACCAAATGATAAAGCAGAGACAGAAAACGTCAAAGAGTATATTTGTTGGCATTGCTTCAAAAAGGTTGTCATCAAATTCTCAGACATGAACAATCTGCAGACACACTTACAGGCAACTCTTGGCAGTGAAATGATCTGCACAATTTAATTAAAAAATTGGTGCACTTATTTAACTTAAAAATGCCCTGTTTTCAAATAAAAATGTATTTATGCCATTTGTTTAAATGAACAAATTGACCACAATAGTCGCCAGTATGACCATCTACAGTACTGCTGGTATTTTTTTTTTTTTGGTAGTTATTCAATGTAAGATAAATGGCCTACTGTCATACCCGTGGTCACGAGAAGTCCAATGAGAAGCTACAGCTAAAAACAGGAGCAAAACTCAAGAAATCAAAAAATCGGGGTCAAATAATTTGACACAGTGTAAAAAATATAAAGAATAATGAAAAAAAAACAAGAGTAAAACATGACAACATCAGTCTCAAGAGCTCAAAGCACTCAACAGGAAGAACTCTGAGGAACAACACTGAAGAAATGCCCAGACCCTCACACCCATAACCAAAAAGAAATGTCACTGGGCCCACCTAAATTAAGAGGCCAGGCTGGACCACCATGTGGACAGAGGTGTGTAGAATGAGGAAATGCATGGTGAGCACTGCAGTATGAAAGGTACCTCAGTAGACCACTTTACTAAATAGAGACCATTAGAAGCTCAAGAGAAGAACTTCAAAGCAAAACACTGTGTGTTAATCATATTGGTGTCCCAATCAAGTGTGTACACTGAATGTCAGAACCTGCAATAACTGTCACACTAAGCTGTTACAGGACCTCATTAGCCAGGTGAATCTAGAAAATTGTCACTTTTGGGGGGAAGTGCTGACATATGCTGCATGTGCCTGGCTGAGGAGTCAATGATGTGAGGCCACCAACTGTGGAATTGAGAGTCAATACTGCCAAAAAATTATTATAGTGTTGGCTTTACATTCCTAATGTTATACTCAATTAGGAAAGAACTGCTGAAAAATGAGCTGTACAAAGTAAGTTATGGTCACTGAACAAATTACTAGGACCACCATACTAATACTGGGTAGGACCTCCCTTTGCTCTTAAAACAGCCGCAGTTCTTTGTGGTTTGGATTCCACAAGATGTTTTAAACATTCCTTTGACTGGTATGACTGCAACTCTAATTTCTGTATGTATGTTTCTATATGTATCCAATATTCCACATACCCTGCTGTTCCTTCTAAGACTCTGTGAAGCTCCTTGAGCATGTGAAAGGTGCTATATGAATAAAATGTATTATTATTATTATTAAAGAACAGTTTCAGAAAATGAATAGATAGTTAGATAAAATCATATTGTTTCTTTCAGAATGAAGTCTGAATGGATTTTGTAATAAATGTGTGCTGTTGTATACCTACCAGAGTGACACTTCACAAATATTTTCTAGGCACTGAACCTCTTAATCCCACTTTAAAGCTGTTGAGAGCAACAGCAGGCGAAAGACAGAAACCAACTCTGGTTAAGGCACCAACACTGAACGTTGTGAGGCAGAAGTGGTTAAATAACTGCTTTCAAAATACTGTATATACTCACATATAAATCGGGTCTTGAAACGCGAAAAATCGATCATAAAATCAGACCCCGACTTATACGCCCATTCAAAAATGCAACACTTTAATTGTTTTTTTTATCTTCTTGCCTTCTTCAATCTCGCACCAGTTTCTCAGGTGCATCGAATTTTGTTGCAGCAGCGCAGTTAACAATTTCTTTCACTACTTCAACAACATTTAATTTAAAACCAGCTTCATATTTTCTTGTGATCGAACACTCCATCGTAGATAAGGGATGCTCTTACGATAAAGGTGTATGTGTGGTCATGTAGGCACAATACATAGAAAAAAAAGGCGGTGTACTCCGTGGTTAGTCTCTCAGGTGGGCTTTAGCATGTCGTAATCTCTTGGACCAATAGTGTGAGTTTTCCCGCATTCGACTTATACAACCAGCATTATAAAATACCAGACATTATACGGTAAAATCAAGCCCCGATTTATCTGCGGGAGAACTTATCCGCAAGTATATCTCGTAATTATATAACATTACCAAGTCCACCTGAGCCAATTCAGGATCACACAGGACTGGAGCTTATCCTGACAGGTTCTGGAACAAGGTAGGAACCAGGCTTGACTAGTGCTGTAGACCAACACAGTGTCCACTCATGTATACCACCACACTCACTCACGTGGCCCAATTTTGAGTAACCAATGAACCTAAAACTTTGTGACTACACCAGACAACACTTCTGGTATATATTTTATGGATTCTGGCCTGCTGATGACAAAAATCACCTTCACATTTTCCTGTCTTGTACCATTTTATTGCAAATGCCTACTTTTGTGATTTTCTCTCATACTGTATGTATTCACACACAGCACAACAACCACAACTGGAACTGGAATTTGTACTGACCTAAAAGTAGTGGCCCTGCTACTAGGAATGTTGCTCAGACACTCAAGTACTGAACCACGCTAAGGAGTTGCATTACCTTAAAAAGAACTGGCTGCTCCATAGACAGAATCGTGTGGCACACAAACCACATATCAACTTAAAAAAGACATTTAGCCTCCTGTTCATATAAAACTTGAACTGATGAAAACTGCTGTGAAAGCGATGAACAAGAACGGCAAAGGATTTCAATATTTGAGACAGATAAGATTTGTTGATCCACAAATGAGACACGTCAACAATGACAAGCAGTTTCGAAGATCTGCTAGTGGGGCTGGAGGAAGTCACATGGAAGACATTCAAGGGTATTGTTGAGAATTTTAATGGCAACTACAAAGCAACAAACTACACCATCATGTTTCAAGAATGCAAAAAGGTGGCTAAAAATTAATTTTCTGCATTCACACTTGGACTTCTTCGCTGCTAATCTTGGTGCACTCTGTCAGCGACGAACATGGTGAAGAAAGGTTATCACCTGAACACAACAATGATGTAAAAGCAGAAACAGGGCAAGTGGAATTCACCACTGCTGTGTAACTTATTATTGGACACTGAAAAGTGAAGCAGCAGAAGCCAAGCAGAAACACAAATCAGCAGCAAAACATTTTAACTACATTGACTTAATGTGATGTGTCAGCTAAATTGAATAAACCGCAATTTTATGTTTCCCCAAATTCCTATGTGACAGAGACGATCTAAAATTCTGTTTGTGTTCAGCTTGATACTGTCTATCATAATTACCAAACAATCTTCAGGATGCAAAACATTTGAAAGAATTTGTTGTCCATCGTGAGTAAGACCCTTAACCTAACCTCCTAAAGGGGTGCTGTACAGTGGCTGACCATGCACTCTGACCTCCAAATATCACACAAAAGGACAATTTTCCCTCAGGGATTAATGTACCACAAAAAAACAGGAAATACAGCCCATAGCACAGTATATTACTTTTAAAGTCTGTATATGATGTTGACTATGCAAGCTTTATTAACTTTCTAGCCATTCGGTTAATCAAATTCAGGATCATGGGGAGGCTGGTCCTGTCCTGGTAGCATCACACATAAAGGCAAGCACCAAACCTGGACAGGAATACAGTAGTCTACCATAGGGTCCACTTAGGCACTGTGACCAGTAGGGGTCATTACAGCACACCAAACCCCAGACACAACCACACAGAGTCAAGTCCCGGGTGTAAATGAAAGATTTATTATACAAATACCTTACAATGGCTACCTTGGGACAGTGACACAGCACAATGCAATTCTTTTCTTTTCTTTCTCTCTCTTTCGTTCTTCTCCTCCACTCCTCCCAGACAAGCTTTCTCCATCCTCCACACCCAACTCCAACTCACCTGGATGAAGTTGAGTGCCTTGTTTATCTTGGACCCATGAGTACTTGCAGTGCTAGGGCATAGGCCACTGGAAACACTTCCAGGTCAAACGGAAGCCCCAGAAAGTAAGAATTACTAATCACGGCAACTCCCCATTGGAACCCAGCAGGACTGCCACCACGGGACTACAGATCCCATCATGCCCTGAGGGTGTCAGTAGTCTGAACAGATTAACACCTGAATTCTACTTTTATATTGGCCAGGCAAGGATCCTAAACCTTGTCCTGGTGGGGATGCTAGTGTAAGGTGATGTCTGGCAGGGAACGTTCTTTCCTTTCTTCCTGCTTTATCCTTCCCCTGCCCTCCCTGCCAAGCAATGGACTGGAACCTATCCAAGACAGGGACACCAGCCCATGCATGCTGTCTATTACAGTACCCATGCACATTTACACCATTTTTTTCTCTACAAGAATTATTTTTTGGGGTGAGAGTTTTTTGTTGTCTTCTTAGGGAGTCAAGGCTTGGGGGCTGTCAAAAAGCAAGGCCTGTTAAAGCCCATTCGGCATTACTTGTGTGATTTTGGTCTAGACAAGAAATAAATTGTTGTTTTAGTTGTTATTCACACAGGGCCACTTTGGAGTCACCATAACGCACATCTCTGGTCACCATTTAATATAGCATACAGAAAAAAGCACACAGAAATCCAGCCCTCTGAAGTGGTAATTGCCGTGCCTTCCTTTTCAATATAATATGTCTGTTAAGGAAACAATTACCAATAATGTATGTTCACCGCAGCCTAAAGTGAAACAGAACGTAACCCAACTATTGGATCAAGATAAACATGACGAAGGTTAAAAAGAGCCCGGCTTGCATGGCACTGTCATCAGCTGAACAAAGCACACGTGACATCACTTAAGGGTTGCCTATCGGGAACAGAACCCTGCAGGACTTTGTTTTTCATTGCATTTCCTCAATGCTGCTCAAACAGCACCAGCACCACCATCAGTAATAATCTTCAAGTTAAGCCAGAAAAAAAAGTAAGAAAAAAATAATAAGATCCAAAGAAATGCTTGTTACTCATGCTTGAATTGCTGAGACAACTGATGCAGATTACACTACGGAGGCAACAACGAGCCTTGGCACTAAATCGTAAGTGTGGGCAAAGCGTGTGGAAATAAAGTCTAATGTGACATGACGAGATTTAGGAAAAATGCCCAGAAATGCAAAAAAATATATATCTTACCAATTTGGAAGATGTGCTCGGAGAAGCTCGATTTTCAGTAGTTTTTTTTTTTTTTTTTTTTAAGCAATCTGTTGGTTTTAAAATGCTTGCCAGTCGCACTCCTTAGGCATGACTTGCTTTCCATTGTATATTCTTGGTCATGTACAGCACACACACATTCACTCTCACATGTCATTCTGTGTTATCATGGGACTTATGTGGCCAATGAAAAAGAGAAGGCCGCAAGAGCTATAGTGGCCTCCACATTTCACTTCTGCGTTTGTGTTGGCAGGACACACGTTTTATTACTTTCAACTAAGTTCAGCAGAGTCTCCTTCTAACATGAATGTAATAGGGTAAGCTTTGGTGTTTTAGATGGCTGACTACGGCACATGGGCACAGCTGGCTGCTGGGGGGTTCAACTCCATGCTGAATACATGGGCACTGACATCTCATTCATCATCATTGCAGTTTATTTCACCGGTTCTGTCCCAGGAACCCCCAGATGGATTAAGCAGGCTCAAATATGGACATATGAATGATTCTGCCTTGTGCTAGTATGGAACTCCTCCAGCCTAGAAGGACCAGAGAAAAAAATATTCACCTCAAGGACATTTATGTGTATAAAGAAGGTGAGGCATTGGCATGGACATTGCCCTTAAACCTGTGATAAATGTCCTCTCTTTGAGCTGCAAGATTACACACAGCACACACTCATCCATAGTCTTTGCTTGACTCACATTTCCCATAAATTTTAATATTTCAGAAGCATAAGGATGGGCAGCATGTGCATGTCTTCCAATTGCAGTGCCAGCTGCTCTTGTAGTTTTTTTGGAATGCCAAGCGGCAAAAGATGGCAAAGCATAGTCTCTACTGCAGCTTGTGAGTGCTAGTTAGCCTGGGCCCGGGAGATGATTCTTAAAATGTGGCACAGTTAAGAGGGCACATCTGGAGTTTAGAATTGAAATAATCAATTGGCTAGATTTTATAGCAGTTCAATTCTGTTCATTCTGATAAAGAATTCTTCACTTAGTTTGGACTCAGGGTTGTTACAGAAATTAGTAAATATAACATGACAATGGTAAAGTACATTTAAAAACACCCAGTACACTAAAAAGAGGAATTTCAAAAGAATTCACATATTCAGCTCTAATCTTACTATAATTGTACTCTTAAAATTAACAAAATCTTCACAAACGGATTTTCACTCTGATGTCACTGCCAGCCCACCTCCACACAGCATCCTGTTTATGATACAATCACAAGCTGCAATAATTCTTTTTATATGTTTACCTCCTGACAATGGCGACCCTTAGGCAGCATCACAAGTCTCCCCAATAAAGGCCTATCTCCCTATCGACAGCAGCAACATATTGTAACAGAATGTTCTCCATGTCATGCCACTTCAAAACTGTAACATGTGCTGCTTTAGACTTTATAGGCAAAGGAAAATGTCAAGTCTCAGTATCTTCTCTTATAAACTTCGCTTCTACTGTTGGGGCTTGCATTTATAACACCTCATAAACAAGTAAAGTCAAAAAATAACTATAATGTGGAAAACACAAACATGGAGCCCCAGCAATGATGTGTGTACCATAGGGCCCATGGGACTTGTGCAGCATAAAAAGAAATACAATTAATCACTTGTAAAATAAATGAGAAGCTCTGCAAAAAATATTTCAGTTCACCGTTATCCAAGGTGACTTACACAATCAAGGTGCTTTAAACTGTTCCCATATATAATGAGTGAGGTGTGAGGATGTAACAATTTTAAGGTGTTGATGGGAATTTATATAGTGACAAGGCAGGCATCAGTGGCTGTGGACAACTGGCTGGTGCCTCACTACCAGTCCAAACTTTGAAATGTTCATGTTTTTGATAGAAACAGATACCTTTTATTATCAAGATACCATTACATTGATTTACAATTACAGCCAAGACATTACTACTGTTGCTAATGGTGATTAATGCTTGAATTATTGAATTGATTGAATTGATTACTGCTTGATTTTTAATTTATTTTTTACAACTGACTGCAAAGTCACATTTTCAGCTGTCATTCCTTTAGTGTCATAAAGCTCAAATCCCTTAGCTTATCCTTAATTAGTCATGTATAAATAACAATTGATTATTAGATAAACCTTTGTGATTGCATTAGCACTACCGAAACCTGTTATTCTGTTCACCTGGGTTGGAAGACACTGGAATTCCTAAAGTCTAGTTCTGGGTTCAAAAGTGGCCAAAATAAAACAGCTGTCTCAAGAAACATCTAAGTCTGTTGTTTTTTTAGTAGAATGAAGGTTACTCCATGTGACAGATTGCCAACAAACTGAAGATTTCATACAAAGGTGTCTATTACTGTCTTGTTTGAAGAGGACCAACTGGATGTGACCAGGACAGAAAAAGCAGGGGAAGGCCAACTGCACAAGAGCATAAGGACATAAGGAGCATCAGAGTCTGTAGCTTGAGAAATGAATGCCTTACAGGTCTTCAGCTGGCATCTTCCTTAAATACACACCAAGTACTACTGTTATCTGCAATAGAGATAAGACAACTCCAAGATGCTGGACTATGAGTCAGAGTTTCAAAGAAAAAAGCCACATCTGAAACTGGCAAATAAAAAAAAGGTTAAAATGGGCAAAACAACACAGACATTGGAAGGAAGTTGACTGCAAAATTAATTATGGTCAGCATCCCAGAGTCATCTTTTTCTCTGTTGTTGTACTGGTATTTGGTGTGTATTTAAGGAAGAAGCTAATTGAGGACCTACAGACTCTGATGTCTTTGTTCTCTTATGTAGTTGCTTAACTTAGCTTTCCCCCTCTTTTTCTGTTCTGGTCACATCTAGTTTGCCCTCTTCTCTCAAGACAGTAATAGATATCTTTGCATGAAATTTTCAGTTTGTTGGCAATCTGTCACATGGAATAGCCTTAATTTTGAAAAAAAACAAAAAACAACAACAATAGACCGACATGTTTCTTCAGAAAGCTGCAACTTTTGGCCATTTCTTCCTCCAAACTAACCTTTAGGAAAGCCAGTACCTTACAACACAAGTGAACAGAATTACTGTACTGATTTCAGCAGTGTTAATGTAATTACAAAGGTTTCTCTAACAGACAATTTCCATCTAAAGTTTTATACATAACTAATTAAGGATAAGCGAAGAAGAAATGGCTGCTGAAAATGGGGCAGTCAAACACCTGAGCTTGGGAGTATCACTCAGGATTTGGCTCATCTTATCTTACGGGGAAGGATTTGGATGCAGCACTGGCACTAAGCCCACTTCCACTTGCCCTAGAATGGAGGAGCACAATCCGAAGGAACCATGATGTCACTTCTGCCTGAGAGAACTAAGGCCAGAGTTATACTTCACGTGACGCGACGCAATGCATGCTGCAGCAGACGCTCCTCCTACGCAAGCGTTGAAGTGTTTATACTTGCACGCGTACTTTACGTAAATCTGGAGGAATCCGCAAGGTGGCAGTGCGAGATATTATCACGTTGAGAACATGTTCGGTTAAATTCCGATGACACCTTACCGCAATATCTCTGAAAAGGATGTATATTGATTAAATCCAGGGATGTGTCGATTCCAGCAAGCATTGGGCATGAGTGAGAAACAATCCCTGGATGAGGCCTCAGCTCATCGCAAGGTGAATACAAGCACACACATACACTAGCGTCATTTTAGCGGTACCAAATCCCCAAATCTGCATATCTTTGGAAGGAAACTGGAGCACACTGAGGAAACCCAGCAGGAAAACGTGTAAACTCCAGGCAGGGAATATCAGCGACGTGACTCCCTGCAAGATAGCAGCGCTAACGCTCCACCACTGTGTCACCCCATGTGTGTAATTATTAACAGTATTCATTATTTAAACAAAATTACCGATTTATCTGTAAAATGTAATATACATACTTTAATGCTTTTCATCATGAAAGTGATATCAAGTATAAATCTAAGGATTCTAAATGTGCACAGAGTTGGAATATCATACATTTAATGTGCTCAGTGTGGCGATCTATTGCTGGCGATTCACTGCTGTCAGGAGCAGATGAAGCTCTAGAAAAAAAGATGGCACGATGACGGTATGTGAGAATTTTAAAACGTATTGTGTCATTACGATCGGGAATATGCGACACTTGAATATAAAATCACCATGAATACATCTGTATGTCGGCATTTTGCTTCACCATGTCAAACCATTTATCAAATATCGAAGCACGCACACCGATCTCGTAGGATCCGCAAAGCAGCTTTCCATCACATGTAGATAGTAAACAGAGACTCTGACATCACATTCCAACTTTTAGCACACTGCGCCCCCCGACTTTTTGCTGGTACTGCAACTCGCGTACGCGTTGCGTTAATTTCTGAGGACCTGCTCAGAATGCGTGGCGGCCATGATGCAGGCGCATACGTGTTCTGAGCGTGAAGTATAAATGAGCCCTAACGCTCCACCACTTCCACTATAAAGTCACCTGATGATTGCAGCCCGGTCAGACCAGACCACAAACTCATGAAGAGAAGATCTCCCTGATACTGAGCAACTGAGACCAAACCTATGCCATACTAACCTTGTTTTTTTGCATATTTCACTACCAACCTACCTTGGACAAACATACAGGACACCCATGGTGCCCCAGCTTTTCCCTCATTTACCTTGTCTTTTTTTCAGAGGGCTTTGCAGCCATATGTGAATGAAAAATTAAAAATCAGTCATTTCAAGCAGTAATAGCAATTACAACACTAATAATGTCTTGGCTGTATTTCTAAATCAATTTAATGGTATCGTAATACAAAAAAGAGGTATCAATTTCTATAACAAAAACTTGAAAATGTCTGTGTCTTTCCAAAATTTTGACTGGCAGTGTGAATTTAAACCAAATCTATAATTGAGGTGCAAATATTTTTCTTTAAATTTAATATGCCTCAGCGAGGATGAATTACTTTTCATAATGCTATTTTAAAGTGGTTCGATAAGTTTCAATCTCCTGGTCGTGTGGAGGATGTGTTTGTTAGACCATTGAGAACTCAAAGAACGCCAGAATACTGTATATCAAAAGGGTGTGACAGGCTGTAGAGCGGAGCCCTCTGTGTTCAGCATGACATCAATCTGAAGCATTAAACATTTTAGACCAGTGACTAAACTGCATTGATGATTTATTTACTTTCTGGACTATTTTATTTCTTCTCTAACTCTATCCAATCATTCATACTATCCTTTCAAAATGGACATTATTATTTGTCATATCCTCATGTCACACTTGTTTTTTAAAGGGGCTCAGGTACAGTAAATCCAATTAAATACCCCCCATCACGCAGCAATTTGGAGGTCAGCAATGAACCAACAGCCTTGTGATGGTCCACATTAAAAGAAGTTAGCAAAGGTGGCAAATGGCCAGCCTCTCTTATACCGATGTATTGCATACTGGTCAGACAGGGTAAGAATTTTATTATGACAATACTACCACTACCAATACTACTATATCCAAAATATTACAGTGGCTGACTTGTTTTGAACAGAAATATGCAGATCATATCTATTGTGGCCACCAGGAGGTACATCAGCACCCCAATAACCAACACAGATAGGCTCAGACACAAGTGCTACAAATGCAAGGCTTCTGTGTCGTGTGAAATTCTTCTCTGGAATAATTTCCCACACCATAAACACAGTACAACAAGCACAGCAATCTCCTGTCTGTCTTTGTCCTTCTTCTGTCCGTTTGTCACTACCTCCTCCACTCCTCATTCAAGCTCTGCTTCCTTCCTCCCGACTTTGGCTCCTGGACTTGTGGCAGGCAGCTCCTCTTATTTTATCCCTGGGAGTACTTCCAATGTTCTAAAGGCTTTGATAGAGAGCACTTCCAGGTAAGGCTGATGACCCACAAAGTAGAGCTCCCTAATCCCTGTGCACCCCCTGGCAGCTCCCACAGAACCCAACAGGGCTGAGTCAAATAACTCCAGTTCTCATGATGCCCTGTGGGAAACCATGGCACTGCTGCAACCCAGGAGGGCTGCCATCTAGCAGTCGGGGGGAGACAATACCCCTTGCATGCTGTCTCCCCCTACCCTTCCATGTTGAGTGCATCCCGGCCATGGAAAGGTGCCGGTTGTCCCTCACATTATACAGACTTCAGTGTCTAGCACCACCAAATGTAACTGGAAAGGTAACGTCTGATTAAGGCAGATCTACTGTTTACTTAATATAGGTATATGTCACACAGAATGCAAGTTGAATATCGTTTACATATATATAAACCTACTGTGACTTGAACCCTAGATAGGAGACTCTGGGATGACACCATAGAAAAATAAGATGGTGACTGGCCTAAAGCCAATGTCACATTATGTGACTTCTTGTCATTGGGTATGTCAGACTTGACGGCCTGGACCATGTTAATTTAGCAAATGCATGACGACTTCCCAGCACAGTTGTACTCAACCCTTTTTGTGACAGCTAATAGCATAATGCCTGACGGAGCTAGCGCTGCACCAAGAGTTAACAGCTACAGTGATGTTCAGTTGCTGTCTCTGCCCATTTTTTCTCTTCTCCATTCTGTTGTGTATGTAAAACACAAGACATCAGAGAGATGACTTTCTCTTCTGCTTGTGAGATCCAAAACACTCACATCCCTTATTCGTCCCTGCCGCATTCTATAAACTATACTCCTGGATGAGCATTCACTGGTTGTCAGCACTTATACACATAGAGTCCATCTCTATGACTAAAGACAAAACCAAAAGTGGACTCGTTAAAAGTGAGTCGCTGCGCAAGTCACATTAGGCGACTGAACTCACGGAAACACACACCTGACTGCCTCCTCTGACCCTCCACGATTATGTAATGAAAGCTATGACTGAAAATCACTGAAAAAGTTGGCTAATGTGACTACAATAACCCTAAGATATGAGGCATCTACAGGGGGCACTCCAAAATATTGTGCAACAATCCAGACCAGCATGGCCTCATTATGTGCTTTCATCAAGAGGCAATAAGCTCAATATAAACCCCAACAGAGGCACTGCAAATTCACTTATCATTATGATGCTTTACATTTATTAGATGTCTCAAAACTCCAAGAATTAAAATACTTTTCTAGTCATAATATGAACAAAATATAAACTGTACAGTATGATGGAAAATTCTCTCTGCAATAATAATAAACATCAAAACAACTTCTGCAGGTGTTTACACACCATACTGTAGAAACATATCGTATTTATTAACAAACACTGCCAAATTTGTGATTTCATACAAAGTCCTCAATGACCATCTGATTTGAAGTATTCTCCAAGTAATCCTTATTTGAAACAAGGCCGCCCTCTAATAAGTGTATAAGCAAGGGGCCAGTTTGATGAAACCTTATGCAATCTACAATAATCCCAAATGCTTTCTCAATAAATTATTTGTACCAAGACAGCATCTCTGAAATATCAGCCAATTTAATCAATTCTGAGTATTTTTTCTTTAAAACTAACCAGTCGTGAAACTAGACACAGTGCGAGTGAAGCAGCTGCCCCACCATCCAAGGCGACGGCTTGGTTGTTGTTTCACAAGGTTTTATTATTTGCCTACTTAACATCAAAATGAAAAGATTAATGGCGTTATCATTCCCACAACTCCATAAATCTTAATTATGACGATTGATCGTTTATGTAGCTTATATGCTTGAGGTACCTCATTGACAGTGGTTATTTTTTAACTGGATTTAATTTAATTTCATGTGAGGGGGGGTTAGTTTATTTATATATCTAGTTACGCCACTGAAAGTAACTCAAATGCAATGTGTAAGCAAAACCTGAAAGAAATTTAAATTATTAAATAAAAAGCTCATTTAGAAATATTTTAGTAGTAGTTTTTAAAGCACTTCTCTCACTGTTGAAGAAAAGTGTTAATATCTTTCAACAAAAATGTTTCCCTTATATACAGACATGTCATGATGGCGTTGTCTCTCCGTATTGTGCTAAATTTCTGCCATGATCATCACATGCTGTCTGCCAACATCCAAATTGAAAACAGCACTAATAAGTTATATCTTGGCTACAAAATGTGACTATCAATGAGATGACTCAGAAATGCCCTAACAGCATAGTAGGTATGATCACCTGACAGATCTCCTGACAACATTATACTGGTCTGACACATAAATTGCCTTGACTTTTCATTTAACCTTCACATTAATATTCTTTTCCGTCATCAATGTGTGTGACACAGAAGTTTAACTTTACAGTAGGAACTGCACACATACAATGACTACTGCTAGCTAAATGAAACACGATACAATACATGCTGTTTCTCTAAATGCATTCCATGAGCATGCACTGCATATAACAGCAATGGCACTTCAATAAGTTAGACATGCTTAATTGTTTACCCCTTGACAACATACATTTTATTTCTGTTCTTGATTCAATTCTAGTCTTTTATTTTTAATGGATTTATGTGAATAATTCCATAAGTTAGGCAGACAATGACTACATACATATTGTAAATGGCCATGCTGTATATTACAAATGTGGCTGTTTTAGAGAACCACATAAGACTTCTAGTTCTAGTAAAAATGGTGCAAATAGCTTCATCGAGACCAACCTTGCTCGATTCTGTCACCCTCAACACCATTGGCCCAACTGCTTCTAGCAAGAAGTAGCTAAATAATAAGAAGGGAGAGTTCTTTCAACAGTTTGAAAAGTTATGTAGGACAGCTTTTGGATTCCTTCTGCTCTTACAAATGTACTTATTGATCCTGCTTTTTATTAAACCTGAAGCACTGCAGCACAGCTTGCCGATGTTGCTAAAAGCCTTTTCTTCCACATCCTGAAGCTCCCCAGTATGAGTTCTCCTAATGACTGAAACGCCTCAGGGGCCACATGCTGCTAAACTGTAGGCACTCAGGAAGGAGGTCAAGTTTTAAGACTATGGATGCAGAATATTTTCCCAGATGTAAGTGACTTGTGCAGGAAATCATCTTTTGTAGAACTCTGAAGGTTGTGGAGCGCATGTGGCTTCTCCATTGTGCCTAAGAGGCCATTGCAGTGAGCCGCTCACTGCAATAAAGTCAGATAAAGAAACTCGGAGAGGGCACAGAGCAATAAAGTTTTTCAGGGGCGTTTCTGGAAAGTCAGCCAATATCGAAAGTTAAACTGGAAAAAAAAAAATCTAAGATTCCTCTTGAAAAGAATAAAATTTCTGTAATGGTATTTTCCAGTTTCCCATTCCAAACTTGAATACAATGTCTACATTTTTCTTTAAGGAATGTAAGAAATGTAGGCAAAAATGGCACATTTTCATCTGTCAGACTCTGCTCAGTTACACAAGACTTAAAAGACGAACAACAAAAATATGAAACATCTTAATGGAAAGGATATGATGTGCTATGACTTATGAAAAAGTAAAATCAGCCTTTTAAAATATACTATATAATGTGGAGGTCACTGAAAAATATCTGCCCGAGATTTTTCTTGTCTGCAATCTAAACTGAAATTTCTTATGCAGCTGAATGAATGTTCTGACAATGAAGATGATGGCATATAATATGACTTTGACTTGAGTACATGATTTGATAGATAGATAGATAGATAGATAGATAGATAGATAGATAGATAGATAGATAGATAGATAGATAGATAGATAGATAGATAGATAGATAGATAGATAGATAGATAGATAGATAGATAGATAGATAGATAGATAGATAGATAGATAGATAGATAGATAGATAGAATCTATCTATCTTTCCTAAAATCAATGTTTTTTAGTATTCTGAAGACCTGAATTAGGTCCCCATGCAGTCCCTTCATTAGAAACTAAACAGGTTTAACTCTCCGAGTTGGTCACAGTAGGACATGTCCTTAGTTGGGATGCACTTGGTTGTTCTCCACTGCACAGCTTCAAGTGTTTCTCTGTGTTTCTTATACCGTAGTGACCAGAACTGCACACAATCCTCTAGACGATGTCTCTTTAGTGCACCATATAGTCAGAGTATAACGTCCCTCAATTTATTGTCGCCAGTTTTTATGATATAACCTAACATTTTAATTGCTTTTTTGATTGCTTCTGCACAAATTCTTTTGACACACATAACATGTACAAAATTCTTATAAAGTAAATATTATGAACCAATTATCATAAACTTTTAAGAAATTGTATTTTGTGGTCATCTATCTCTGTTCAGAAATGTATAATGCCTTTGTCCTGGAACAGTCTGATTTGGGGCTGCCAAGCTGTGCCAGTCATGGCTTCAGCTCTCACGCAGCGGTCTTATTAAAGATGACTTTGAGTTGTCGTTTGTGTGGACCTCAGTCACTACTTACAGCAACCTGAGAACATGTCCCTAGAGCTCTGACTTCAGCAGACCCTTGTTTTGAGAAGGATGAAAGCCATTGAATAGAAAGGAGAAAATGTGAAAAAATCATAAGGTCATTGAACTACTTGAGTAAAATGTACCAAGGAAAAGTAAAGTGTGGAGTGAATGTTACTGAACGATTTATCACAGTCTGGCATCAGCTAGAGCTGCGTTTAAAGAGAGCCTTTAATGGAAGGGTAGGCCACTTTTCCAAAATAAGACAAATTCTCAGTAGCAAAGTAAATTACTGCCAGTGCCCAATCTAAACTGGTCAGAAATGAGTGTGTGTGAGTGTGCATTGGTGTGTGTGTGTTCCCAAAAAAGAATATGCTTCCAATCCAGGGTTGGTTTGTGCCTTGCAGTCATAGTGCTGCCATTTACTCAGGCACCTCACAGCTCTGTACTGGGAACACTGGCTTAGAAAATAGATGGAGGAAACCTTTTCTTATTTATATATCTTTATTCTACATACCTGTACCTAATACTAGAAGCTACAAATTGTTTTCACCCTAAACTATTGCTACTACCTAAATATCAAAAGTAGCCCATGTGCTGCCATGAAAGTTACACTAATTGATTACATTAAAAACAGAACTACAGGTCAGTGGACCAGTACTCACAAGTAATAAGACACTATGCACACTTTTAAATTCTTTTGACTTATTTGTCACGTCTCTCGTTCTGCACAACTTGGAGTACCACTGTGCTACCTGCCTTTAATTCCAGCCTGTTTAATAATCATAACACAATTCTTACTGTTTTTTTGTTCATGGTGCCAGAAAGTGGCTATGTGTGGGATGTTAGATAGATAGATAGATAGATAGATAGATACTTTATTAATCCCAATGGGAAATTCACATTCTTCAGCAGCAGCATACTGATACGTAAATAATATTAAATTAAAGAATGATAATAATACAGGTGAAAAAAAAAAAAAAACAGACAATAACTATGTATAATGTTAAATATTAACGTTTACCCCCCCTGGTGGAATTAAAGAGTCGCATAGTTTGGGGGAGGAACGATCTCCTCAATCTGTCTGTGGAGCAGGACAGTGACAGCAGTCTGTCGCTGAAGCTGCTCTTCTGTCTGGAGATGACATTATTTAGTGGATGCAGTGGATTCTCCATAATTGATAGGAGCCTGCTGAGCGCCCTTCGCTCTGCCACAGATGTTAAACTGTCCAGCTCCATGCCAACAATAGAGCCTGCCTTCCTCACCAGTTTGTCCAGGCATGAGGCGTCTTTCCTCTTAATGCTGCCTCCCCAGCACACCACTGCGTAGAAGAGGGCGTTCGCCACAACTGTTTGATAGAACATCTGCAGCATCTTATTGCAGATGTTGAAGGAAGCCAGCCTTCTAAGGAAGTATAACCGGCTTTGTCCTTTCTTGCACAGCGCATCAGTATTGGCAGTCCAGTCTAATTTATCATCCAGCTGCACTCCCAGATATTTATAGGTCTGCACCATCTGCACACAGTCACCTTTGATGATCACTGGGTCTATGAGGGGTCTGGGCCTCCTAAAATCCACCACCAGCTCCTTGGTTTTGCTAGTGTTCAGGTGTAGGTGGTTTGAGTCGGACCATTTAACAAAGTCATTGATTAGGTCCCTATACTCCTCCTCCAGCCCATTCCTGATACAGCCCACGATAGCAGTGTCATCAGCGAACTTTTGCACATGGCAGGACTCCGAGTTGTGTTGGAAGTCCGATGTATATAGGCTGAACAGGACAGGAGAAAGTACAGTCCCTTGTGGCGCTCCTGTGTTGCTGACCACAATGTCAGACGTGCAGTTCCCAAGACGCACATACTGAGGTCTGTCTTTAAGATAGTCCACGATCCATGCCACTAGGTATGAATCTAATCCCATCTCTGTCAGCTTGTCCCTAAGGAGCAGAGGTTGGATGGTGTTGAAGGCGCTAGAGAAGTCTAGAAACATAATTCTTACAGCACCACTGCCTCTGTCCAAGTGAGAGAGGGATCGGTGTAGCATATAGATGATGGCATCTTCCGCTCCCACCTTCTCCTGATATGCAAACTGCAGAGGGTCAAGGGCGTGTTGAACCTGTGGCCTAAGGTGGTGAAGCAGCAGCCTCTCCATGGTCTTCATCACATGTGATGTCAGAGCAACAGGCCGAAAGTCATTCAGCTCACTAGGACGTGATACCTTTGGGACTGGGGTGATACAAGATGTTTTCCAAAGCCTCGGGACTCTCCCCTGTTCCAGGCTCAGGTTGAAGATGCGCTGTAGAGGACCCCCCAGCTCCGATGCACAGACCTTCAGCAGTCGTGGCGATACTCCATCTGGACCCGCTGCTTTGCTGGCACGAAGTCTCCTCAGCTCTCTGCTCACTTGTGCTGTTGTTATTATGGGTGGTCACATATGTTGGTCACATATGCAAATAAAAATTTCCACTGCAGTCCATACACATGAAAAAACTACTACTACTACTACTACTAATAATAATAATAATAATAATA
The DNA here is from genome assembly GCF_900747795.2 of Erpetoichthys calabaricus. Classification (NCBI taxonomy): domain Eukaryota; kingdom Metazoa; phylum Chordata; class Cladistia; order Polypteriformes; family Polypteridae; genus Erpetoichthys; species Erpetoichthys calabaricus. The sequence continues at coordinate 28,604,587 of NC_041400.2, read as the reverse complement.
ATAATAAATTATTTCAATATTAGTTTCTTAAATTACCACACATTACTGTCACCTGTCTTGTTTGGTCTTCACTTTACATTAGGGCAAATGTGAACCCACGTCAGCCTTCCTTTCCATGCACACTACAAGTCTATCGTCCTTTTGGCCCAACTATGAATCACATGTGACAAACCGACCTGTCACACTACATTATTTTTGAAGTAATGTTCAGTTACAGGCTTCAATTACATAATTTTAGCGAGTCAGGGGGCAGTTGTGGCCCCCTGCCATGACTTCAGTTGTGTAGTCTGCCATACCCAGCGACTCAGTCGATCTCATCTGCGGCTCACCCCGAACAAATGAAATAGGCCTGATTTTGTCTTAAGTCATTGGGGTGGAATTTGTGTTTGTGAGAGAAGAAAACTAATGAGAATTCAGCCAGACGTAAAATACATACAACATAGCTGCGGGGAATAAGGAGCATAGGTGTTTTAGACCTGACAAACAGAAAACGAGGTCTTGTGTTTTACATACAGTACCACGACAGAACAAAAAATAGAAAACAAAAAAAAGGTCAAAATTGCAGCTGAACTTGCCATACTTGTAAAGCACATTACTGGCTGTCAGATAAATGGCAAAGCCCAGAAGACTTTGGAAATGTGAAACTGTGCTAGAAAGTCATTAAAGAGTCGTGTAATCTGTCATGCCCTGAGATTTCTAGCCATGTAATCCTACATCCTCAGGTAACGAGATCAGCAACTCCAGTTCTCAAGTTTGACATCCCATCCAACTAAAAGTTGTGTAATGTACTACTGGGTTAAAAAAGAAATTTACACTGCCATTAAGTACAAGCACTTGGTAAAATTTCATCTACTATGGTTCGGATTTTGCTTGACTGACACCCACCCCTTCAGTTCCAGCCTTGTACTTAATGCTGCCAGGCAGTGTTGTGCAAGTTCACACCTCACAAGAGCTAGCTCAAAGTTCAGTTCACTCAGATTAAAATGAATAAATTCATGTTCATCGTTCACCATTTCAATTTTGAACTAGTTCATGTTCAGTTCATTTTGTATTTTTTAAGAAGTGAGAAAAAAATGACCCTTGAGTTTACTTTTTTCAATTTTGCATGCCTTATTCTAGGCTATTACAGTGTTGTTGATTAAAACACAATAATTATGAATAATTATTTTATTTAAATACACTTTATTGAGTTACACCCAGCAACAAACACGTATAACCATATATGCTAATATCCTCGTGGTCAAAAAAGAAATTAAATAGATTCAAGTATACATATAAATTACCACTCTATTTCCAACTGTGTGACACAAATGGTGAATGTGGAACCAGCGTGTAGGTGAACTAACCTATTATGCGGACGGTCAAAATTTGCGTCACATATTGCATGTCCAATGGGGAAAAATATAAAGTGGCCTCGCAAAGTACTATGTTTTTCCGAAAAGCAAAACCAGAGCTTCACCACATACTCGTCTCAGCGGGGGTGCAGCTTAAGCACAAGCAGGCAGACACAGACAGCACCTATTTGATTTTACAATATTTTTTCCAAATACAAATAAATCGCAAAAAATTTGTCACAAAATACTGTAAATATTTGTAAAAATCCATATTTGTGCTTATCTGAATATCATATCCCCTCCTTTAACCGTCACCTTATCGTGGTGGAGGGGTTTGCGTGTCCCAATGATCCTAGGAGCTCTGTTGTCCGGGGCTTTATGCCCCTGGTAGGGCCACCCAAGGCAAACTGGTCCTAGGTGAGGGATGAGACAAAGAGCGGTTAAACAAACCTCCTATGAAGAAAAACAATTTTGGACGGCGTTTTCCCTTGCCCGGACGCGGGTCACCGGGGCCCCACTCTGGAGCCAGGCCTGGAGGCGGGGCTCGATGGCGAGCGCCTGGTGGCCGGGCCTGCACCCATGGGGCTCGGCTGGGCACAGCCCGAAGAGGCAACGTGGGTCCCCCTTCCCATGGGCTCACCACCTATGGGAGGGGCCAAGGAGGTCGGGTGCAGTGTGAGTTGGGTGGTGGCCGAAGGCGGGGACCTTGGCGGTCCGATTCTCGGCTACAGAAACTGGCTCTTGGGACGTGGAATGTCACCTCTCTGAAGGGGAAGGAGCCTGAGCTAGTGCGCGAAGTTGAGAGGTTCCGGCTAGATATAGTCGGACTCACCTCGACGCACAGCTTGGACTCTGGAACCAATCTCCTTGAGAGGGGCTGGACTCTCTACCACTCTGGAGTTGCCCCCGGTGAGAGGCGCCGAGCAGGTGTGGGTATACTTATTGCCCCCCAACTTGGAGCCTGTACATTGGGGTTTACCCCGGTGGACGAGAGGGTAGCCTCCCTTCGCCTTCGGGTGGGGGGACGGGTCCTAACTGTTGTTTGTGCGTATGCACCGAACAGCAGTTCGGAGTACCCACCCTTTTTGGAGTCCCTGGAGGGGGTGCTAGAGGGCATACCTTCTGGGGACTCCCTCCTTCTGCTGGGAGACTTCAATGCTCACGTGGGCAATGACAGTGAGACCTGGAAGGGCGTGATTGGGAGGAATGGCCCCCCTGATCTGAACCCGAGCGGTGTTTTGTTATTGGACTTCTGTGCTCATCACGGATTGTCCATAACGAACACCATGTTCAAGCATAGGGGTGTTCATATGTGCACTTGGCACCAGGACACCCTAGGCCTCAGTTCGATGATCGACTTTGTGGTCGTGTCGTCGGACTTGCGGCCACATGTCTTGGACACTCGGGTGAAGAGAGGGGCGGAGCTGTCAACTGATCACCACCTGGTGGTGAGTTGGCTTCGATGGTGGGGGAGGATGCCGGTCAGGCGTGGTAGGCCCAAACGTGTTGTGAGGGTCTGCTGGGAACGTCTGGCAGAGCCCCCTGTCAGAAGTAGCTTCAACTCCCACCTCCGGCAGAACTTCGACCACATCCCGAGGGAGGTGGGGGACATTGAGTCCGAATGGGCCATGTTCCGTGCCTCTATTGTTGAGGCAGCTGACCGGAGCTGTGGCCGTAAGGTGGTCGGTGCCTGTCGTGGCGGCAATCCCCGAACCCGCTGGTGGACACCGGCGGTGAAGGATGCCGTCAAGCTGAAGAAGGAGTCCTACAGGACCCTTTTGTCCTGTGGGACCCCGGAGGCAGCTGATAGGTACCGGCAGGCCAAGCGGAATGCGGCTTTGGTGGTTGCTGAGGCAAAAACTCGGGCGTGGGAGGAGTTTGGGGAGGCCATGGAGAATGACTTTCGGACGGCTTCGAGGAGATTCTGGTCCACCATCCGGCGTCTCAGGAAGGGGAAGCAGTGCAGTGTCAACACTGTATATGGTGGGGATGGTGCGCTGCTGACCTCGACTCGGGACGTTGTGGGTCGGTGGGGGGAATACTTCGAAGACCTCCTCAATCCCATTAACATGCCTTCCAATGAGGAAGCAGAGCCTGGGGACTCAGAGGTGGGCTCCCCCATCTCTGGGACTGAGGTCACCGAGGTGGTCAAAAAACTCCTTGGTGGCAGGGCCCCGGGGGTGGATGAGATACGCCCGGAGTTCCTCAAGGCTCTGGATGTTGTAGGACTGTCTTGGCTGACACGCCTCTGCAACATCGCATGGACATCAGGGACAGTGCCTCTGGATTGGCAGACCGGGGTGGTGATCCCCCTCTTTAAGAAGGGGGATCGGAGGGTGTGTTCCAACTACAGAGGGATCACACTCCTCAGCCTCCCTGGAAAAGTCTATTCAGGGGTCCTGGAGAGGAGGGTCCGTCGGATAGTCGAGCCTCGGATTCAGGAGGAACAGTGTGGTTTTCGTCCTGGTCGCGGAACAGTGGACCAGCTCTATACCCTTAGCAGGGTCCTGGAGGGTGCATGGGAGTTTGCCCAACCAGTCTACATGTGTTTTGTGGACTTAGAAAAGGCATTCGACCGTGTCCCTCGGGGAATCCTGTGGGGGGTACTCCGAGAGTATGGGGTACCGGCCCCCCTGATAAGGGCTGTTCAGTCCCTGTACGATCGGTGCCAGAGCTTGGTCCGCATTGCCGGCAGTAAGTCGAACCCGTTTCCAGTGAGAGTTGGACTCCGCCAGGGCTGCCCTTTGTCACCGATTCTGTTCATAACTTTTATGGACAGAATTTCTAGGCGCAGCCAGGGTGTTGCGGGGGTCCGGTTTGGTGGGCTCAGGATTGGGTCACTGCTTTTTGCAGATGATGTTGTCCTGTTTGCTTCATCAGGCCGTGATCTTCAGCTCTCTCTGGATCGGTTCGCAGCCGAGTGTGAAGCGGCTGGGATGAGAATCAGCACCTCCAAATCCGAGACCATGGTCCTCAGCCGGAAAAGGGTGGAGTGCCCTCTCAGGATTGGTAGCGAGATCCTGCCCCAAGTGGAGGAGTTCAAGTATCTCGGGGTCTTGTTCACGAGTGAGGGAAGAATGGAGCGTGAGATCGACAGGCGGATCGGTGCGGCATCCGCAGTAATGTGGGCATTGCATCGGTCTGTCGTGGTGAAAAAGGAGCTGAGCCGCAAGGCGAAGCTCTCAATTTACCAGTCGATCTATGTTCCTACCCTCACCTATGGTCATGAGCTATGGGTAGTGACCGAAAGAACGAGATCGCGAATACAAGCGGCTGAAATGAGTTTCCTCCGCAGGGTGTCTGGGCTTTCCCTTAAAGATAGGGTGAGAAGCTCAGTCATCCGGGAGGGGCTCAGAGTAGAGCCGCTGCTCCTCCGCATCGAGAGGAGTCAGATGAGGTGGCTCGGGCATCTGATCAGGATGCCTCCTGGACGCCTCCCTGGTGAGGTGTTCCGGGCACGTCCAACTGGGAGGAGGCCCCGGGGAAGACCCAGGACACGCTGGAGGGACTATGTCTCTCGACTGGCCTGGGAACGCCTTGGGATTCTCCCGGAAGAGCTAGAAGAAGTGGCCGGGGAGAGGGAAGTCTGGGCATCTCTGCTCAAGCTGCTGCCCCCGCGACCCGACCTCGGATAAGCGGGAGACAATGGATGGATGGATGGATGAATATCATATTCGGATTTGGCTCCACCCCTACATTATAAGGCAAAACGTTTAATCTGGACCTAAACCAGATCCAGAATGTCACATAAAACTGAACTAGCTCACATTCAGGTTCTTCAGCTGCAAATACGTTACGTTAAGTTCACCGTCCTTAGAAAAATGAGCTTGTTCAATGAACGCGCTCTTTTGAACTAGTTCATACACAACACTGCTGCCAGGATTGGCTGGGGCAGCCTATTACCCTAAAATCAGATTATTCCCATTCAGTAAATGGATGGATGGATGGTTCTTGTCTTGTGCCCAAGTGTGCCAGTATCATTTGATATGCTCCACCACCACAGGATTCTAAGTCCAGCTAATGGATGGGCAGATCGTTACTTTTACTTGCACTCCACCCAGGATTAATTTCAGTCTTATACATAGAATGAATGGCTTGAGAAAATTAAATGATGGTTGAATGTTCACATTTGCACACTTCACACGTTTCTTCTTTCAACCTTTTTGTGTGGTACCAAGATAAAGTTAACTTGATGTTCACTTCCTCTAAGCTCCATATATCTCAAGTCCAAATAATAATGCAGCATTCTCTAACTTATTTCTTACTGGGTCATAGTGGATGAAGCCTAACCTATCAGCACTTGGCTTAAGGCAGGAACTGACAAAGGACTAGGAGCCAGTCCATCTCAGTAAGTCCAAATAATGTAAAATTAAACGTGAACCTAAGGTTGCAAAATGAGACTTTTTTTACAATGCTCAATTCTAGGTGCTTTTGACATAAAATGGAAAACACCCACTGTGGCCATTTCTGTTTGTCCACATGAAACAACTCAGCTCCCATCGGACCACTTCAGTTGAAATATGGTACACTTGTTCTTCAAGGATATGTGTCAAGAAAGTTTTTTTTTATATCCTGCTTGTACTCAATGGGAGTGATTTATAAATTTTTGAAATGTCAAAATATCAATTTAAAAAGCATCAGCAAATTTTTGAAATCATCTACCTTTGTACAGTGAAATATTCTGAGTATGCTCAACTACTTAGTAATTTACTATTTCAAACTTATTTCGCGATGTGTATTTACAGTACAGTATATCTGTCTATTTCATAAAACAAATAAAACCAAAAATGAAAAATGCTAGTAAACTTTGTCCTAAACACTCTCAAATGTTGGGCCCTGGGCACAATTTCTAATGTGTAATACCCTAATTCGCTGCAAAGAATAGAAATCGCTTTCAGCACTCATTAAACAACTTTTGTGAAAACATAAAAAAGATACCAATATGACTCGTGAATTTTTCCTTGAATAGACTATTTTTATTTTAGGAATTAATAATGTTTTATAATTTATATATCAACGGTGTTGAGATGAAAACGACAGTCGAATTAACTTTGCAGCACTGACCAAAAACAGCACATATATCGATATTTTCTACCTTCAGATTGTTCTGAAAGTGAAAGAAGATGGCAACTGACTTTTAAGCTACTTCTCCGCAATGTAAATCAAAGTCTTCTCCTTGTGTGTGTCCCTTTAAAGTGCGTTATTGTTCTTAACAGTCGCGGGCGTTGTATACAGCGCTAAGGAAAATTAATTTACTTTCTTTACAATCAAAAATAAAAGTTCTACCTAATGCCTTGCATTGCCAAACACTGACAGCCAGTCAGCTTGTCATTTTGCTGTTTTGTTTCTAGACTTGCCGTAATGGGGCGACCAGTCAAACTCAGTAAGCCAAACCGATGCACGCGACTTCTGAAACCGTAACTCCGCCCTTCTCCCCACGCGTCATTGCACAGCTTATTATGATTGGTCGCTCAGCGCGTCACTCTAGCCCACTTGCTATTCAAAACCTAACACGGCCGAATTTTCCAGTCTATTAGCTACAGTAAGGCATGAGCGCATGAAACTCGGGGCGCTAAACAAGAAAAGTGCTGCAGCGATCCCACGAAAGCATCAATGGATCTTAATCACGAGTTACGCTGGGATAAATGGTTCACTCTTGTCACAGCCTTTCTTGAACTGTAAAGGTTACGGGAGCAGCATCTGATTTCGGATGCAAAGCAACCCCCTCCGGTCACAATAAAGCTGCTGCATCATATGGTGTGAAGTGTGCCTTCAAGTCACAAACCTTGAAAACATTTTTTTTAATTCAGTTAATGTATACAACAAAATGTGATAATATTTAAAATAATAATAATAATAAAGCAACGAGTATCCTGGAGGTTTGATGCTTGGCCAAATGACAAAATTGCTTTTGTATCCTCAGTTCCTTAAATGTCAAAGCAGCAAAGCTGGCAGGGTGGCTAATAAGCTGGATGGTGAAGCATTAAGATGCCAGTTCGTTTAGAGACCCTGAATGAATCACCGAAAATGGCAGTGCTCCTGTTCTTTAAATGTTTATTGTATTGATGCATTAATGAATGTATTTTATGTATGAATGTAATAACTGTCTCTGCCAGCTCATGCATTCATTTATTTCTCTTAACCTGCTTATAGCTGCGGCAGCTGTGGACAACCCAATGACATGTAAGCTGCTTCAGTTACATACATTAGTGTAAAGCTTTCCTTGCAACCAAAAAAATGAAAAAGGACACAGTAAAATGTCATTTATTTTCTGTCAATGAATTTATTTCACACTAATACCTGGTAGACGGTTGTATAGTCTGTCCTCTGTGTAGTCATTGAAAACAAATCAGTAAAAGTCATAGTAGAGCACTTGAGGAAAGAAAACCAAGAGCAAAAACTTGGGGCCGGTAGACTCCTCAGCTTCTAGACTGGGGCTGAGGTGTCAGCCTGTTATTTTTTTTTTTTTATTTACTTTCATCATTATGCAAGACCAGAAATGGAACGCAACAGGGCAACAGTCACATCCACATGTACACAGTCGTGAATCAGGAGATGATTAATGATGTTAGGCAACATAGCCTGGAGCATCTGGTGGATAAAACATTCACAAGTGAATGAACAGGAATCTTTACAAGCAGATCATGTGATTACATGAATACGCTTTTAGTGAAAGTGAAAGTCTCATGAGCAGCACAAGTGCTGTCAATAGGATTTCTTTATGTGACAGCTTCCCGGAGGCTGAGTGTTGGGAGAGAGCAATGGAACTTGTGTTCAGTTCTTGGCCTGGTCAGCATGTGTGTGGAGTTTGCCCGTTTGTTCCAAGTCTGCATGTTTTGTTTTTTTTAATTAATTTATTTATTTCCTGTATGCGTGTTAGATTAATAAGTCTGAATTGGCCATGTAAGAATGTAGCTGTATGTATAAGTGGTCTCTGAAATGGACAGGTGATCGCTCCAGGGGTTTATATAGCCCTGCACCTGGCATTGCCCACTCCTGACCCTGAACTGGGTTTGAGAATGTTGTGGCACGAGTACACATAAGAAACATAAGAAATTTGACAAACAAGAGGAGACCATCCACTCCGTTACGCCCGTTCATTTAGCTAATATCTAAGCTGTCCCAATATCTCCACCAGATAACTTTCTTAAAAGTTTTCCAGTAGTTTCAGATTCCCGCAACTCTCTGAGTAAAGAAGGGCTCCCTAACTTCAGTCTTAAATGCACTTCCCTTTAAATAGGGCATTCAGAAAGTGTTCAGACCCCTTCTCTTTTTCATTTTCTTTTGCCTTGTGATAAAATTGTTTAAATTCATTTTTTTTCCTTACCATACAACACTGAATACTCCTGAACAACAAAGTGAAAACAAAATTTCAGAATTTTTGTGAATTTATTCAAAATAAAAAAAAAAACTGAACTATCCCATTGACACAATTATTCATACCCTTTGCCAGAAAACATGAAATTTAGCTCAGGTGTATGCCATGTCTATTGGTCATCATTGAGATGTTTGGAGTCCACCTGTGGTCAATTCAATTGACTGGGCATGATTAGCAAAGGCGCACACCTCTCCATAAAAGGTCCCACAGGTGACAACGTGGATCAGAGCAAAAACCAAGTCATGACATTGAAAGAATTGCCTGTAGAGCTTAGAGACAGGACTATGTTGAAGCAAAGATCTGGGGAAGCCAGCACTGAAGGTCATCAAGAGCACAATGGCTTCCATAATTCTTAAAAGGAAGGTATTTGGAACAACCATGACTCTTCCTAAAGCCACCCACTCGGTCACCCTGACCGAGCACCAGAGAACCTGTGTGGAGATGGGAGAGCCTTCCCAAAAGAAGAACCAACACTGCAGCACTTCACCAATCTGGACTTTATGACAGAGTCGCCAGGTAGAAGCCTCTCCCCAGTAAAAGGCAGATTGGCAGCTCTGTGGCATAGAATCTGCGCTGGTATCTGGATGATTGCCAGTTCAAATTCCATTACTGCCTCATTGGGCCCTTGAGCTGGGACCTTAGCTTGAAAACTGCTCCAGGGGTGCAGTACAGTGGCTGACCCTGCACTCTGACCATCAAAGTTCCAGCGAAAAAAGACCATCCTCAGTGATTAACAAAGTATCAAAAAGAGGAACATGAACGCCCACTTGAAGTTTGCAAAAAGACAAATAAAGGACTCTCAGACTGTGAGAAACAAGATTCTTTAGTTTGATGAAACCAGGCACCACTCATCACTTGCACAATACCATTGCAGTTGTGAAGCATGGTGATGACAGCCTCATGGCTGTGGGGACAGAGACTGGGAGACACGTCATGGTGGAAGGAAAGCTGAATGGAGCAAAGCTGAGACATACCCATAACGAAAATCTGCTCCAGACGCTCAGGACCTCAGGCTGGGCAGACAACAAGACAATGACCCTAAGCACAAAGCAAAGACAACACAGGAATGGTTCAGGGTCAATTCTGGGAATGTTCTCATGGGCCCAGCCAGAGCCCGGACTTGAACCCAATCAAACATTTCTGGAGAGACCAAAAAACACCTGCCCACTGATGGTCTCCATCCAACCAGATAGAGCTTTACAGGATCTGCCAAAAAATGGAAGGAAATCCCCAAATCCTGGCGTGTGATGTTTGTTGTGTCAAACCCAAGAAGACTCCAGGCTGGCATCGTTGCCAAAGGGGCTTCAGCTGAGTACTGAGAAAAGGGTCTCATGCCTCGTGCTAATGGGGTATTTCGGCTTTTAATTTTTAATAAATTTGTAAAAATTTCTAAAATTTTGTCTTTACTTTGATATTCAGGGGTGCTGTGTGTTACTTGAAGAAATTTAAATGATTTTGGCATAAGGCTGTAACATAACAAGATATTAAAATAGTGAAAGGGTCTGATCACCTTCTAAATGCACTCATATGTATTTGTATAGATTGGCCCAACCGGTCACTCCAGATTTGCACACATGTGCGAGTGGGCCCTGTGATGGACTGGTGAGAGTTTTACATTTCTGTGCACCCGCCCCCATAAGGAGGGGCTTCAGTTGACCCCTGCTGAACCTGGAAAGGACTGAGCAGGCTTATGAAGGTGGTGTGCTTTGGTAAATGTGGTACCAAATCAGAAACCATGGGCAAGTGCGTCCTGCAATATAATGGTGTGCCACTTAAAGGTGGTTCCTGCAATGTACTGGAGTGCCACTTAAAGGTGGTCCCTGCAATGTGCCCAGTGCGGTTACAGTAAACATCTCATGACCATGCGAATTAAAAACAAGGTTCAGAAAACAGATAGACGGATTTCATTGTAAAAGATAGGTGCCATCGACTACCACAACCAGGGCGCAAGCAGGAACAAATCCCGGGCCACCGCAGGACACCCTACCACAACCTCATCCTGGTTATTCTGCAGCATCTTTTGGATGGGATTCAAATCATGGCATACATTCTAAAAATGCTTCCTGGGGTAATATCAGTAGCGGGTGCTGGTTAAGCTTCCTGGTGTGGGACAGTCACGCTGTGCTTTCAGGATGTCTATTCATGCCACTCTACAACCCCAGAGACCGTCTAACGTTTGTATCTGCAACTGATAGCAGCATTAGCTGATTAATCTGCTGTGTAAAAAGCAGCAAATTAAATTACACTTTCACAAATGATCCTTTTGCTTAGCAGGCTAAAGCACTGGCATGCAGGATGAGTCGTAAATGGTCTGCAAAAGCAAAGCTTCAACAGAGTATCCCACTAGGGCTGAGCAAATTAAAGGAACTCCTATCCGGTTCCAGAACAACACTCAATAGTAGACGTGTTCTAGTGGTGTGTAGGGAGTGGACCACAAGGTGGGTGCCAAGTGGAGCTGGCATTGGCACGGGCTGGGTATTCTGTGATAGAACACACATTGGCAAGATGTGCTGCAGCAAATCAAAGGGTCTTTCAAATGAGCAGGTGAATACGCCGTTGTATGGGAGGAGACACGAGTCCAGCACAGGTGTTATGCCAAAAAAATGTAAGGCACTACTTTCATTACTGAGTCAGAGCAACAGCATCTGAATGTCAACTGCAGAGTCCTGAATTTCACTGCCTGTGTGTGGCCACTCCAGCAATGGCTGGATTCAACACCATGGTAAACGACTTTCACCGATTATATGAAACATGACATATCCTTCTGAAACACTGAACTCCTGTCGGGACTGCTTATCCTATACAAACTTGCAAAACCAGAGACTTGACAATGCCGGCCTTTTTACAGTCTTAAAGCACCACGGCACAACTCACAGCGAAAAGGTCTACGCAGCTTATAGCGCATTCTGTATGGCAGCGGTGTCTGTCCATCAGCCCAGACATTCAGCTCACTCAAAAGGCCACCGCTTACATTTGAGATCTGCCTCCTTAGGAACCTCCAAGATCCAACTCTGTGGCAGCTGCCACTCTGGTGACTACTCTGCTCCAGCCAACATCCACCGCATCTTCACTCAGCTTCACTCTTCCATATTTGGACTTAATGGTAAAGAATTTCTAAAGCGCTTTTTGATGATGCTTGTTGGGAAAAGCTCTAAAAAAGGACTCATGCTGATGGATTTAAAAAGAAAAAAAAAATGAACCCTGCCGTAGCAGATCATTTCAGGTTCTACAATCCTTCTACCTTCACAAGCACTTTGAGTGCAGTGTTACGGGAAGATGGAGCCAAATCTGGCAGCACCTAATGCAAGGCAGAAACTAACCCAAAGTGGGATGTTCCTCTGTCACCGCTCACACACACACACACACACACACACACACACCACACTGTCACAATTCAATTAAACTGCTGGACCGTTAGACCAATTAGGAAATCCCAGGGAAACCAAACAGCAGCAAGGGAAACCTGCAAACTCCACAGAGGAGGCACCTTGGCAGAGACACAATCCAGGAGCCACTGCTGGCATCACATTAAGGCAGTGTTCGTATTACACTATCTGGAGGACCACATTGTGTAAAATACACGATAACCTCACGTGTGACAAACATTTAATACAGACAATTTCAAACCACTTCTTTTTTTTTTTTAATTAGAAAAAGAAAGAAAATGAGATTCATAGATAAGATGCTCATTTATGGCCCCCTTTTGCTTAGCTTGAATCTACTACAGCATACCGGGATTGTTCATAATTACACATTTACTCAATGGTGCTTTAAGCTGAATCTGGCTAATGTAATATCTTCTATGCTGATTAATTCTGGATATGAGTTTTGGGATTCAGTAGCAGAGACCATACGCAATTATTACAGTCATCATTAGTCTGTAAAACTTACTGAAAATGTTACACATAAGCACACACACACGGGTGGCATGGTGGTGGCACTGCTGCCACACTCTGGAGGAGTGGGTTAAGAAGAGGGGTGGATGGATATACACACAGACACAGACACTCATATATTAATACTGTATATACACACATACACATATATTAATACTGCATACATCCACACACATTTATTAATACTGTATACACACACATATATATTTTAATACTGTATACACACACACGCTATGTACGTATAAAAAGAGGATTCAGAACGTATGCAGACCCCTTCACTTTCTGCACACTTTTTTTCGTGTTGTAGAAGTAATTCTAAATGGATACATTTCCCATGTTTGCCAACTAGTCTACACTCAGCGACCCATAATGACAAAGTGAAAACCTGTTTCCAGAAAGGGTTGCAAATTTATTAAAAATCAAAAACTGAAATCTATCGCTCATATTAAGTGTTCAGACCATTTGCTGTAGCACTTCAAACCGTGATCAGATGCCCCCTCTTTGCTTGAATTCTCCTTGGGATGTGTCCAGGTCTCGATTTGGTGCAAACTAAACTGACTGGACATCATTCAGGAAGTCACACGTATACCTGTGTATATAAAGTCCAATAATTCCCTCCGCATGTCAAGACAAAAATCAAGCCAGGAAGTCCAAGGAACACTCTGTGATCACATTGTGGTGAGGCATAGCTCAAGGCAAGGGGGTTGTTTCCAAAGCATTCACTGTTCCCAGGAGCACAGTGGTCTCAATAATTGTGACTCGGAAGGAGTTCGGAACCACCAAGACACTTCTTTGAGTTGCTGTCCAGTCAAACTGAGTAACCGGGCAAGAAGATACTTGGTCAAGGAGCTGACAAAGAACCCAGTGATCACACAGCTTCAGATGTCCTCTGCTGAGATGGGAGAACCTGTCAAAAAGAAGACCATCTCAGCAAAATCCCATTGATCAGGTGTTTATGGTAAAGTGCCTAGACAGAAGCCACTACTAAGTAAAAGGCACATGACAGCCCAACTGGAGTTTGTCAAATGGCATTTAAAGGACTCTGAGAGCTTTAGGAAAAAGATTATCTGGTCTGATGACACAAAAACTGAACTCTTAGGGCAGAACACCACGCAATATGTCTGGTCAAAAACCTAACACTGCTCATCGCCTGCCTAATACCATCAAGCTATGGAGGTGCTTCTTAGTGGCAGGGCAGGGAGATGGGTCAGAATTGTGGGAAAGACGAATGCTGCCAAATATAAACAGGTCCTTGAAGATAACCTGCTCCAGAGTGCATGTGACCTCGGGCTGGGGACAACAGTTCAGTTTTCAGCATGGCAATGACCTAAAGCATACAGTCAAGACAACACTGGAGTGGCCAAAGCCCAGACTTAAACCCCAAAAGAGACATAAAGATGGCAGTTTACAGACAATTCTCATTCAATCTAACAAAGCCTGAGGGGATCTGCAAGGAAGAATGCAATGAACTCCCCAAATCCAGGCATGCAATGCTGGGACAGCCTGACCCAAGAAGACTTGTAACTCCTGTCAAATGCTCTTCTATAAAGTACTGAATACTTATATAAATTAAGACTGCGCTTTTTGATTTTTAATAAATTTACTAACCATTCTGAAAACGTTTTCACTTTGTCATTACCGAGTGCAGACTGATTGGCAAAAATGGCAAACATCCATTTAAAATGAAATCTACAATACAATAAAGTGTGCAGAAAGTGAGAGGTCTGAGTACCTTTTGAATCCACTATGTATGAATGTATGTATATATTGCTGCAAAAAAAGTTTGTGAGCCCTTTGGAATTCTGCAATTAATTACACATAAAAATGGGGTCTGATTTTATATATATTCTGTAGACAGATAGAACAAACAGAGTAAAAAGTCAAGTTCTCAACTTCATTATCACTCGTTGGTGCTAATAATTAACAGCAGCTGTATATTGTGATTAGACGATGCTATTTAGTCAAATACACCTTTTTGAGATCTGCTCTGTCTAAGGTTGTCGCCACTGCACATTGCTTCCAGTATGCATACTAAAATCACTTTCTGACTGAATTTGGCACTCACTGTGACCAACAGTGCTCTTGCTATGAAGTGTCTCCTGGTGACACTTTTTTGGGATTATGTATTTTCACAGTACTGTCCACCAAGGTTTTGCAATGATAAAAGTGCCAACTAGACTCTCTGCACTCATGACCACTGTTAAAGTATTAGATGTGTGAGTCTATCAATTTCAGTTCCTTGTATGAATGATCCCTTGAAGAAATGTAACAATTTTCCTGAGAACTTTAAGACCCTTTATATTTATATATGCATACATGCACACAGTATATAAACATATATACACAGATTTACATGCACAAATTGTTATATATGTCATATACCTTGCATTACCCGTGTAAAGTTAGAAACTCATATGTTATTGCTGCTTTACCCAGGTAATGCTAAGTTTAACCAATTTCCGGGTTTTATGGTAACACATATATATATATATATATACACACACATATATATATATATATATATAATAGAGAGAGAGAGAGAGACGTTTATTAAATTATTACTACTAATTTACAATGTGTGTTCTTTAATAATCGAGTCATTGGCAATGTACAGATCTGATCAGCTGTTATGCTGTTTTGCAGTTGGAGAAACACTTTCGATGAATGCAAGGCTCCCTTAGAGCTCTGCAAACCCGCCCTCGGATAGTTCTGAACAGTGTCACTGTTAGGCGCTATGCAGCACTAACTATATCGTTTTAATGAGGTTCCTGAAAATGCTACTTTTATTTTAATGTGACAGTCCGATTCTTCTTCCCGTTACAAACCGCTGCTTTCCTATCACTCAGTTCTCTCGACTACAGATTAACCGGCACGGGGCGTCAGTCCACCACAAGGCGTCCAGTCCCACACAAGCCCATTCACTCATGTTGGGTTATTTTGGGGTCGCGCGCCTCGTTGCTTGTGTTTGTTCGGGCGAGTATTGATGAAGGAAACACATTGGTTTAAAATACCGAACTCTGCAATGATTACTTTCTGTGGACCTTGTCTGTTTGCCCAAGATTATGTAACTGATACGAGTGACTTCTGTGGTGCTCGCTCATAACTTTTCTCTCAGTTGTACAACTGCACCTAGAATTCAAATGCACCGTTTGTTCACTTTGTTTTGTCCGCTGTTCTGATGTTTTGCTCTGTTTGAAACACTATGTGGCCTTAAAAGGCGCTATATATAAATTACGCAGTACCACAAATACATGTAACGGTACAATAAAACCCTTTTGCATGTCATCAGTACCATCTCCCGTACCTCGGCACCTTGATATTTTGTTTAGGCTTTATAAATAAATCAGACGCACGCGCGCTCCTGACTCGAGATAACGGAAATCACTGACGGCATTTTTTGATTCACCTCGTATGTAGACGTCATCGTCGGCCCTCATAAACCACTCGTACTTGTCCAGGTAGTGGTCGTGCATGTACTTGAGCATCATGAAAGACTTCTTCTGCGGCGGATAGGAATCATCCACTCCCGCCAGGGAGACCACAGGAATGGGCAGGGGCAGGCGGGCTGCCTCCGATCCCTCGCTGGAAAAAAACTCCACCTTGCCGGGAATGGAGCGAGTCCACGTCGCGAAGGCAGCCACGGCCCTCGAGTCCAAGTATTTCTTTGCTGTCATGACCCCCACGTAGAGGAAGTGCTTGGGCTGGGGAGCGGGACCCCCCCAATCCCCGCTGCCGTTGCTAGTCCTGTAGCGAGTGTCATTCTCCTCGTCCTTATCCTCCTGGCTAACCAGGGGACTGTCGCTCTCTTTGGGCCACACGTTGCTGCTGGCGCTGCCTCCGAGCCTTTCGGCCATTCTGCCGATACCCGCCCCGGTGCCATAGTATGAGCAGATGGACGATTTTCTCTTTTTGCCACTGATTTCCACTACCCGGGGTACGATGAGCCAGGACGCCGCGGTGAATCCGACAATCAAGCCCAACACCACGCTCATCCAGGCTCGCTTGGATCTGACAGCCATGGTTTTGGGAGTGAAAGGAACTGGGGAGAAAAACGAATAATGCGGAGGGCGACGGGGCCCCGTGTTGCTGTCACGGCGGGCTGGAGTCAGTCTTCTCTGATCAACGTGGCTTCTTCGTAAAAGTGCATTCTCGAGACGCGCTCCCTGCTATCGGGACATTCCTGGTTAGCGCCTTCTTATAGGTCATGTCCCGCTTTTCTCTAACAAAAAAAATATTTAAACGCAACAGGAGAAAAAAAAAACAAGAAAAAAATCCAAAAAGTATCCGCTACGATCCTGACAGGCGGCACATTGCCTCTTTAAATATCCGCTGTGTTAAGCGCGTATATGTGCAGTGCATGAGCTGCGGGGTGCATCGCTTTGTGCGATAGTCCCGAAAAGAGCTGGACAACCGTCACTCATTTCATTTGGAACTGGAAAGAAAAAGAATTAAATGCATCAAAGAAGGAGGACAAAAAAGTTGCGTCTACTTGTGTCTCGCTTGCTGCATTCCTCGTCCGCTATCCAGTTTGTTTCGCTGGCCCAACTCGCATTAAGGACTTCATGCCGACAACTCTTACTGATTACACAAATTAAGAGTGTTCATTTGTGACTTCTCGCTCTTCTTTTTTCAGTTTGCGCTCCTCCCCGCCTCCCTCAGCCAGCTCGCCATTTTGTTTACTAATTGACGTCAGGATAAATAACTTTTCCGCTGCTCCGTCCCCCTGTCTCTAATTTCTTTGCCGTTTCGGAGCGGTACAGCTCTGCACGCTATACATATTCATTATGAAGTGAAACAGGCGGGCGGTCGGACAGCTGGGGACAGAGGAGGAGCCACGCGTGTGCTGCGAGAGCCGTCAGGGGCGGGGATGTGCGTGAGGCGCTGATATTGGCGTTACCTACCTGGACGATTTGCTTAGCTTGGCTCGGCTTCAGCCTCGCTAGCCCGGAGACGTGTAACGATCAGCTGTATACGCAGAGAGGGGTCATATCCTCTAAATGACATAGGGATCATTTTACTAAGACCGAAGAATAACACCATGATAACAGTAATATTGACACGTTTGTTAAGGTGACGCGCAGTAAACTCTTGCCCGTTGTTATTCAAGTACAGTATAGTATCGCAGTGGAAGGATTTGGTGGACGGGAGGCAATTCAGTCCCACGCACGCACAGTGGAGGCTCGGATACGTAAATGTGTTTATGCAGCTTGGAGAGAACATGCGAACAGGACAGAGATGACAACCAAGCTGAAAACAGAATTCTGGGTCCGAGCGTGGCGAGACTTAGTCCTGAAATGCCGCTGCGGTTTTCGCGTCTCATTCTGTTGTGTAAGAGACTACCAAGGAAGAGCCACTTATAACTAAACCGTCATTGCAGTTTCTCTTGCTTTGTCGCTTATTTTTTAAAGGAGGACGGAGAGTCACACGCTCCTTTTCCAACTAAAACTGATCTCGCGCTCCGAAGCCAAGTCTTGAAGCTTTCCGGTAAGATAGAGAACGCGACCACTCGCAGGGCTGTGGAAGTGACTTCCCCGAATTTCATCTGGGACAGTTAATCTCAATTTCTTTACGTTCTTGTTTACTGTAATGAATTTTTACTGTACTTTCTATCCTTTTTCCATTTAAATCTAATCCATTGTTTAATTGATTTTTTTTCCTCGTTTACAGCTTTGTAAAGCGCAAAGCGATGATGTTCTGCTGCGCAGACGTTTTTAGACGAATTAATCCATTTCAGAACGTTTCCTTTGCACATGAGTCGAGAATTTTGAAGGCAAGGTGCCAAATCACAAGGTCTATCCAACACGATCGGCATTTTATTAATAATGAGAGCATGGTAACACAACAGTGAGCAGTCTGCATGTTCTGCCCATCAGACGATTATTTGGGCGACTTGTGTGTCTAATGAAGCAAAGTCTAGCAAACAAACTGGGCACAATGTGGGTAGCCAACAATGGCCCAAATGGGATTTGCACATCCGAGCAACATTGGCCTCTGAACTTTGGCACAGTGACAGATAGGGAGTCCCAGTCTTTTTCAAGAACATGAAAAATAGTCCATACGTTACTGGTCCATTCAACCATACCAAACACCTGCTTGAGTGCAGAGAAGCAGAAGCCTAAATCAGCAAGACATAGATATAAGCTCAACAACCCTGGGACAGGGTGAACACACATACACACACACACTGTATGGACTGTGGGAGAAAGCCAGCGCACAGGGAGGAAACCCACAGGACCACAGGGAGAACATCCAGGGTTCACACAGGGATCACCCAGGACAGGACACTCAGGCTTCTTGTTGTGAGGCAGCAGCACTACCACCATGCTGACCCCCCATTACTGGCCATTTCCTTGAAACCTTTAGTTGTTTTTTTATTAATTAATTCATGAGCAATTATGAAGATTTACAATTTATTAATTAGTAAGAAAATTAATAAAAATTACAACATTTAAAGTATTTATTCTTAACACAAAATGCCTTTGCATTTATTAATACTAGTCCATCACAACACTGAACAAAAAAACATTACCAATAATGTACTAAAAATGTGCAATCTTAACCAATATAAAAACAACACTTTTTGAAATTGTTCAAATTGTTATGGATACTTCCACAATAATAAAAAAAAAAACACCCAAAATACTAATTACAGCCTCTGTGACAGTATTAACAAGATGGACGCTGTAGGGGTAGTGATTACACTGGCCCAGCATTACCAAACCATGATTGGGCCAACAAAGGGTTTACTGAACTTGTACTGCCAGCAATTAACCCTTTTTGGGCCACTAGGGGTAATTTGTTAGGGGCTTCTTGTAGTGGCCCTCACACTGGGTAAGAGTGGCATTTAATTTGGTTTTCCCAAACTGACAAGGCCCATAATGTGGCCACACAGAGCCACAGTGTGCATGTCTGCTGGGTAATAAATGATTACCTTATAGTGATGTAGAAATGAAGCTATCTATCTATTATATAGTGCCTTACATATCTATCTAACTTTCACATCTTTTATTCTAATATATAGTGTTTTTGCTATCTGTCTTTTTGTTAGGTGGCTTAATATCACAGAGTCAGCAGCCTGCGTTCATATCCTTTGAGTGGATATTTGTCTGTGTTGAGTCTGCATGTTCTCCCCGTGTTTGTGTCAATTGCCCTTACGTTTTCTTCACACACCCATAAAGAAAAGCAATTCATTTTAATTGACAATCTTAAACTGTCCATTTGTGTGTATTTCTTGCAATGGCTGCCTGGCACTCTCTCCATAGTTGTTTCCTTCCATTCATCCAAGTGCTGCTAGCATAAGCCCTGGCCCCTCATGACCCTGAGCTGAATTAAGCAGGTTCAAGACCTCTATGATTTTCATTTGCAGAATTACTTTAGTAAAGGTTCTGGTGAGTGATTAATTGGAACAGCATGAGTAGCACAGCTCGAGGTTGCAGACAGGAGTCATGAATAACGATAGTAGGCAACA
This sequence comes from Erpetoichthys calabaricus, assembly GCF_900747795.2. Taxonomy (NCBI): domain Eukaryota; kingdom Metazoa; phylum Chordata; class Cladistia; order Polypteriformes; family Polypteridae; genus Erpetoichthys; species Erpetoichthys calabaricus. The sequence goes on along the minus strand of NC_041400.2, from coordinate 28,584,511 downwards.
CTTTGGGGAAAGCTCTGAACCAGGGCACTGTCCAAATGTCGTGTTGCCAAAGTGTATCACTCGGACACTTTTTCCAGCACACACCATAGGAGGCACAGCCTCTATTAAGTTGTGTCAGGAAGTGATTTAGCCTACAGACTGGATAAACCATTTAGCAGAGGCCACAATAGGTGCAGTAAATCTCAAAAAGTCACATTGTACAAGTCAGTGTCATCTAATAAGCAATTTATTCTTTAAATATTAAAAGTTAGTTCCATATAAAGATAAACAAGGCACTGGTGGAGTTTTGATTTTGTCTCATCTTTCATGACAGAGGTGGCTTAACATTTTTTTGAAAGTGGCTAATAAAATACCATAAGTTAAGGCCTTCACTTATAATCGATTCTAATCAGGCCCACCCTCAATGCACAAGAAGATACTGTATTACACTGAAGTGTTAGGATTCTGTGTATTTTTTAAAAATTCCTTTACACTAGTTTCAACTTCTTTTTGTTCAGAGTTGTCCTGTTTTGGGTTTTCTAAAATGCTGAATTATATTTTTTTGCTTATTTTTATTATTACTGTTTTCTGTTATTACTAAAAATGTGTAATTTTTGTCACCATTTTGTTTTTTTACAGGTGTCACCATTTTTAGTTGCCATTTTTATAACGTAGTGTCTCTAGATTTGATATAATTAACATCAGTGGCGGTACATCAAACACGTCATTATCTAATTTGTGGATATTTCTAAAAAGCAACATTTGGTATGTGTGTGCTTCAAGTGTTTTAGTGTTCCCAGTTCCTGAGTATTTGTTTTTGTTTCCTTACACCAATTCTTTGATTAGCATTTTGGTAGAGCTGGACGTCTGGAAAGATCTCAGGTTTGACTTTGGCTTTGGTTAGCGTTTCCTCTGTCAGTCATCACCATTTCTCAATCAGGCCTTTCTTGTGCAGGACATAACAGAAAAGACTTCGCAAGCGTCCTTCAATGAGCAAATATCAAAGAGTTTTACCACTGTACACCAGAAAAACATTGTGAAAGAAAGTCAAAACTGTGCTGCTTATGTACACATAATTCTGGTTTACCTGCTTTAAGGAAAAGAAAAAAAACAATCATATGTTGAGGATGGTCTGTAATTTAACACAAGTCACTTATAAAATACGGCATATTGTGGTACCATCTAATTATGAAGTAATTACATGAGAAGGACGGTTTACATGTAAGTGTTATGATTTAAAGAATAGCAGCAGGAGAGGAGAACCTTCAAAAACCCTGGCCAGATAGTAAAACTTCATTATGATTAAATTAACTGATTAATGATTATAAAGAGGTTAACAAAGAAAATACACAAAGTAAAAAAAAAAAAAAAACAAAATCAAGATATGAAAATTACAATAAACAAAAACACAAAATCAAAAATCATAATTCAAAAACAAACTGACAGATCTAAAGTTACCAACAAACAGTAATTTAAAAAATGTTAAAAACCAAAAAGTAAAACTCTCTCTCTGTATAAAGATAGATAGATAGATAGATAGATAGATAGATAGATAGATAGATAGATAGATAGATAGATAGATAGATAGATAGATCTATAAATTAGTGCTGTGCAGCGATTAAAATTTTTAATCGCGATCAATCACAGACAATCACAATGTTATGTGCAAAATTCAATAATGAACTCAAAAGTAGTGTATTGCGTGTATTTGGTTTGCAAACACTTTAAACAAATAAGGTGCTTTTTAACAACAGTATTCCCTTTACATAGTAGCAGTTAAAATATTTCTTGTAAATCTCAACTTAAACATTAAAGTAATCAAATCAAATTTAAAATCAAAGCTATTTGCCACTGCCAGAGAATTAACGTATTATCTAGTTTGTTATAGAAAAACAAGTCACCCTCAGAGTCCAGAGCCGCGATCACAACATTATAACAGGCACCTCCCGAGCAACAGCAAGTTAACATTTCTAAATCTGTTTTCTTTTTTATCTGAACAGATACCAGCAGAAGCATTTTTCCAGGGAGCAGCATAAAAGTCTACGTTCAGTAGCAACTCTTTGAGGGCTCATATTTTTTCCAAAAAATCAGTTTTCTGAAAAGCGCACAAAACAATGATTTCACACATAAATCAACATAAAACATCTTTTGCTGCCTGTTGTGCCTGCTGTTGGCGCCTGTTTGCAGTTTGCGGCCATAGCGGCTGTGCGAGGGGTGGCTCAACAGCCAACAGGAATGCACGAGGGCTGACTGCCTGGCTGTCTTTGTGAGACAGGTGCGTGGGGGTGGCAGTTGCAGTGAGACGCAATATGGTTTGTACCTCCTGTCATCGTAAGTGTCTGTCCTCCCAGGTGAACGTTGCCATAGGTACATCAGCTACACGAATGTGTTCAGCACCACAATCAGCTGGGGACCAATCAGCTGATGCTGGTAACTCACTTTTGTTTTCAATCTACATCTCCAGATCACTTGCATCAAAATCGGAGTCCGACAAATCAGAGTCCGATTCAGCGATAATACGAAAACAGTCATCCACTGATTATTTTGGTTTGAGCATTCACTTTGATATCTCTCCACATACTATTTTAGAAGCTGTTTGCTCTTCGCTACTCATGCACATGCAGAGAATCAAGGTCAAATCAACAAAGTTAACTTTCCTTCTAGCAAAAGCGTATCGAAAAGCACTGTAACAAGAAGATCACTGATCTCTATTGATCGCTAGCGAGACTAAGGCTTTCAAAATAATAATAATAACAAAAACTGCATTAATGCACAATAAAATAATTGTCAGCATTAATCATTTAATGTGTTAATGCGATAATGACACGTTAACTTGCCCAGCCGTACTATATATATATATATATATATATATATATATATATATATATATATATATATATATATATATATGTATATATATATATATATATATATATATAAATAGATTGATGTTGTAAAATTCCCATTTTGTTATATTATATATATATTTCTATATATTATATATATCTTTCTATAGACTTAAGTACAAAAATTAAAATCCAAAATAAAAAGTTAAAAGGTTTCAAACAGAGCAAGTCAAAACCAAAGGTCAAAGGAACAAAAAACGCAAAAAGGACAGAAAGACCAAAGGGGAGCAGAAGAACACAAACCACAGTGAATAACACGGCAGGGGGGCCTGAGATATACATGTGGGGTGAAAGCGTGTGGTGAGAAATACTCCGGGAAATGCATGCAGCTAGTAAACTTCCCCATTAGTTTTTTTTTTTTTACTGGAAAAATAGTTTTTTATGAAAATAATATCAATGAAATGAAAATATGTCAAAACAAAACATACAATTTGAGGAGAAACACTACACACAAATGAAGAAAAAAAAACAACAGAACCTTGTAAATGAAAGTTTATCTGAACTGTTTCATTTATTGCACTACACTGTGTGCAACAAGTCTAAGAGTGGCACCCGCCCATATGTCGGTATTACCCGTTGCAGGCGATGATGATCTTGGTTTGGACTTAGAAGATTGTGGTACACAAAAAGATTCATATCACGCTCATGATAAAAAATTCTGACAATTTCACTACATACCTGTATAATTTGTTTCAATTCAGTTTAATTTGTTTAATTCAGTTTATTTTTATATAGTCCCATCACCCTGAATTGAGCTTTCTCTCCGTAAAGATGAATAAAGTGTCATTGTTGTTGGTGTTTTTTCCTTACAAGATCCTTCCCTCACTTCTTACCAGTTCTTAGTTGTGTTCTTATGGCATCGATGTGCCATTTTTCTCTGCAGTACCAGACTGAGAGGCAGAGTCCTTTATACTCTCCTCTCTAATTACAGTGGCAAGAGTTCAATTTCAACTGGCCTGCACAGAATGACAGGTTTGGACTGAACTTCATTTCATCAGAAATCTCTCAGAATTTGGCAGCAGATGTTTATTATTCATCAGGCTGGAATGAGATTTCCACTGTTTGAATTAAGCCTTCTCAGTCCAGGACCCTCATGTGGCTTAGTGCTTCTTGCTGATACAGAAAACCATGACCTGCATCACCAGAGTCAAAATTAGACCAGTGAAAAGCCCAGGACTGGAAGAGAGTTTTCCTTTAATTCAGGCCACTCAGAAAGACAACCTAAGGCCAGACATATGAAAGGTGCTGAGTAAGGAGTCTGAGAGTCCTGTAGGTTTACCTTGCTGCTCTACAATAAATACCTTCAGCACATTGACAGGAAGGAGGATGAGCAGCAGTGAGCCCCTGGTCAACATGAAAGCATCACCAGACCTAATTAGCACTGATTAAAATTTTAAGACGTTCCCTTGAACATTTATTATAACTTCATGTCACATTAGGCTGAAGGTACCTGGACACTCTAACAGGCTGCCGAGTAGATCAAGTAACATGGAGCGCTGTTGATGGACCGTCACGTTATGAAAGAGAAAGGAGAGGACGGGTGCAGGCTGGCATTTCAGCTAATTCTCTAAAAATGTTGGTGTGTCTGCTCATGAATAGCAAGAGTTAAATGTGTCTACAGGCTCGTGGCCACATTCCTGGCTAGAATGTCTTTCACCGAGATGGAAGCTATTTCCTAAATGTGGAAGTGATGCCACAGATTGCCTCCCAACAAATTATATTTTGTATTCTGTGGTGAGCTTTAAACAGAGGTGCCCACAGAAAATGACATGTGGTTAAGCAAACTATACAGTAGGAATGGGTGCGACGTGCAAGTGGAGGCCTCCATAGAGAGTTCGCAAGTGAATGTGGCCTGTGTGCAGCCCGTTTCAAAACCCGACACATACACTTTGGTCAATTCTGAGGTCTTTTGCACTTTTCATGTTTCGGGATTATCAGCCTGCATACACTGGGAGATTCTGGGGTTTCAATGACAGATTATGCTTGGATTTATTCACATAGCAGATGCTTTTATCCAAAGCGACTTACAAAAGGGGTCAATGTAATCGAGTACACATCAGTCTGGGGGCTGTTTTGAAGCAAGTGCTACAGGAGAAGGTTACAAAATTGACCCTCACAAGTGTAGATCTCTAAACCAAAGAGAAAGACACGAGACCCACTGGTCTTTTTGTAGCTAGTAGGAGCCTTGAATCAAGAGCATTACCAAACAGGAAGATACTCACAGGACTAGAGGGTCTTCAAACACTTCTTAAAGGAGGCAACAGTTTGGATGGAGGTGGGCCACTTATTGCACCAGCTAGGAACTACATGTGAAAAGAGATTTGGATGGAGATTTGATACCACATAGAGATGGTATCACCAGACCTGAGTGGACAAGAAGCAGCGAAGGAACTCACGGGTGTCTCTGTATAAAGAGGTGCTGACAGATCAAAATGGGTGCAGCTACTGGGAGCCCATGGAGTGACGTGTGCCCACCCTGGCTGGCTGCACACAAGACATGCCACTACATTTTGAACCATCGGCAGCAGCTTGGTGACGCCTGCCAGAAGAGATTTAAAGCAGTCCAGCCATAATAAGACCTCATGTTCTGCTGCATACGCCATTAGATACGACCTGAACTTGTGGATGTTATACAAAGGGAGTCTCCATCTGTGAGGGACAACTGCAATGTGATCACTGAAGGATGGCTGGTGATAGATCAAGGAGTTCGGTCTTTGAGCTGGAGATGGTGTTCCTTCTTTCAAGTTATATTTATTAAAATCTTTATAACCCCGGCAACAATGATAAGGCAGTTATGTCTCCATATTTCTACCACCAGTCGAGTTTTTACTGGGGACTGAACTGTCCTGCCAGTGGCTAAGTGTCCTGAACACCAGACCTCACTGCCACATGTGAGAAGATGCTTTAGGTGTGCCCACTGAGCCTGAAGTTCACCCATTGGCCTTACTAGACCAGGGGGGATGAGAATGTGCATGAATCCTGATTCTGTTGGTGATCCATTAGTTATAAATGTCATAAAACACGCTGACTGAGTAAATGAATAGGAACACCTGCACGCCTGCTTATCCACACAGCAACAACCACATTTATCTGTAAAGCACACTTTCATACAACTACTGGAGCTCCAAGTGCCTTACAGGAGCTTTACAAGATGTCAAAGAGAAAGTTACAAGAAAAGGAAAAACAAGTAAGGTAAGAAGAAAAATGAAACAAAGAAAATAAACAAATCGGTATGATTTTATAAAACGCAGATAAATAATTAGTAGATGAGTATTAATTATCTAATCATTCCATCATGTGGCTGCACTGTGATGCATAAAATATGCAGATTCCGGTCAGGAGCTTTAGTTAATGTTCATATCAATCACCGGAAATGGCAAAAAAACGAGATCTCGGTGACTTCAGCCGTGGCAGGATTGTTGGTGCCAGTTAGGCTGGTTTGAGTATTTCTGCACCTCCTGATCTTCTGGGATTTTCATGCACAACAGTCCTTGAGTTTACTCACAATGGTGCAAGAAACAAAAAACATCCAGTGAGCAACAGTTCAGTGGACGGAAACACCACGTTAATGAGAGGGGACAGAGGAGAATGGCCAGACTGGTCTGAGCTGACAGAAAGGCTACGGTAACTCAGATAAGCACTCTGATCAACTTTGGTGGACAGAAAAGCATCTCAGAAAACACAACACATCAAACCTTAAGGCAGATGGGCTACAGCAGCAGAAGGCCACGTCGGGGGTCCATTCCTGACAGCCAAGAACTGAAACCTGAGGGTGCAGTGGGCACAGAACCACCAAAACTGGGCAGCTGAAGACTGGAAAAATGTGACGTGGTCTAATGTAACTCAAGGCACACAGATGGCAGAGTCAGAATTTGGCACCAGCAGCAGGAATGCATGCACCTAACCTACCTTGTGTCAACAGTCCAGGCCGTGGTGATGGTCTTGTGATGGGAGGAGTGTTTTCTTGGCACACTTTTTTGTCCCATTAACACCAATCAATCATCACCTGAATGCCACGGCTTAATTGTGTATTGTGGCGGACCGTGTGCATCCCTTCATGGCCACGAGTTACCCATCTTCCAGCATGACAGGATCTGATTCCGTTCAGAACGCCTTTGAGATGTTGGAGAACAAGAGATTTGCAGCTGACAAACTGCGTGATGCGGTCATGTCAACATGCAGCAGAGTCTCAAAGGAATGTTTCCAACATCTTGTGGAATCCCTGCCATGCAGGACTGAGGCTGTTCTGAGAACAAATGGAGACTCTGCCCAATATTAGTATAGCAGCCCTATATTTGTTCAGTGACTGTGTATTCTGTGGTAGGTTCAAACACGAAATACCCAACGGTAACACACGCCTCTTCCTTTTGGTTATATAAGCATATACAGCAGTATAAGCAGGACAACTCAGTGTTGACATGACCTAAAACCTTTACTGATTTCCATTGGGTGGGCAGAAGACCCTTTTGGGTGGTCACTGCACAGATGAAGCAACACCTTCGCTTCCATATCAAAGAACACATATAATGTTTCCTGCAAAGCTGCAAAGTAACTTTCACTGGTTTCTCTGTCTCTCTCTAAACATTTCATGAACTCAGCTTTTTTATTTTTTATTACAAACTCAGCAGGAGTTTAAAGTCCATCCTGGGAATACTTGGCACAGAGTACATAGCAGCCCTGGATGGGACACCTGCCATTGCAAGGCACAGTCAAGATCACACCCAATAACTCTCAAATCAACATCACTGAATGAAAATTGGAGCCCCCGGATTAGACAGGCTCGGCATCCAGCAAATAGTGTGGAGAACTTGACATTTGTCCATAAGAAATTACCTTTTTGTGATTCCATTTTGGATCTATGCAGCACAAGCTTATTTGGTTTAGTTTGTATTTTATTCCCACGAGAATACTGCTAATGTGGAACTGCATCTTGTGCACATCAAGTAGCTGAGACCCTGCACTTCTCCCCAAAACCCACATGTATGGACCTGCAGAGCCACAGCCCCATACGTCACCACATCACTGCATGCCTAGACCAGCAGTTTGGTAAGAAAAGTTTATAGGTCGTCAAAAATCATATTGATTGACACGCTAACCACACCAAATCTTAACCTTAACAAAACTAATCTCTAACCTTAACTATTTATCCTATACGCTAACCACAGTAACCTCTAACCTTAACTTCTGTCCTATAACTGCAGGTCTAGATCTCCTGGGGTAGACCTGTGGTGACGTAGGTGCTCTGGCTCTGCACGGATATTATTGGGCCAAAACCCGTCCGGAATATCGCGAGAGTGGAACGACGAGTGAGATCTCCGACAATTTCCATGTGCGGCACTCGAACTGTAAAGTGGGCTTAAGCTGCGGGTTTGCAACGTTTACTCTGTTAACTTATTCAGACAAGAAGAAGAGACCGCGTGTGAACAAGCTCCCCGTGGGTATTAGTGGGCTGGTATCTGCTCCACAGAGTGCTGCCGACTGCCCCTCGGCTCAGCGGGCTGACGTTTGGAGGATGAGACGTACGGCTCATTGAGCCCGTTAGTCGGTGCCGATGAAAGTCACCCCAGCCGGCGTGCGAAACAGAATGACTTACAGCGCTCCTAACACACCGTGAGCGTCCGTTAGATCTGTTACGTCGCACAGCACAGTCGGCATAGTTTCCATTACAGACGTGTCGCAAGCGATTACACAAACAATACTTTCACATTTATTTTAAAACCTGATAGAGCGAAGTAAAGCGTGAGGAGAATGTTGTGTGTCGCATGTGACAAGTGCGCCCCCTTGTGGCGACAGCGCAGCACAGCGAGGTAAGGTGAAGATTTCAGGCAGATTTATTTGAATTGAAATTTAATGAAGTTAGTAGTAAGAAACGGGCACCCTAAAATAAAAATAAGCCGGGATAACGTGAATGGGTCTTCAAATACAGGCTCTAACGCCATTGTCATCAAATTCACTAACTCGCTTTCTTTGTTGTTTGTGCCTCAATGCGATTCAAATTTTAGATAAACAATGCTAAGTGTGAAATTGTTTGTTTTTTTTAAAGATTGTTCCAGTTTGTGCTCTCTTATCTAATTGTCAAAAATCCAATTGAGAGTTTCAGGGGGCAGGACCTCTCCTGAAAGCACTTGGGTACAAGATGGAAAGTCTACACAGGCATACACCCACCCGGCCAAATCTCCAGTGTAAAATGGACACCTGAAGGTGTTGATGGGGCTTCTCTTTCCATATGTGCACTTTTAACACACAGACTCCCACTCCGACCAGTTTGGAATCGCTCAGTTTAACTAACCTCCCTGTCTTTGAAGAGGTGGGAGATCCTGCAGACGACCTCACGGGATTAGAGCCCAGGGTGCCAGGTCTGTGAGTAGGTGGTGCCAGCCACTGCCCCAGCATGCCACCCAAATCCAGATGGTGTTTTTTTTGTAAAGTACGGTGCCCATAAAAAGTAATCACCCCGTGGAAGTGTTTGCATTTCATTATTATTATACAACATTGAATCACAGAGGATTTCATTTGGCTTTTTTGACATGGATTACCAATGCTGTATGGCACAACAGAGTGCAGGCACAGTGAACAAATCTCAGTTAGACTACAAGTATAAATTATACTAATTACTAAATACAGAAGTGGTACATGCACATTTCATAAAACACACAAAGAACAAGGTGGAACTGATTAAACATGAATGGAAATCATCAACATCTATCCATTAATTAATTGATAAATTATGACCAGTTGGCAACAGAGGAGAGAAACACCCTTGAATGTAAAAGTTACAACAGATCTCTGCAATGGGGGCTAAACCAGTTATAAATATAAAACACAAAAGTATTCAGCCCCAGTATTTAGTGGGCACAGAGCTGACTTGCATATCAAATCTGAGGTCAGTGTCAGAAATGACACCCAGATTCTTAGTATGTGGTTTGACAAACAGTGAGCGCTGCCCAGAGTCACTTGAATTCAGGTCAAGATATCGAGTGGGACGACTCACAGCAGCCTCTCTTATCATTTAACTGTAGGCAGCCCTGCTGACCACGAGTACCACTCTGTTTGTGTTTTTGATTTGATAAATTGGCACATATTCACATATGCTTATACAGCTACACACCATTTTAAACTTACTACACACACTGGGGGTGGCGCAATGGTAGCGCTGCTGCCTCGCAGTAAGGAGCCCCGGGTTCGCCTCCCGGGTCCTCCCTGTGTGGAGTTTGCATGTTCTCCCCGTGTCTGCGTGGGTTTCCTCCCACAGTCCAAAGACATGCAGGTTGGGTGCATTGGCGATCCTAAATTGTCCCTAGTGTGTGCTTGGTGTGTGTGTGTCCTGTGGTGGGCTGGCACCCTGCCCAGGGTTTGTTTCCTGCCTTGCGCCCTGTGTTGGCTGGGATTGGCTTCAGCAGACCCCCGTAACCCTGTGTTAGGATATAGCAGGTTGGAGAATGGATGGATGGATACACACACTGGTCTCCAAATCACGCTATGCATTGAGATTCTCTGCACATTTTCTTTGAAGTAAATCCGTGTGTGCAAACGTATATGGTGGACCCCTTAGAACGCCCTGGAGTGACTAGAAGGGCAGGAAATATCAAAGCTGGGTTGTGATGTCCTAGTAAGGGCATGGAGCTCAGCTGCCTGCAAGAAAGGACTCTGCCAGTCCATCATTATTACTAATTCACTGAAGAGAGACACATCGCTAAGTCACTTCTGACTTTTCTCTTTCCACTGGCCATTTGTTACTTTTCAGTTTGTGTTAAAGCTCTGTCATGTCTCTCGGCTGTTACACATTGAGGAGTTGAAGGTCGTCTGTTTCTCTCCTTAGAGCTCCCTCTGCAAAATGAGATTTGACATTGAGATGCACATGGCAGCGCATGAAGTGCCCTTAAGATGCACCATCGCCCTTTTATTACAAGGGTCTCTAAATCCTGTGGTCAGGCTGGCTGGTTGCTCAGGGATATTCGTCGTCTTTATGTCTTTTCTTATCACTGCACTTAGGTGGCCTTACTTGTGTATACACATCATAGAATGGTGAAGGTCGTCATAGCGGTTAGTGCGGCTGCCTCTCATCTTCAGAGTTGTGGTTGAATTCCTAGACCAGTCACACTAACAGTGGAGTTTGCCCGTTCTTTGGGTTTTCTCCCACAGTGCACATTGTGTGTTAGTTTAATACGCGTGTGTGTGAGTGTGTGCTCCATGATGGAGGAGCGTCCAGTCTGGGATTTATTCCTCAAAAGGCTCGGATTCTACTGTACTGGAATGGAAAGAATTAGAAAATAGGTACATTGATTATGTGGTGTAACGCAGGTCCACTGACACCATTCTGATGTTGGAATGGATTCCTTTCTTACAGTTCTCTCCATAATGGGCCAGTTGAGAAGGTCCAGGCACTACAGAATAACTCAAGAGCTGACATTGCAAGCACGCTGGTCTTTTGGTTCTATGGAGGAAACACCTGAACAGCTGATCCATTTGTTCATTTCCTGAACCCACCTTTAGCCGTTCACGATTGCAGCAAACCTTTCCAGGTAATAATGGACAAGACACATGACAGGAGCTTCTGTTGAGGTTCACAGCAAACACCAGAAGGGGGACAAAATGTATCTCAGTGATTTGGACCGTAGCATGACTGTTGGTGCCAGACCGGCTGGTTTGAGTTATTCTGTCACTGCTGATCTCCTGGGATTTTCATGCTCAACAGTTTCTCGTGTTTACTCAGAATGGTGCAAAAAAAAAAACTCCAACATTCTGTGGATGGAAAGACCTCATTGATGATGGCGGTCAGAGGTGAATGGCCAAACTGGTTTGAGATGAAAGAAAGGCTGCGATAACACAGTGGTGAACAGACAAGCATCTCCGAATGAACAACACGTCAAACTCTGAAGTGAATGGGCTACAACAGCAGAAGACCACCTCAGGTTCCACTCCTGTCAGCCAAGAACAGAACACCGAGGCAGCAGTGGGCACAGGCTCACCAGAACTGGACAGCTGAAGAATGGAAAAACGTAGCCTGGGCCGACGAATCTTAAGTTCTGTTGAGGCACACAGATAGTAAGGTCAGAATTTGGTGCCAACAGCAGGAATCCATACACCCAGCCTGGTTATATCTATGGTCCAGGCTGGTGGTGGTGGTGGTGTAATGGTTTAGGGCAGGGGTAGGCAACGTCGGTCCTGGAGTGCCACAGTATGTGCAGGTTTTCCTTAACGAGAACTCAATTATTGCTGATGAAGCACATATTGCTTAAGTGACATTTTAATGCTTCATTTTAGTGGTCTCGCTTGTTAAGGTTCTCCAACCTTAATTGCTTATTTCAATCTTAAACTGCTGCATTCAGTGTTTTAATTGCTCCTTATTAGCAATAAGATGTAAAAGACAAAGCAGCCAGCAGTTCTCCAGCTAGCTTTTTTCCAATTACATCTGTGTGTGTTCATCATGCACGGTTTGATTTAATAAAACACTTAATAGAAAAATGTGACAGACTGAAAATGATCTGTTTTAGGCTTCAAATCATTTGGATGATATCCTTGGAAAGGAAAAAAATCTACGATATAAAAGCCTTACATTGCACAGACTAACAAGCCATAAAATTAAATAAGGTCTGAGATTGGCAATGATTGGTTTCTAATTAAGCAATTGGGTTGGAATGAAAACCTGTAGCCACTGCGGCTCACCAGGACCGACATTGCCTAAACCTGTTTTACATCTTATTGCTAATAAGGAGCAATTAAAACACTGAATGCAGCAGTTTAAGATTGAAATAAGCAATTAAGGTTGGAGAACCTTAACAAGCGAGACCACTAAAATGAAGCATTAAAATGTCACTTAAGCAATATGTGCTTCATCAGCAATAATTGAGTTCTCGTTAAGGAACTGGGTTGGAACAAAAACCTGCACATACTGTGGCACTCCAGGACCGACGTTGCCTACCCCTGGTTTAGGGAATGTTATCTTGGCACGCTTTGGGCCCATTAATACCAATCAATCAACACTTGAATGTCACAGCCTATTTGAATATTGTAGCTGAGCATGCGGATCCATTCATGGCCAAAATGTAGCCACCTTGTAATGGCACCCTGTCACAAAGCAAGCTGGCATCATGAACATGACAGGAGTTCAGTGTTCTTTAGTGGCCTTGCCAGTCGCTGGATCAGATCCCAACAGAACACCTTTGAGATGTCGAGAACAGGAGGTTCACAGCAGGAATGTGCAGCTGACAAACTGCGTGATGCAATCATGTCAACATGGACCAGAATCTGAGGAATGTTTGCAACATCTTGTGAAATCCATCCCATGAAGAACTGGGGCTGTGGTGAGAGAGAAAAAGAAGGCGGCCCTGCCCAGTATTAGTAGAGCGCTGCTAATAATATGCTCAGCGGGTGCAGATTGAATTCAAATTTGATACGATTTCCATAGCATCTTTGGTGTCGCACTCACAGCCCAAGTCTGCTTTTGTATACGACTTCTAATTCTCAAAAATCTAAAATACACGTGAGATCCAGTTTTTAGTGATCTTGTTTTTTCTTTTTGCTTTCCTTTTCATGTTGCTTCACAATTTCCTGACAGATGCAGAGGGATAATGGAGGTAATGGTGGTCGTGTTCAACGGTGGGAGGGAGCCCAGAATAGGGTAACCAATGGCGAGGGGGAAGGAAACTTACTGAGACTGGCATCCATCTGGCATGATTCCCAAATCCCCCTTAGCATTGTTATGCTGTATAAGAAGGGGCTGAGCCCCAGGACCTGGAGAGTAACGATTGTTTGTTGTTGGGTTCAATGGGCATCAAGGGCACCAGTCGTGCGGCCGGGTCCTAAAGTGCCGCTGGGTTGGAGACGCGGTAAGGAGTGAGCTACTCACAAGCTGTGCAGAGGAGGCTGATTCACCTGAAGAAGGGGGCTGAGGCCCACAGATCTCATTGTATATAGTTGCAATTATTGATTTATTTAACTGCTTAATAATAAAGACTGTATAAATTTATTAATCTATCTACCTATTTATTTATTTAAAGACCTTATGTGAAAAGCAACATTTTACAAGTAAAGTTCTCTCTGTATCTATCCATTATATAGTGCCTTTCATATCTAACTGTCTCTCTAGTGGTGAAATGGGACGGGGGCCTAAGAAGTCCTGACTGTTGCTATCACTGTTGCCTCTGGTGAGAGATGTCTCCATCTTTAAAGCTCTTTAAATATTTCTTGAGATTTTTCAAACAGCGATTTTGAAAGTTACGTTAATACAAGTCTGTTTTTTACGTGTCTTTTTGTTTTTTCATTTTCTATCAAGTGCAGTTAATTTTTTTAATATTACAATATGCAATTTGTATTTATTTTTAATACCATGTTCACTTTATATTTATTTGCATTTGATTTACTTTTTCATTTATTTAGGGCTTGCTTAATAGTTAATCCAGCCCTGGTCTCTACGCCTCATAAAAGAGGGACGTTCAAAAAGTTTCCGCACTTTTATATTTTCATTGGAAGAGGTGAAGGTGGGAGGAGTAGTAGGCCTAGTAATTGGGCATTAAAACGTTGGTACGACGCCGGCCAGATTACATCGCAAACGAAGGTAATTATGTAGAAAAGTGATGTACAGTAATTTGTTTTCGAAACTCTTAATAAATACAGTTAAAAAAAACGCGGAAACGTTTTGAACGTGGCGCGGTTACACGTCACTTCCCTGGAGCTCAGTAAAACGATTTAGTGCCAGCTGGGCACAGACATTATCCCCGGCGGTGGATTCGTACACGCAGGAAGGCGCTCGGGCCGTTTTCTCGATGTGGCCCAAAATCAGCAGGCGATCTGAGCGAACGTTTAACGGACCAGGGATTGAAGAAGGGCAGCCAGGGAGAGAGGAAATGGGAAATGAACACCTTTGGGCTGTCGGGAGGTGGCCGATGAGACACAAAAGGACGGCTTGGGCGGATAGTCGCGACGAGGCCGCAGGGCTTTATTTTTGTTATTTTTCTCCCTTAGCTCGTTCGTCCCACTCAATAGTTTTAAATTAAAGGCTTATTTCGATCCTTCCACCCCTTTCGGTTCTTTATTCATGATTGCAGTGACCCCTGGTGGAGCTTCCTATCAACAAGTGATTTAAAAGAAAAAAAAAACTAACTGGGCATTTAAATTCACTTTGTAGAATCAATTATGGGATTCGAATCAAGACGTCTTACACAAATCAGCGAAGAGCCTCAGAAATAACGTTAGGATGAACTCGGACGTTATTCTCCCCATCTTCTAAGTGTTGTCGCACCTTGCACAAAATAATACAGCTGCATTTCTGTTTTCATTACCTTACCATTTTAGTGGAAATTAGAATCCTTTGTCCAAGTTGAGCCTAAAAGTAGAGACATCTAGTCCAAGACATCAGCGAAGACACTGCCTGGCCTCCTGGCAGGAATAATGGAAGGCCTGTTCTTGAAGCCACACTCTTAACTGTTGACTCCTTAAGTCCTTAAGTGTCCACTTAACTTTCACGTCAGCTTTTCTCGTTGAACCTGTGCTTGACAAAGAAGCCATTAATTATGTGAAGAGTTCCTTATGCATGAAATTGGTCCTTGGGGCTTTGAAAACATGAGGAAAAACCACAAATCTTTAATGTATAGAAGGCTACCTAGTAGGATACGGAGAGATGAAGAAAACCTGAACTGAACCAATGTGATTGTATGAAACAAGAGTCTTCAAATCAGAAACCCAGTGGTATTTCATAAATGTTATTGTCTAATCATGGAGCCTGTTATGGATCTAAATAAATAAACGATCTTGCTGGTGGTGGTCCTAGAATGGTTCTCCTTTGGCTGAGATCTTCACTTACATTCCTGGATGGCTGCAGTGGTTTTCATTCCATCCAGCTCCCTAATTAGAAGGTGGCCCTAACTTATAATGAATTTAGGTATTTAACTCTGTGTCTTCTTGGTGCTTTCATTCTTCCAAAAAATGAATCTCGATTGCATTGTGGAGTTTCCCTTTCAGAGCACATTATCCATACACTTTGTGAACTGGAACAGATTTGCATTTCACGATCCGCCTGTCTTCGTTCTCATTTATTTATAAGCAATTTATTAACACAGATATGTCATGATGCCCATTCCCATTGCAAATGGAACCAAGTTAGCTAGAGGGCTGGCAGTTTCTTTGCTGTTTGAATGTTGTTATTAATTGATGTCTTGTTAAGAAAACAAGCAACAATTAAAACCTAAATGCGGCCATTTAAAACTGAAATAGCCAAGTAAGGCTTCTGAATGGTAAAAAGTAATTTAGCTAAAATTAAGCCCCATAAACACGTTGCTTCAGCAGTAAATACATGGGTTCTAATTAAGAAATTGTTTGAGGTGAAAACCCGCAGCCACTGCCACCCCCCAGGACCCCGAGTGAAGGTCGCTGCTCTCCAATGTAATGTTAATTTGTCCCAAGTGAATGAAGGCATCAGGAAGCCACAGAGGCAAACACCCAATCTCTTTATCAGCAAATGCTGTCTTCACTTAGGAAACTGAAACTGATATTCTATATGGTGTTCCACAAGGCTCTATCCTGGGTCCACTGCTCTTCTCAATCTACATGCTTCCATTAGGTCAGATTATCTCAGGGCACAACGTGAGCTACCACAGCTATGCTGATGACACACAGCTGTATTTATCAATAGCACCTGATGACCCCAAATCTCTTGATTCGCTAACACAATGTCTAACTTGTATCTCAGAATGGATGAATAGTAACTTTCTCAAATTAAATAAAGAAAAACCGAAATCTTAGTGATTGGCAATAATGGATACAATGAGGCTATTAGAAATAAACTGGATGCATTAGGATTAAAAGTCAAATCGGAGGTAAAAAGCTTAGGGGTAACCGTTGATTGTAATCTGAATTTTAAATCGCATATTAATCAGATCACTAGGACAGCATTTTTTCACCTAAGAAACATAGCAAAAGTTAGACCTCTTATATCATCGAAAGATGCAGAGAAATTAGTTCATGCGTTTGTTTTCAGTCGGCTAGATTACTGTAACGCACTCCTCTCAGGACTACCCAAAAAAGACATCAATCGTTTGCAACTAGTGCAGAATGCAGCTGCTAGAATCCTTACCAGGAAAAGAAAATCCGAACACATTTCTCCAGTTTTGATGTCACTACACTGGTTACCTGTGTCATTCAGAATTGACTTTAAAATTCTGCTTATGGTTTATAAAGCTTTAAATAATCTCGCCCCGTCTTATATATCGGAATGTCTGACACCTTATATTCCAAATCGTAACCTCAGATCCTCAACTGAGTGTCTCCTTAGAATTCCAAGAGCAAAATTTAAAAGAAGTGGTGAGGCGGCCTTCTGCTGTTATGCACCTAAAATCTGGAATAGCCAGCCAGTAGGAATTCGCCAGGCTAATACAGTGGAGCACTTTAAAAAACTACTGAAAACACATTACTTTAACATGGCCTTCTCATAACTTCACTGTAATTTAATCCTGATACTCTGTATATCTAATTCATTATAATAACTATTCATTCAAAATCTGTACTAACCCCTACTCTCTCTTCTGTTTCCTTTTCCGGTGTCCTGTTCTACCCAAAGCACCATGATGTTCCAACAATGATGGATGGATTAAAAGCCAGAAATCTGTATGACCATCACCATCAAGTGACTCCGTGAGAACACTAACTACAAAGAGGACTATTTCATTTATGTTAGGTAGAATGCCCAGAGGGGACTAGGCGGTCTCGTGGCCTGGAACCCCTACAGATTTTATTTTTTTCTCCAGCCTTCTGGAGTTTTTTTTTTTTGTTTTTTCTGTCCACCCTGGCCATCGGACCTTACTCCTTTCTATGTTAATTAATGTTGTCTTATTTTAATTTCTTATTTTGTCTTTTATTTTTCTTCTCTCCATTATGTAAAGCACTTTGAGCTACTTTTTGTATGAAAATGTGCTATATAAATAAATGTTGTTTTTGTTGTTGAATGGAATGAAAACCTGCAGCCACAGCAGCCCCCCAGGACCCTGAGTGCTGATCAATGTCGTGTGGCACCCTCAATTCTGAAGAACCACATTGGCGCCTTTATGTGCTGCAGGTTGTCTACTAGTTGATTTATCGGACGGTGGGCAGCCGCTCGGTGTAACTTGATGCCCACCTTCTGGGTTTGATGGCTGCAATACTCCAGCACATGACGAAGACAAAGAGCTGGTCAGCTTAGTGGCGTAGCGTAGTGGGGGCGGCAAAATTTCACAATAAATAATAATAATATCTTGTAAAAATTTGAACCATACCTAAATAAGGGGGCGGCGGAATTTTCCTCCGCCCCGGGCGGCTGACGCCCACGCTACGCTACTGGGTCAGCTTAATGGGCCGTCTGGATAGCCCATCAACGGCTTGTGGAGTCAAAATACAGTAAGTGAAGAAAAGAGCAAGCCGATTATTAGTGAGGAGTGAAACGATTCGTGTGAGTTGAATTTTTCTGTATTGCTTCATAAAAATATCGGTGAAATACTTAACATCTCCCGTCCAGCTATTTTTTTAATCATTGACACAAGAATAAAGGTATTTAGTTCCTGCTTGGGTGTATTTTCATTCATTAATTTCACAAGTGTCTGGCTGTCATTTTTTGTGTAATAAAGTTCTCTAGTGAGAGAGAAAAGTAAATCACTGGAATTGTGCAGCTCCTCAGCTAGGATAAGGCCGTCGGTAGGTGAAGGCAGGGCAGGCAGCTTTGGCAGCAGCGGCTTTCTGTGCTGTTAGCATTCTTTTGGGAAAGGTGCTATATAAATAAAAATTATTATTATTATTACTAGGGGGGATCTGTTCGCTCCACTCGCACATCTCCCGGGGCAGGTGCTGGGTGCCTGTTATCTCGTGGCTGAGCCGCTCGAAGGGCGTCGGGGAGCCCCTCCGTTAGAGAAAACGATCGTATTTAAAGAGATGGTACACAGAAGAGTATGCAGGGCGCAGGGAGAAGACGGTTTGGTCCTTAGTTATTATAGACAGAAAATCATTTACTTGAGTGTTTCACTACAACGGTCTATTTTAAATACCAATGAATAATAATCTAGTAAAGCGTAATAAAACATAAATAAAAAAACACCTCCTCAAAAACAATATTATGAATTACTTGATTCTCTAACTTACATTCTATACACGTTGCTTTTTTGCATTTCTGCTCACATATTTTTCAGGATATTTGTCTCTTTCTCATTTATTGGACGACTCTCTTTGTTCTTGATTTTTATTATATGCAGTTCTTTTTTCAACCTTCATTATCAAGTCTTGCCGCTGTTTTTCTATCGTGATCTAAAATTCAATTAGATTTTCTGCCTTGCCATTCATTATAAGCGACTGCGCCGATGAGCGAGTTCTCGAGTTAGCAGCGCTGAGCGTATCACGGGGTGAGATGGAGAGAGGGTGTGTGCAGTAGGAGTAATGATTGGGCGAGCGGTGTGGAGGGGCGTGGTCAAAGCTGAATAAAACGGGCACGGTGGAAACTTTTTTGATATAATGGACATTATTATTATTCTTTTAGAGAAAACAATAGTGTGCATAATGGTGTATTTTAGTGTGTCTTCATATGGAAAACATGGAGCCTGTCACATTAAAAAAAAACACTGCATTCCTCTACACTACAGTAATGCGAACGAGTGGAATAAATAGATTTCAGTATACCGCTGTGGTACAGACTACATGCTTTGTTCAACTGCAGAAAAGAACACAGAGGTGTGAACGTGGCTGTAGGGAACACTATTCCTTGTTTTTTGCCAATAGGAAACGCTTAAAAACGTCTTTAGTGCGTTTTGTGTTTCACAATTGGAAAACTGCCTGCAAAGCTAATTTTGGTGTCAGTTTTCTGAATGTAAATGAAAATGTGCCTGTTTCACTCATCACTACTGAGGACCAGTAACACCAATGGTTTCAACATTGATATCAAAGTCAATGGCCAGACACTTAATGGTCTGTGCTGATGGCCCAAAGCCTGCCTGGCCAGGACAGCAGCACTCACGTGACTCAAGTCCATAACATAAGTAACAGTCCGTCAAGTAACATAATTTTCAAACTTTAAAGTCTGTAAAGCCTGAGCAGCATAGATGCAGAATAAGATGACAATGATAAAATTTATAACAATAAAGCAGAGTTTAAAATTCTTATGGCCTGTTGCTTCTCCTCAGTCTCTCAGTCCGGGCCTGAATGCAGCCACTGGAAAAGTTTATGGCTTGGGTGAAATGTGTCTGCAGTTCTCCATTTTGCCCTGGACGTGCACTGATGGGTACAGACGTCCCGCAGGCTTGGCAGTGTTGTGATGAAGATCCGTTCTGCACACTGTATCACTCTCGCCAAAGCAGGCAGCACAGTAAACACAGACCCTAGAGTAACACTGTTATACTGTACAGGTAAAATTCCATTACAACGAACTTTCAGGGACCTAAAAAATATTTCGGTGTAATGAAAATTTCGTAGTAATGATATTCTGTATTTGTCGCTATAGTGCTTTCTTTAACTTGCGTCCAAGCGTTTGCAATCATTTCAATAGCTTCTTTCGCATTAATTTTAATCTTCTCCTGTCTACAAGTTATTCTGATGAGAATTTTTCTCAGCATTTCCTTGCGATAATACACTTTTAGGGTGTGAATGATGCCCAAATCCAATGGCTGAAGCACTGCTGTGCAATTGGGTGGGAGGAATTCAACGTGAACATTATCTGAATGTGGAAGCATGTTGTGGGCAGCACAGTTATCAATCAGAAGCCGATTCATCCTTCTCTTCTTCTTCATATTGTGAGGTTTCTGAATTCTTTTGGGACCCCCCCAACTCCCCCCCCCCCCAATGGGGCGACACGCCGAAATGCGTCACAAAGTGAGATTGCTGCGTCTGTGGAAGATTGTCCATCGCTGGGGCAGGGCAACAGCAGGCTCACAGCGGTGCATTGAAGTGCCACAGAAGCGAATCCTAAAAGATCGGGGTCGCGCTATAAGTCCCTGTCTTGCACCCCAAAACACGAGGCTGAGTCTCAGTATTTTAACAAAACCGGCTTTATTCAGCTTGAGACAGGAACAGCAGGGTTATTTATTGTATCAGGATCTGCCACTCTCCTATACACAGACACAGCAGTCAGGCAGGGTCGTGGCCAGGTTAGTGACCAAGTAATCCTGTGCCCTGCATTTACAATGTTCCTTGCATCACCCATCGAGATCTTCTCTGTTTGCTTTGGCGGAGAGACGCAGCAGAGCTGTGAGTCTGTTGTTGCCCTGGCAACAGATAAACAGTCTTCCACAGACGCGGTGATCGCACAGTTCAGGACGCTCTTCAGCGTGTAGTCCAGTTGTGGAGGTCCCAAGAGAGTTTAGAAACCTCACATT
The DNA here is from genome assembly GCF_900747795.2 of Erpetoichthys calabaricus. Taxonomy (NCBI): domain Eukaryota; kingdom Metazoa; phylum Chordata; class Cladistia; order Polypteriformes; family Polypteridae; genus Erpetoichthys; species Erpetoichthys calabaricus. The sequence continues at coordinate 28,563,306 of NC_041400.2, read as the reverse complement.
TTCTTGAATGAGTGCCGCATTAAAAGGAATGTTTCTTGAACGAGAATCACTGAACCACATAAAAACGGCTTTTTCGATGTCTTCAAATGCAGCAGTTCGCAAACGTTTGCAACACAAGATTTTTCTTCTTTTATTGCTCGGTCTTTCAAGAAAGTTGACAGTGTCGATGGCGAAATTCCAAATTCATTGGCAACATCTTTTTTCTTTTTGCTGCAATCAAGAGCTGCAAAAATTAAACATTTTTTTCTTTTTTCTAATATGAACTGTTATCATTTTTTCGTGTCTGCCGTTTCTATAGGAGGGTGTCAATGAGTTAAATTCCAATGGATATTTTTCAAATGTTGACGAACAATAAGCAAAAGGTTTAATTGAAAACCACCAAAAACAAAAAGTCCATCCATTGTCTCCTGCTTATCCGAGGTCGGGTCGCGGGGGCAGCAGCTTGAGCAGAGATGCCCAGACTTCCCTCTCCCCGGCCACTTCTTCTAGCTCTTCTGGGAGAATCCCAAGGCGTTCCCAGGCCAGTCGAGAGACATAGTCCCTCCAGCGTGTCCTGGGTCTTCCCCGGGGCCTCCTCCAGGTTAGACGTGCCCGGAACACCTCACCAGGGAGGCGTCCAGGAGGCATCCTGATCAGATGCCCGAGCCACCTCATCTGACTCCTCTCGATGCGGAGGAGCAGCGGCTCTACTCTGAGCCCCTCCTGGATGATTGAGCTTCTCACCCTATCTTTAAGGGAAAGCCCAGACACCCTGCGGAGGAAACTCATTTCAGCCGCTTGTATTCATGATCTCGTTCTTTCGGTCACTACCCATAGCTCATGACCATAGGTGAGGGTAGGAACATAGATCGACTGGTAAATTGAGAGCTTCGCCTTGCGGCTCAGCTCCTTTTTCACCACGACAGACCGATGCAGAGCCCGCATTACTGCGGACGCCGCACCGATCCGCCTGTCGATCTCACGCTCCATTCTTCCCTCACTCGTGAACAAGATCCCGAGATACTTGAACTCCTCCACTTGGGGCAGGATCTCGCTACCAACCCTGAGAGGGCACTCCACCCTTTTCCGGCTGAGGACCATGGTCTCGGATTTGGAGGTGCTGATTCTCATCCCAGCCGCTTCACACTCGGCTGCGAACCGATCCAGAGAGAGCTGAAGATCACGGCCTGATGAAGCAAACAGGACAACATCATCTGCAAAAAGCAGTGACCCAATCCTGAGCCCACCAAACCGGACCCCCTCAACGCCCTGGCTGCGCCTAGAAATTCTGTCCATAAAAGTTATGAACAGAATCGGTGACAAAAGGCAGCCCTGGCGGAGTCCAACTCTCACTGGAAACGGGTTTGACTTACTGCCGGCAATGTGGACCAAGCTCTGGCACCGATCGTACAGGGACTGAACAGCCCTTATCAGGGGGGCCGGTACCCCATACTCCCGGAGCACCCCCCACAGGATTCCCCGAGGGACACGGTCGAATGCCTTTTCCAAGTCCACAAAACACATGTAGACTGGTTGGGCAAACTCCCATGCACCCTCCAGGACCCTGCTAAGGGTATAGAGCTGGTCCACTGTTCCGCGACCAGGACGAAAACCACACTGTTCCTCCTGAATCCGAGGCTCGACTATCCGATGGACCCTCCTCTCCAGGACCCCTGAATAGGCTTTTCCAGGGAGGCTGAGGAGTGTGATCCCTCTGTAGTTGGAACACACCCTCCGATCCCCCTTCTTAAAGAGGGGGACCACCACCCCGGTCTGCCAATCCAGAGGCACTGTCCCTGATGTCCATGCGATGTTGCAGAGGCGTGTCAACCAAGACAGCCCTACAACATCCAGAGCCTTGAGGAACTCCGGGCGTATCTCATCCACGCCAGGGGCCCTGCCACCAAGGAGTTTTTTGACCACCTCGGTGACCTCAGTCCCAGAGATGGGGGAGCCCACTTCTGAGTCCCCAGGCTCTGCTTCCTCATTGGAAGGCATGTTAGTGGGATTGAGGAGGTCTTCGAAGTACTCCCCCCACCGACCCACAACGTCCCGAGTCGAGGTCAGCAGCGCACCATCCCCACCATATACAGTGTTGACACTGCACTGCTTCCCCTTCCTGAGACGCCGGATGGTAGACCAGAATCTCCTCAAAGCCGTCTGAAAGTCGTTCTCCATGGCCTCCCCAAACTCCTCCCACGCCCGAGTTTTTGCCTCAGCAACCACCAAAGCCGCATTCCGCTTGACCTGCCGGTACCTATCAGCTGCCTCCAGGGTCCCACAGGACAAAAGGGACCGGTAGGACTCCTTCTTCAGCTTGACGGCATCCTTCACCGCCGGTGTCCACCAACGGGTTCGGGGATTGCCACCACGACAGGCACCGACCACCTTACGGCCACAGCTCCGGTCAGCTGCCTCAACAATAGAGGCACGGAACATGGCCCATTCGGACTCAATGTCCCCCACCTCCCTTGGGACATGGTCGAAGTTCTGCCGGAGGTGGGAGTTGAAGCTACTTCTGACAGGGGGCTCTGCCAGACGTTCCCAGCAGACCCTCACAACACGTTTGGGCCTACCACGCCTGACCGGCATCCTCCCCCACCATCGAAGCCAACTCACCACCAGGTGGTGATCAGTTGACAGCTCCGCCCCTCTCTTCACCCGAGTGTCCAAGACATGTGGCCGCAAGTCCGACGACACGACCACAAAGTCGATCATCGAACTGAGGCCTAGGGTGTCCTGGTGCCAAGTACACATATGAACACCCCTATGCTTGAACATGGTGTTCGTTATGGACAATCCGTGACGAGCACAGAAGTCCAATAACAAAACACCGCTCGGGTTCAGATCAGGGGGGCCATTCCTCCCAATCACGCCCTTCCAGGTCTCACTGTCATTGCCCACGTGAGCATTGAAGTCTCTCAGCAGAACGAGGGAGTCCCCAGAAGGTATGCCCTCTAGCACCCCCTCCAGGGACTCCAAAAAGGGTGGGTACTCCGAACTGCTGTTCGGTGCATACGCACAAACAACAGTTAGGACCCGTCCCCCCACCCGAAGGCGAAGGGAGGCTACCCTCTCGTCCACCGGGGTAAATCCCAATGTACAGGCTCCAAGTCGAGGGGCAATAAGTATACCCACACCCGCTCGGCGCCTCTCACCGGGGGCAACTCCAGAGTGGTACAGAGTCCAGCCCCTCTCAAGGAGATTAGTTCCAGAGTCCAAGCTGTGCGTCGAGGTGAGTCCGACTATATCTAGCCGGAACCTCTCAACTTCGCGCACTAGCTCAGGCTCCTTCCCCTTCAGAGAGGTGACATTCCACGTCCCAAGAGCCAGCTTCTGTAGCCGAGGATTGGACCGCCAAGGTCCCCGCCTTCAGCCACCACCCAACTCACACTGCACCCGACCTCCTTGGCCCCTCCCATAGGTGGTGAGCCCATGGGAAGGGGGACCCACGTTGCTTCTTCAGGCTGTGCCTGGCCGAGCCCCATGGGTGCAGGCCCGGCCACCAGGCGCTCGCCATCGAGCCCCACCTCCAGGCCTGGCTCCAGAGTGGGGCCCCGGTGACCCGTGTCCGGGCAAGGGAAAACGCCGTCCAAAATTGTTTTTCATCATAGGAGGTTTGTTTAACCGCTCTTTGTCTCATCCCTCACCTAGGACCAGTTTGCCTTGGGTGGCCCTACCAGGGGCATAAAGCCCCGGACAACAGAGCTCCTAGGATCATTGGGACACGCAAACCCCTCCACCACGATAAGGTGGCAGTTGAAGGAGGGGAAAACAAAAAGTGCAAAAAAAAAAAAAAGTACAAGGAACGTTCGAAGAAAGAATTTTTTTTATAATGTTTGTGTTCAGGGATTGTTGTGCACAACTGAGCTGTGACCACAGAACTAACTGCTCTGTGGATGATTCATTCAGGCATTTCAAGGTCTATTGGGCACTCGTTGTAATGAAAGTATCTGCTGAATGTACAGTACTGTGCAAAAGTTTTAGGCAGGTGTGAAAAAATGCTGTAAACAAAGAATGCTTTCACAAATGGAAGTGTTAATCATTTATTTTCATCAATCAACAAAATGCAGTGAATGAACAAAAGAGAAATCTAAATCAAATCAATATTTGGTGTGACCACCCTTTGCCTTCAAAACAGCATCAGTTCTTCTAGGTACACTTGCACACAGTTTTTGAAGGAACTCGGCTGGTAGGTTGTTCCAAACATCTTGGAGAACTAACCACAGATCTTCTGTGGATGTAGGCTTCCTCGCATCCTTCTGTCTCTTCATGTAATCCCAGACACAGTCGATGATGTTAAGTTCAGGGCTCTGTGGGGGCCATACCATCACTTCCAGGACTTCTTGTTCTTCTTTACGCTGAAGATAGTTCTTAATGACTTTGATTGTATGTTTGGGGTCGTTGTCCTGCTGCAGATTAACTTTGGGGCCAATCATACGCCTCCCTGATGGTATTGCATGATGGATAAGTATCTGCCTGTATTTCTCAGCATTGAGAACACCATTAATCCTGACCAAATCTCCAACTCCATTTGCAGAAATGCAGCCCCAAACGTTCAAGGAACCTCCACTATGCTTCACTGTTGCCTGCAGACACTCATTATTGTACCGCTCTCCAGCCCTTCGATGAACAAACTGCCTTCTGCTACAACCAAATATTTCAAATTTTGACTCATCAGTCCAGAGCACCTGCTGCCATTTTTCTGCACCCCAGTTCCTATGTTTTTGTGCATACTTGAGTCGCTTGACCTTGTTTCCACATCAGAGGTATGACTTTTTGGCTGCAACTCTTCCATGAAGACCACTTCTGGCCAGACTTCTCCGAACAGTAGATAGGTGTACCTGGGTCCCACTGGTTTCTGCCAGTTCTGAGCTGATGGCTCTGCTGGACATCTTCTGATTTCGAAGGGTAATAAGCTTGATGTGTCTTTCATCTGCTGCACTAAGTTTCCTTGGCCGACCACTGCGTCTAAGATCCTCAATGTTGCCCGTTTCTTTGTGCTTCTTCAAAAGAGCTTGAACAGCACATCTTGAAACCCCAGTCTGCTTTGACATCTTTGTCTGAGAGAGACCTTGCTGATGCAGTAAAACTACCTTGTGTCTTGTTGCTGTGCTCAATCTTGCCATGACATCAAACTGTCTTCCACAACCTCACCTTGGTAGCAGAGTTTGGCGGTTCCTCTCCCAGTGTTAAGCCTCCTACACAGCTGTTTCTGTTTCAGTTAATGACTGTGTTTCAACCTACGTGTGACATTGATGATCATTGGCACCTGTTTGGTAGAATTGGTTGATCAAACACCTGACTAGAATCCTACAAAATCCCTGACTTTGTGCAAGTGTACCTAGAAGAACTGATGCTGGTTTGAAGGCAAAAGGTAGTAACACCAAATATTGATTTGATTTAGATTTTTCTTTTGTTCGCTCACTTTGCATTTTGTAAACTGATAACAATAAACAATCATTATTTATATTTCTGAAAGCATTCTTTGTTTACAGCATTTTTTCACACCTGCCTTAAACTTTTGCACAGTACTGTATTTCGTAGTAACGAGATTTCTATAGACTCGTGTCATATGGGGAAACTGTCAGGACCATAAAAATACTTTGTTGTAATGAAAATTTCGTTGTAAAGATATTCGTTGTAATGGAATTTTACCTGTACTTTCATTATGGCAGGGGAGATTTTGAATTTTCTCAGTTGTATGATGTGATACAGGTGCTGCCTTGCTTGCTGCACCAGCGTGTAGGTATGATTAGTCCATTGGAAGTCCTCAGAAATACGCACAATAAGATACCGATAGCTGCTGACTCTCTGAACCAGAGACCCATGGATCCTAAGTCAGGTGTAGCTCTTCTGCTGCTTCCTTCCTGAAGTCCACAATCATCTCCATGATCTTGGAAACATTCAGGTCCAAGTTGTTAGACTGATGACACTGTCTCCACCTTGTCCAAGCAGACAGACTCATCCTCATTGGGGAGCAATCCTACTATCACCATGTCATCTGCAAATTTCAAGATGGTTTTGGAGATATGCATAGATGTACAATCGTGAGTGAACAGAGAATATGGCAGAGGACCCAGGATGTAACCTTGGGGAGCACCAATGTTAAGGATGAAGGCGTTGGGGATGATGCAGCCAGCTCTCACCATCTGTGGTCTGTCAGTCAGGATGTTCAAGACCCAGTCACAGAGGGACTATGGGGTGGTGCCCAGCCTAGTATTGGAGTGTCAGACTGGCCAATAGCATTCCGGCTGGGAAGGAACGTTTTCATTTATCTGCATTGAAGATAGAGAGATGGATAGAAAAGGCACTATATAAAACATGATAGGATGAACAAACAAATGAACATTATATGTCCCAAGACAGGAATTTAGTTTCTTACAGTAGCTCAAGACATTGCTATAACAAACAGCAATATCAATCAACACCAAACCCCCTAAAATACACACAAGAAATACAAAAAAAACATCATCATCTGATTTGGATGAAGAGAGCGGTCACAGTGAGGCGTTATAAAGGTGTATTGCTATAGGCATGAAGGAGCACCAATATAACTTTTACCAGGATGGAATGGGTTAGCCTTCTGCAATGTTCTTCTCCGGGATGATGATGTGAAAGATTTAAAAGGAGCTTCCTGTAACATAAGGGGAAAACTGGCTGGACTGGACAGAGTGATCAAGCAGCGGCCAACCTGTAAGGTTTGAGAGATTAGCGGAGTAGCAACATGGAGTCAGTGTTTTGTATCAATGAGGCGGTAGACCGCGAACAGCAACAGACCAAACCAGATTATTAACATATGGTGTTCCAGATGTCATAAAGAAATATGAAGACATTGGGCAAGCTGAAGACATTACTGTATAATTTTATTTATGAATCTCATAATGAAAGTCATCCAACATTCCATGGTGAAAGGCTCAGAAGTCATTTTACAAGTACGGTACTATTTGCCCTGTACAGTATTTCTACAACTGGAGCGCCAGCATGTGAAGTGAATCGCTCAGGGTCAAACAAGGAGTCTGCTTTTGGGATTGAAACAGCAATCTTTGTGATCGAGTGCCTTAGGACACATTAACCTCCATAAACCTTATTTTATGTAATGGCCTTCCCAGACCACACCAAGGCCCTTTATAGGTATGTTAGTTTGTCACATGCACTCAGTGGTCAGCTTATCAGGTCCATCTGTTTGTTATTACCATTAGCCTGCTCCTCTACACAGCCAATCAAGGAGCTTCAACTCAATATGTAGCATTCAGACATGGACAAGGGGTTTAGCTGTCATCTGACCAAAAAATCAGAATGGTGAAGATGTGTGAATTAAGGAACTTTAACTTTACTTCGGCTCCAGCATCTAAGAAACTGCAGCCCTCCTGCCATTGTCATGCACTGCTGTCTCTGTGGTTTGCAGAGAATGGAGCAAAAGACAAATCAAAGTTCAGTGAAGGGCGATCACTTTGTGAAAACACCTTGGTAAGGAGAATGGCAGTCATTTTCTAACCCGCTTAATCCTGAACAGGGACGTGGGGGTCTGCTGGAGCCTATCCAGAAAGGTCAAACACTCAACAACTGCCCATTGCATCAGGGGTGAGCAGAACAGTCCGACTGTCAGACCTTGATGCACTTTGATTCACATTGGCTACATAAGACCACGTCTGTCAGCTGAGAATAGGAAGATGAGGCTACAGTGGGCAAATGATCAACATAACTGGCCGTTTGAATATTGGAAAAATGTCACTTGGTCTTGATTTGTGGTGCAGCTTGCAAGTGGGTAGGCATGAAATTTGCATAAACTACATAAATCCATGGATCTACCTAGCCTTGTGTCAATGGTGGAGGCTGGTGGTGGTACTGAGATAATGTGTGGAATGTTGTCCTGGCACATTTTTGGCCTCTTAAAACCAAATGAGCATCATTTGAATGCCTCAGTCCACCAAAGCACTGATGCTAACCAAGTGATAGCTTTATAGCCCCAGTCTTCCATTTCTTAAATGGGTCCAGCCAGCAGGATAATGAAACACGTCAAGGAACTGTGCATCATCACAGGCTTGATCAATGAGCACCACGACACCTTTCATTTAGTTCAGTTTCCTGCACAGACAATCCAATACGTCACATTCAGGACGGGTGATCAAAACAAAAAAAAAAACATCATAAAGTCAGCATGGACCAAAATCCCAAAGCTCCTTGTTAAATGCTTACCTCTAACAATGTGTTCTGCATTGGATGCCATCTTATTAACAGGTGAACCCAATAAAGTGTCAATTGAGCATATCACGTAGGGTCAGACAGTGAGACCCTGGTGAGGACTGAACATGCAGTTTGATGCTTTAGCCACTGGTCAGTACCACGTCTATGAACTTTATGTTATATAGCACCTTTTCTATGCCGTCCCAGTTCATGTTACAGGTCTTTTGTGGAAATGTCACGAATAAGGTGAATCACTCAGGATCAGAGACCAAGTTCGTGGTGGGGACTGAACCAGCATCCTTCTGCTTTGCAGTCTAAAACCTTAGCCATGGTTTCCCATGCAGTTTCTGTTCAACATTGTTGTTCACATCTTAAATATGGTTCCGTCTTGTCCGCTAATTGGTGGGGCGGCCCTCCGTGTAAATATGCCACCACCTCATCTTTAAAAACAGTAAACTGCTTTTAATTTTTTACATTTCCAGGACCATTACACTAACTGCAAGCTCATGTGTGACAGACAAGTTCTGGCCTGATGTTGTCCGAACCAAGATTCAAACTGGAGAACCTCTGCTTAATTAACATAAAATCAATGTCTGTAGAGCGTGACAACAACAGAAACAGTGATGATAACAATCAAAATAAGGACAAGTCCCGAGGCCACGGCTACACATTTACAGATTTGTGCTCGTCTCGCTTCCATCTCCTTCTTTTTCAGTAAGGAGTCATAGCCGGGTGTATAAGGGTCTTCCATCCAAAAGCGCAGCTCATTTGGGTCTTCCTGAAGAAAAAGAAAGAAAGAAAGAGGTCCGTCACCATATGCTGTCCTGTTCTCCTTCGGCCAAGCATGCATGTCGGTTATATCACTCTCATTCATCTGCTGCTGCTCAGCTGGAGACCTGCAAGTAAAAGTGCACAGCCTCTCATGTCAGCCCGGCTCAGCTCTTACTAGCCATAGTGAAGCTCATCAAAGCAACTGTGGTCCTCTTTGCCCTTTAGCCTTTAATTTTCTAGCCCACTAGGCCCAATGTATGCCTCTTTTAGATCATTTTGACCTTTTCACTATGAATGTTTTACCTTTGAGCTAAGTATGGTTTTGGAAAAGGTGACCCTGAGTCAGCAGACCACACTTTTGCTACCTGTTAATAATTTTCCAATGGACTTCTTCTCCTTGATGCCCTGAAAATAAGAAAATGAAGTGACTTTGGTCTTGCAGAGATCTATTTTTGACCCCATTAAAGAATATAACGATTCTCCTTCTTTCATGTTCTGCAAAATATTCAGTTCCCATCCTATGGAAACACCAACTTATGAGCTGATGAGCATAACATAACAAAGAGCCATGTTTGCTCAGCTTTTGGACTGCTTCTGTGAAAAGCTTGAATGGCGCTATAATACAGTAAGTGACAGTTGTGGTGTCGAAATTGTGTGCTATAAGGATTTATCATTTGCATGATATATTCATTTTGATGTTTTATTGTTACAATTAATATTTTATTAATAACACTGTACACTGCCATGTTGTCTCACATGTTGATACTGGTGTAACCAAACAAGCTACAGCCCCCAAGTCCCTAACCCAAAAACAAAACTGTATTTTCATCTTCCTAAATTGTTATTTCAAGTAGCAGCAGCTTCTACAAATATACCAAGCAAGCAATTCTTGCTATTGCCATATATATACATACATCCATCCATCCATTTTCCAACCCGCTGAATCCGAACACAGGGTCACGGGGGTCTGCTGAAGCCAATCCAGGGCACGAGGCAGGAACCAATCCCGGGCAGGGTGCCAACCCGCCACAGGACACACACAAACACACCCACACACCAAACACACACTAAGGCCAATTTAGAATCGCCAATCCACCTAACCTGCATGTCTTTGGACTGTGGGAGGAAACCGGAGCGCCCGGAGGAAACCCACGCAGACACGGGGAGAACATGCAAACTCCACGCAGGGAGGACCCGGGAAGCGAACCCGGGTCTCCTAACTGCGAGGCAGCAGCGGTACCACTGTGCCACCGTGCCGCCATACATACATACAGTATATTCATATTTGTTAGGTGCATGCTGACCAGGCACAGCTACGGAAGTGTCAGTGGACACCAGGCAGCCCCTTCTCTAAAGAAACTTGTCTTCATAAGTCCATCCATCCATTATCCAACCTGCTATATCCTAACTACAGGGTCACGGGGTTCTGCTGGAGTCAATCCCAGCCAGCACAGGGTGCAAGGCAAGAAACAAACCCCGGGTAGGGTGCCAGCCCACTGCAGGGCACACACACACCCACACTCCAAGCACACACTAGGGACAATTTAGGATCGCCAATGCACCTAACCTGCATGTCTTTGGACGGTGGGAGGAAACCCACGCAGACACGAGGAGAACATGCAAACTCCACGCAGGGAGGACCCAGGAAGCGAACCCAGGTCTCCTAACTGCGAGGCATGTCTTCATAAGTATTTAAGGAATTTTCATAAAGACTGGTGAAATATAACATCAAAGGTCAGTACATAAGAAGCTACTGTACAACGATCATCCAAGTACAAAGCATTAGGTAAAAGTCAAAGTTGAATCAAAACCAAAGTAAAAATTAAATGCTCCCTAAATTGTTTAAAGTTCTTAAACCAAGCATTTTGTAAGGTCACTCACTTTAAAGTTTTTCATTTTAAAGTGTAGATGTAACTCACGGTGTATGTCTACCGTTTATACACAATGTAGCAATGAGCCTGTGAACTTATAGTGTACAGGGAACTTCTTAAAGACCTGCGCTATCAACATGCAGCACATCAACACACTCTGACGCCGTGATGCGCTTGTATATCTGGCTTATGTCGAAATTCTGTCTTTCTTACCTGCAAATTCTCAGAAAACAGTTAATAACACTACACTATTTACCTTTTTAAAGCCAATGTGATAACATTACACGCATATGACATGCATATTATGCCACATCAAAGTGCCAGCAGAACTGATGAGCCAGTAAGCCAGTCCAAAGTCTTAACCCAAAAATCAATTCTAACACCAACACCCAAAATCCATGAGCAAAAGAAAATGTAGAACAAAAATCAGTATATACACTGCTCAAAAAATTAAGGGAACACTTAATCGTCATAGTCTACTGTAATACCAAATCAAATAAACCTCAGGGATATCAATCTGTCCAGTTAGGAAGCACAAGCGATTGTGAATCAACTTCCCCTGCTGTAGTGTAAATAAAAGTGACACCAGGTACACTGACACCCCCCGAAAAGGGAATGGTTTTCCAGGTGATGGTCACAGACAATTGCTCTCTCCTTATCCTTCCTGACTGATTCTTCTCTAGTTTTGCACTTTGCTAGTGTCCTTGTCACTACTGTCAGGTCACACAGGAAGTCTAGCTCATCCAGGATGGGACATCCATACGTGCCATCACTAGGAGGTTTGCTGTGTCTTCCAGCACAGCCTCGACAGCATGGAGGAGATACCAGGAGACAGGCCATCGACTGCTGTTAGGTACTGGGATGAAATCCTCAGAGCCATTGTCAGACCTTATGCTGGTGCAGTGGGCCCTGCGTTACTCCTGGTGCAGGACAATGTCCATCCTCATGTGGCAGAGTGTATAGGCAGTTCCTGGATGATGAAGGTTTTGATGCTATTGACTGTCCAATACCTTCCACTGACATTAATCTAATTGAGACCCTCTGGGACGTTATATATTGGTGTATCCAATGCCGCCAAGTAGCACCACAGACTGTCCAGAAGCTCACTGATGCTATGATCCAGATCTGGGAGGAGATTCCCCATGACACCATCCTCCGTCCCATCAGGAGTATGCCCATGCTCCTATTGTCAGTAGTGCATACAGGCACATGGGGCTCATACACACTACTGAGTCACATTATGAGATGCTGTGATGAAATTCATGCAAGTTGGATGAGACTGTAATTTCAATTTTTGACTTTGATTTTTGGTGTGATGTTGAATCCAGGCCTTAATGGGTTGGTGATTTTGGATTCCATTGACCATTGTTACATCAATTTGTTCTGAACAAATTACATAGTATCACTCAGTAAAGATATTCCCCATAAATTATTTGTTCATTGAAACCTGATGTGTGATTTGAGTGTTCCCTTCATTTTTCTGTGCAGTGTATTTTAAATCAAAACAAAGCACAGCACTCAACAATAAGTTAATTTTTTATCCGCAATCTCGGATAACCAGTCATCCACACCTAGCAATGCTATAGTAACAGGAGACAAATTGCGGAGTCCATACAACTACAAACATGGTGTCACAATAAGAAGCGAAATATCTAACTGTAGAACATAAATTTGTTACCTGAAATACATAACAGGATTCTACATATCAAAAAACACTAAAGGCAGGGACAAATTATCCATCCATTAGCCAACCCGCTAAATCCGAACACAGGGTCACGGGGGTCTGCTGGAGCCAATCCCAGCCAACACAGGGCACAAGGCAGGAACCAATCCCGGGCAGAGTGCCAACCCACCGCAGGACACACACAAACACACCAAGCACACACTAGGGCCAATTTAGAATCGCCAATCCACCTAACCTGCATGTCTTTGGACTGTGGGAGGAAACCGGAGCGCCCGGAAGAGGGACAAATTATCTTATATATAAATGTCTACACGTGGGAGTGTGTGTGTGTCTGTCCGTCCCGGAAGTGAGAGGTGGAGTCGGGGTAAGGGATCCACCTCTGAGGATACACAAGCGAGGCGAGCACATCGGCAAAACAAAACCTTTGAAGAAAGAGTCACTTGTTTTAAGGCTAATACAGAAGAGAGGCGAGCACGTCAGCAAAACAAAACCTCCAAAGAAAGACAGTCGCTTAGCCGCTAAAGCACAAGTGATGCGAGCACGTTGGCAAAATGAATCCTTCAAGGAGAGAGACGCCCAGAGTAGTTCCTTGCAATTACCTGACAACTCTACATTTCAATTTTTTTTCTGAAAATTTCAATAGTTTCTAGGACCCTGGGATTTTTACAGCATGGGCTTACACTGCTAGTATAATATAAAATAATGTCAGAAAAAATAAAAACAAACACAGCTCACAGCAAGACATACCAATGTGAAACATTTTTGATACAAAACCAGTGGTTCCAGTGAAAAACAAGCACACAAGACATAGATATAGTGGCATCACAGAAGCAACAGCAAAACTACAATTAACAAGAAATAACACTTGCCATTTCATAAAAACAAAAGCCAGTTACATTAAGAACGTATCAATGCATTCCTGACATCATCATAAGAAGGCAGCACAAACAGCATGTCTAGATATCTGATATTACTAGGAGGGGCCAGTTATGACTATCGACGGTGGTGGGTTCAAGAGGCTCCCAAATACAAGTGGGAGCGTGCAGCCCACCCACATTGTCACACTGTCTTCTGCTTCAAAAGGAAAAGAGAGTGGTCCATGTCAGAGTCAGGTTGGCCTAAGGTTTCAAATTTGACAGTACCACCCAGGCCTCCTCGAGTTGCACCACAAGGGCTTGAGTGTGGGCTTCAAATTCAAGGCTGTGAAGGACTTTCTAGAAAGATGACAAGTCCCCTGAGAGTAGGAAAATGTATGGTTTTTCAATGCTAATAAGTGAAATGTGAAAGGCAAATGATTTAATTGAAAGAGAAGGACATCCTCATGGCCACTGAAAATGGAAAACTGTTCCTGCGTACTTAATGTCTTTTAGGCCCCTGTACTGAAAGTGATTTTCTAATGTGAAGTTTCCTTTCATTTGTTTGAGGTGCATTCAGTCCACCTCTTTGCAGACTGAACTCTCACCTCACTTCCCCTTAACTCACCTTCAAGTAACTGACCAGATTCGAATGCACTGAATGGCGGTCGAATTCTTGAATTGTCCATGAAGGCTTTGTCTTCCTCGTGTCCCACTCGTCTGCTGTTCTCGTATCTGAGTAAAGTGGATTCCTCTTGATTTTCGAGTTCAGGGTGATGGGTGTGATGTGTTTCCCAAGAAACTTGTCCAGCAGTACTGGGCTGCTTTCTGGTGACCTATTTCCATGGTCCTCGTCTGTATTTTTCCTTTCTCTCTATAAGAAATTAAGAGAGCAAATCATGTCAGCAACTGAGACAGCCTTACTCTATTACTGCTTGGAGTGATCATCAGTTAATTGGAAAAACGAAGAAACCAGAAAACAAGTCTGCTCACACAATACTCATCAAAATTCCCCGAGCGTGTGTTACCTTTCTTTGAGAACGGATGTCAAATTGCTGCTGAAGGGACTTCTGGAGGCAAAAGTAAAATGCTCTCTGTGAGCACTGAGGCTGTTTAGCTGCGAATCAAGCAGTGTCGACTGCTGCACGTAGCTTTCTGTTTGACAGGCTGTCAAGCACTTTATGCTCCACTTGTCACCAGAATCCATCACACATGGTGTTATGCAGCCATCAATCCACATTATTTACTTGTTTTTGCTTGGCCAGGGTCACAAAGAGCAATAAACAGTGCATGACAGGAACCAACCCTGGGCAGAATGGCAGTCATCGCAGGGGGAACTCACTAGTGGCAAGTGATGAGCATTCACAATGAAATCAGCAAGAAATGAAGTGGAAAGTTTTACTTGAAGAGACACATTTTTCAGACTTTTGTATACAAATGGGGTCCAAGAAGCTCTGAACCCCCTTACATTGGAAGCATCATAGCAATTTGTTGTACAAAGTACCCATAAGCCTCACTCACCTTTCAGCTGAAGTAAATGTAACATTTGCTCCTAAGAAAGCTACAGAAGTAGAAGTTTAAAAGTATCTGATATTAAGTGTACTTAAGTATAAAAATACAACTAACTGTAGGATCTTTCCCTATTTTATAAATAGCCAAATAAAGTCCTAAAAATATAAATATAAAAATAATTCAGACCAGCTACTGTTTGCATGAACCAAGTACCTGCAATTTGAAGCAATGACATTCAGCAAAAGCAGACATCTCAATGATTGTATTTTAGGAGCAGTAATAGGAGAGGTTGTGTAGGAAAACCTCTCCGTAAAATGAATTTTTGTATCGCGTATTACAATAAATTTAAATTTAAATCATTTTTTTAAGCACTCCCTGGCCTCAAAGATGACCCCCATTTTTTTTCAAAGAATGGTGAACAATATGAAAATTGACAGAAATTATTTACTAATAGCATTAGTCAACTAAACCAACTCAAATGATTGTGTTTTACGTAATCAATAACGTTTAATAAACTGTTTTACCTAGACTTTATCATTTCTAGTTTCACACTCAACGGAGTGACTTCCAACTAGTTCACAGTCTGTGTTGGAGCTGTGATGCCCAGGATAATGTGAGCAGACATGTGAGCAGCACACGCGACAGTGCGAATGAAGCACAGCCTGCCGGTCAGCCCCACCCCATCCAGCAGGTTGACGTGAGGAGAGCATCTGAACACGAAGCATCAGCTGTGGAAGTAACTGAGACGGGAGACGTCCAGTCTACTCCCATACGCTGGGCTGAAGCGAGGTGTAGTTAATCAAGTGTTAGGGTCAGGTAGCGTGAATTTGAAAATTTTCCCCGATTCTTCATATATGAACATTTTCCTAAAGGATGGAAAACCTATACTTTAGACAATCGAGTGACACACTATGTGTCTATTTTTGTAGCCCTTTGCTTTCTGGTTTAATATTGTAGTAACGAATTAATCCAGCATCTGAATGAAAGTAACCATTTCCATTTAAAAATGTAGTGAAGTAAAAGCAGACATAAATGCATATTCAAGTAAAATAGAAACAAACATTCTCAAGTACAGTAACTTAAAACATGTAGTATTTCTACTGTCCCACCATTGGTACCGTGTGTGATTATTTTATCAATGCAGCACCATAGATGGCTTAGTTGTTAAAGAGCTGAACTGGAAATGTATTGTGGAGAATCCCAGTCTATACGTAATTATTTAATCTTCGCAGGCATACTTGGTAAAGAGTTCAAATTTACTATTAGTATTATTATTAGGGAATTGAACTGGTAACCTTCACACAAGAATCCCACTTCTAACCCCATGTGTGACTATATTGTGTGTGTCGACGTAAAGCTGGTTTCATTGCTGAAGAGCTGAATTGGAAATTTGCAATGCGAGAATCCCACTGCTGACACCATGTGTCCCTGTTTCATCTGTGCAGGAGTATGGCATACTTATTTGGTAAAGAAATTGTCAGCATACTTGCTGTGGAGGATTCCCCGTACTATCTCCTAGTGTGACTGATTCGATTATGTTGTATTACAGCAAGTTTTTTTTTTTTTGGCTGTAGGATTTAAGTTAAAATTTGCTATGTAGGTTTCCACTGCTGGCAATATATGATTGTTTCAAGTACTTGGGTTTATGACAGGTGATATACAGTAAGTGAGTTTCCAAAAAACAATGCAAAACGTTTTTTTTTTTTAAGAAAGAAAATCAAGGAGGACTTCAAAAACAAAGAAATCTTTCAGAATCCCTAATCTCAGAAACTTTAAAATGAAAAAAAGAAAATCTTCAAAAAGCACAACAAAGCCTTTACATTTACTTTGATTTTAGTTCCCTATTGTTTTACTTTTGCTTTCCTAAGGAAATATTTCACAACAGTTTGAAGCTTTTTTTAAGCTTAAAATCAGACATGTGCTTTCTTGTGCAGTCACGTTTTATAATGTGCATGTCACGTACAACATATGACATCATTTAAATTGTATTGCAGCAACATGAGACATCAAGAACTACAAAACGCCATGAGCCATACAACAAAATGGTGACAAAACACTAAAAATAAGGTTAAAAATTGTCAGTTGCTAAGAAATTAAAGTAGAAAATTGAAGTGGAGAATCCCACATATGAAACCCTGTGTAAACCTCAACATCTCATAAGGAGCAATATGAATCATGGGCCATATGTAAAGCACTTCCCTAGGAGTACGCAAGGTGCTAGACGTGATAACAAAAACTAAGTAAATGTTAGAAAATTCTCTAAACAATGGTGGCTTTTCTGCATGACAGCTCTCCTCTCCAGGACTTTTATGAAACAGCACCACACGCCCCACCTTGTATATTGTTCTGGTTCACTGAAAAGACTTTCCGCAGCCAACTTACTTCTCTGAATTTAAAGAGCTTCATGATCTCCGGCCGTGGCAAGCCATATGTCAAAGCTGAAACTTTAGGATGAGCACAATGGCCCTAAGTTGTCCATATCTCTTTCCGACACATCATTCGGAAGCTTTGCACACAATGAAAATGCAAAATGAGTCTGGAGAGGTTTCTGTGAAATAAAGCGGGAGTCTTGATGCATATAAAATGAAAGCAGCATTTGCAAATTCTAAAGCAGTGGATGAATTATTAATTGAGTTCAATTTAAATGAAGCAGGTGATCTCAGCTGTGCTTGTTTAAAGGCGTTCTGCAACTCAAATGAAGTTGGTTGTATTAAAGAAAAGTTCATGACAAGGTTAGAATGTCTGCCAGAAAATACGTGCAAAGATCTACAAGTCAAAGACAGTAACGGCGGACCAGATTTCTTTTTTTAATCATTGGTTTATTGAAGTATACTTATTTCAAAACATTCCAATATAGATCAGAGAAAAGCCAAGCAAAATGACACCTTTTATTGGCTAGTTAGCCAATAAAAGGTGTCATGTTGCTTGGCTTTTCTCTACATTCATAATGGCTAACACGGTACAACACCCTAGTACTACAATATAGATCAGTATATCATTTTTTAAGAAATTAGATTCCACCATAACTTCATTTATTTGGAGTTCAAAACATCCACGTATCCAAAGGGCGCCCCTACAAAGACCTAAGGTGGAAGGTGGCATGGCTCTACCTAACTTTAAATTTTATTACTGGGCAGCAAATATACAAAGTATAAAAACCTGGACATGGACATAAATAGATGAACATACACAGGCTTGGTCTGCAATTCCTTGCTTTGTACCCCAATAAACACAAGTTATCGCCAATATACTAATAACCCAATTGTACTTCACTCACTCAGAATATGGAACCAATGTAGGAAGTATTCTAAGATAGAGAAGCTTTTATCTGTGGCACCTCTGCACAACAACCACCTTTTTCCACCCTCTCAAATGTACAAAGTTTTTAATGTCTGGAAAACATTTAGGATTAAATCACTTAGAGATCTGTACATAGACAATGTCTTTGCATCCTATGAACAATTACATTCTAAATTTAACTTACCAGCCACACATTTCTTTCACTACCTTCAAATCAGAAACTTTGTTAACTCTTTGAGGGCTGAATATTTTTTCCAATAAAATCAGTTTTCTGAAAAGCACAGAAGAGCAATGGTTTCACACATAAATCAACATAAAACGTCTGTTGCTATGTGCTGTGACTGCTGTTGGCACAGGTTTGGCATCTCTGGCGGCAGTGACTGCGTTGGGACACCTCGATGGTCAGCAGGAATACACGGTGGGCCGGCTGCCTGGCTGTCTTCACACAACAGGTGGGCGGAGCTGTGGCAGTCACAGTGTGACACAATATGGTTTGTATCTCTTGTCATCATAAGTGGTGGTCCTCCCAGGCGAACGCTGCTGTAGGCACATCAGCTACACGAAAGTATTCAGCACCACGATCAGCTGGAGACCGATCAGATGATGCTGGTACCTCACTTTCGTTTGAGATATTCATCTCCAGAGCACTTGCATCAAACTCAGAGTCCGATAAGTCAGAGTCCTATTCAACAAAATTACATAAAAGGTCCACCGAGTATTTTCCTTTGCACATTCGCTTTGGTCTCTCGCCAGATGTCGATGCCATTTTAGAGGTTGTTTGCTCTTCACTATTCACGCACGAGTAGGGAATCGAAGTTAAATCAGCAAAGCTATGTAACTTTTCTTCTAGGAAAGAGTGTCGAACTAAAACGTAATGGCGAGTTTTGTTGCAGTTTACAGCTGATTACTGTCCTGTACCCCTGAATTTTGACAAAAGTCGGCATCAGCCCTGAAAGAGTTAAACAGAACCTGTCTGATTTTCCTCACCTCCCACCAACCTCTATGCAGGAAAAAATATTGATCAGTCCTGAGGACTCAGACAGCATTTCTGTAATATATAAAACCATTTTACAGTCCCTCCCTTTCAAAGATCCAAGGGGACAGTGGGAAAAGGATCTCTAACTCAATATCTCAGAAAAGGAGTGGAAAGTAGCAATGTAGAGAATTCACTCGAACTCCATTTGCACAAAGCATACAATTATTCAACTCAAAATTATATATCGAGCACATCTGTCTCAATTAGATTGTCCAAAATGTTTCCAGGGCAAGATCCAACCTGTGAACGCTGCAATCAAGTTCCAGCCTCACTGGGTCACATGTTTTGGGCCTGTGCCAAATTAACATCATTCTGGATCAAAATGTTTAAATGCCTTTCAGACAGCCTTGGTGTCACAATCTCTCCTAATCCATTAACAGCTGTGTTTGGTGTACCTCCAGATGGGCTTAAAGTGGAGAAGGACAAACAAACTGGAATGGCGTTTACTACACTAATGGCACATAGACTTCTCTTGCTCAACTGGAAGAATCCTAACTAAGTCCCTAAGTTACCCTAAGTCACTGGGTAACTGATGTTATATATTATCTGAAATTGTAAAAAATCAAATTTGCACTTAGAGGATCTGTACAAAATGTTTTCAAAACCTTGCAGGATCTAATCAATACCATTTTACAATAAGCAGATTCTCTCCTGATGGCACGGTGGTGCAGTGGCAGTGCTGCTGGGTTCACTTGCCAGGTTTGCATGTTCTCCCCGTGTCTGCGTGGGTTTCCTCCGGGTGCTCCAGTATCCTCCCACAGTCCAAAGACATGCAGGTTAGGTGCATTGGTGATCCTAAATTGTCCCTGGTGTGTGCTTGGTGTGTGAGTTTGTGTGTGTGTGTGCCCTGCGGTGGGCTGGTGCCCTGCCCGGGGTTTGTTCCTGCCTTGTGCCCTGTGTTGGCTGGGATTGGCTCCTGTGACCTTGTGTTAGGATATAGTGGGCTGGATACTGACTGACTGACTGACTGACTGACTGACTGACGATTCTCTCCCCTCTTTTTTCTTTTTTTTTTACTCTATTTTTATTAATTTATTAATTTATCTATTTACTTATTTTTACGAGCTTAAAGTTTTACTCTGCTGGCCTAACTCTCTCTCTCGGGGATGGGAGTTGATTTGTTTCAAACCAATTTTTGTAAAACTTGACTTATTTGTATGAATGTTATTTGATTTTAATAAAATCAATAAAATAAAAAAAAAGAAATATACATTGTTGAAATGCTATCGTTGCTATGATTTTTATTTTACAATCCTTCTTCTTTATTTTCTTCAGGTAGTCCCTAAGCTTAAGGTAGTGCAGCAGGTTTACAGTGTCGCTCCTAAATGAGATGCCACTTTTAGGATGTGGTCATCTACTGACCAGTACAGAGCATCACTGCGGAGCCAGAGAGTCAGCAGCCAGTTAACCAAAGCCTCTCCTCATTTTGTTTATGGCAGTGGTGAAACAACAAGGCTGCTGCTGAGTTAATGAAAGAGGAGGCCACCCTTGGGTGTAGCTGTCAGTCTGTTTCTGACCTCTTGACTCCGTGTCCACCACGACTGGAGGAGGGAGTGAGAGGAAAACACAAAATGGTACTCAGGACCTCTCTGGGCAGATTGTCAGAAAGCAGAATGCTTTTACTTCACCTGAGTTCCCAATCTGTCACCCTGGTCTGTTTAGGAAATTAAAGCCTTTTAGAAATGGTGGATGTACAGAGTGGAGCGTCATCACACTAACAAATGCTTTAGTGCTCATTAGTGATGAGGCAGAAGTTTGGAATTGATTTTGTAGAGCAACACAGAATGTTAAATTTTTCTGAAACAAATGGTGCTTTTTGAATGGCAAAATCTGCAACACTGAGACAAGAAGTATTAGTATTTAGTCCCCGCCTAGAAGTGTTTTTTGTAGAAATTCTGTATCCATCTACCTTTCTTTAAAACAAAGTTCTCTAGTGAAAAAGAAAAAAATCAGCACACTCATTTCTAATCATGGGCAGGCATTTTGTTGAGCCGTGAGCCGTGTCTTGTGGTTGTTCTGGTGGTCTGATGCCTGCTTTAGTAATTACGATGACAAACCCTGGCAAATACAATCCTAACATTTCTCGTTTGCGCCACAGTGCTTGAAGCGTGCATGTCCTTTGTCTTTTCTGCAGGAATCAAGGGACAGGAAAAGACAATTGCTAAAAGTTTACCTGTGGAGGAAACACAATGACGGAAATGATGGTACCTTTTGGTGTGTCTTAGCGCAGAAAATATGCAGCATGTCGCATTTTTAAAAAGCACACTGTGCTGCTTGTAGTTGTTACGGACTTTCATGCAGCAGAAGGCACAGATAATTTGTAAGGAAGAAATATACTGGGAGATTAACAATAAATAACGAGAAAAACAAGATGAATGTAGAAATAAACAAGCCAAAGTCTATTACAGAGAAACCCCAAAATAATCTTTTGTCTAAGCTAAGTAAGAGTCTGAATATGAAACCTTTAAATGCAAACTCTGTAACACGATACTGTGAAGAATTGCTAGACGACCTTTACACAGCAGCACCCAGTGATGTCACAACACGACTTCCAATTTCTTTCTGGGACAAAGAAGACACCACCAAAACACCAAATGGTAATGCCCTTAAATTCAAAATGGCATTCATAATGGTGGAAAGTATATTTTAACATTGAGGGAAAAAAGCAGAATTAAAAAAAAGACTTCAGAATTAGAGTCAGCATCCGCAGAAGCCAAAAAAGTCAATAAGGCGAAATAAAAAAACGTGCAAATATCCAATCACAACACATGACCATGATCCGAAATACAGGACAGCGGCATCCGTAAGCAAAACAAATGTGGCCGTTGGCAACTCCGAGGTATCATTGTCATAAAGATAAAGAAAACAGCACAAGAAAAAGAAAAAGAAAATGTGCACAACATGAAATAAACCATTTCACAGAGAAAAAAAAAAACTCTAACTGATGTGAAAAGATGCCTGTGAGGGTTTGCTCCCAGTGCTCCCAGTGCCCCAGTTTCCTTCTACAGTCCAAAGACATGCAGGTTAGGTAAAGTGGCAGTCCTAAACTGGCCCTAGTGTGTGATCGGGGTGTGTGTGTATGTGTTCACCCAGCAATGGACTGGCACCCCTGTCCAGGGTTTACTCCTGCCTTGCGCTCTATGCTAACTGGGATAGGCTCCAGTAGACTCCTGTGACCCTGTACGGGACTAAGGATATTAGAAAATGACTGACTGGTAGAGATCAGCTGCATAAAAAACACAAACAAGACAAACGTGTGAACAGGAAGGAACAGCCATTGTTTACCATCCCCAAACAAACCCCCAAGGAAACTCCCTTTAGGAAATGTATCATATTGCAATTACAAAATGACATGATAGATAGATAGATAGATAGATAGATAGATAGATAGATAGATAGATAGATAGATAGATAGATAGATAGATAGATAGTTAATTTTAAATAGACCTTTATTAACAATTATAACATAATTGCAGTCAAATTAACAGCCAAAATTCAATAACATTTAAAAACAAAGTTTTTCTACTCATACTTTAGTATTAGACATTCATTTTCCATGGAACATAAAACATCATTTACAGCCCAGATTTCTCTAAATATATCTAATCGATTAATTAGTTTAAAATATGCAAATTCAATCTTCAATCTCCTTTGAAGGAGGATCTTAAACATTAATAGAGCATCAGTGGTTTTCAGATCTTTATCTCTATTTCTTCTTGATATTAAAGACACTATAAAATAGATAGATAGATAGATAGATAGATAGATAGATAGATAGATAGATAGATAGATAGATAGATAGATAGAGTGCTATGTACTGTGAGAGGATGTGCAGCATTGTTCATAATGGCACTCATTTTGTCTTCATTCTCGCCTTCACTCGTACCTCCAGGGGCCCAGAGTGCATTGCATAACTGAGTCTGCCTTCTTAATCAGTTTGTTGATTCGGCGGGCCTCTCTCGTAGTGATGTTATGGGCCCATCATATTGTTGTAGAACATGTAAAGGACGTCACTGCCCTCATTAAAGGAATGCAAGTCTCTAAGAAAAAAGAGCCTGCTCTGCCCCTTCTAATATGGCTCCTCTGTATTACAAGACCAGTCCAGCCTGTCATTCATGTGGACCCCTAAGTACTTGCAATAATCCGCCACCTCTACATCCACTCTGAACAGAGACCTGACATAGAGGCTCTTTGCGGAGGCGAAAGTCAACAAGCAGCTAATTGGTTTTGCTGACATTTGCGGCAGCTTTTCAAAACTTTATGCCAAATGAAACACGGGTATTTTGCTCACCACTAAAGTTCACTGTCTTGAGTGCTGATAGTGTGACTGAGTCAAAGTCATCAAGGATTTTCTGTCTGTTTATAGCACCTAGCGCCATTTTTATTGTATTAGCAGAGGCCGGCTCTCAACGCTTTGTTTAGCTCGGTGTAATTGCCCGTGCAGGGTCAAAGAAGAAAAGATTTTGATGCAATGCTACCAAAAGCCATGCTTAGATCATTTCACCGAAATTCTGTCCTGCCTTTCAGAAAAGCCAAAGGTCACAAACAGACATCACATTCTAAAAACAAAGCAAGGACTCTATTAAATCAAACAAGAAAGCGCACACCGACAAGAAGGAGTGTGTTATCCGATATCGGACACCAGGAGGTGCATGGAGCCGCTCTTCACACCCTTGAGTCCACAGGCAGCATGACCCTGCACAGAATGACAGCATCCATTAGAAAATAAAATGATGGGACCCTTAAACAACAGAAATGACCTCAGGGTATTACAAACCCCGTATACTGTAATATATAAAAAAGACTGAAAATGAGTGAAAATTAACGCTGTAAAAATGAATGAGGAAAGCAGACGAGGACACACAGGAATTGTTCAGTTCAGTCCCGTAGACTCCCTGCAGCTGCAGGTTTCTATTCCCATCGATTTCACAGTCGGCATGTTTCTGACGTCCTGACTTTAACTGGCCTCATTGTTTAGTTGTCTGACCTAAACATACGTCTCAAAAAAAATCATAAATATTTGTCTTCTCTGCCATAGCTTTAAATGCTTCCATGTCGTTGGACGTTTTCTTTTCCATTTACCCTTTCCTGTAGATGCAGAGGACAGAAAGATATGGAAGAAGATGATCCGCTGTGGCAACCCCTAACGGGAGCAGCCGAAAGATGAAGAATTAGTGTAGGAATATTTTACTCATGAGCGATCGTACAGCACGTCCACAGCAGCTCCAGTGACCCACCTTATTACTGTCACTTACAATCAGACTGATGTCGTCACCAAGGCGACTTGGTTCCATTTCACGGGCAGTGCACTGACTCGCTCCTGGGCACACAGACTTAGTCGCGGAATTTGAACATACAACCTCACCACTGCGTCATACTGTTATTCAATAATATTACATTTTGGTTATAAAGAAAACAAATACTGTATACAGCAAGTGCTCATTTAGTTGCACAGCACTTGTGATACACCGATGAACCCACGGCGCTGTAACTGCCGGCCATTGCCTATGGATATTTTCCCTGGGGGAGGCCGAGTAACCCAGCTAGTGAATTTACAGAATATGTTGTTGTGAATAACTACGTGGTCTGCAGACGCTGTTTGAATAAAAGTCTGGACGCGAATTTGTAAACAGAAGCAAATAAGTAGTTAGCCGAACAAGCCGCTAACTTGAGCCTCTTTGGCCTGCTCACAGATTCTCCATTTTAACAGGTGTCAGCGCCGCCTGTCTGAATTTGCCCAGCACGCCGTCCTGCCTGCCTCCCTCCCACAGCCTACAAAGTGGACGGACGTCTTGGCTCCACGTACACGTTAAACTCGTTTGCTGTCGTTTCAGAGCCGTGAATGGCGGTCAGAAGCCTTTCGGACTCGTCTGCTGTCCTACCTGAAGGTAGACGCGGTTCTGCCAGTGTCGCTGTCCGGATAAAGCCGCCCCCGCTGCAAAGCCCGCCTGCATGAAACTTGGACTCGTCGCCAAGTTCTTCACGTCCAGCTGCAGGAACTTCTCGGGGTGGTTATTATTCGGCAGCACTGACAGATCCATCATCATCATCTTCTGCTTCTGTTGCTGCCGGCGTCCTCGCTGCCTGACACCCAAAGCCAAGAAGGGCACTTCTCAATTATTAATGATGGCGCGCAGCTCGCCTTGGTGACGACTTGTCACTCGATCTGTCCGATGGGCTCCCGCTCAGGGCAGAGTGCAGGCAGCCCGCTTGGCTCATTCCGTTTACTCAGCTGGTGTCTTGACACCCCATGATCTTTTTTTTCACGCCGTAGCACAGCGGCTGTTGCTTCACCTAGGGCCGGATTTTCCTATAGGCTAACTAGGCTTCAGCCTAGGGCCTCAAGATCAAGAGGGGCCTACATTCAAATTGTTAGCAAAATTTTATTATCTCTCATGTAATTTACAAACTTAAAAATGGAAGGTGAAAGGGCCCCATAAGTGGAATAGCCTAGGGCCTCTTTTCATATAAATCCGGCCCTGGCTTCACCCACTGATCCAGTGTACAGAGTTCCAGTTCCAGCCCCACAGTCGTCTTTGTGCCGCTTTCCACTCTCACACCCCTACAGAAGTACACGTTAAGTTTGACTTGATTGTATGGAATGTTGTAAGCTTTTAAAATACAATAAATAAAACTAACAAAAGCAGTACACATTACGTTAAGTGGCTCTGGGCGGGCGTGTGCGACAGTGAGGACTTGCCGAGGGAATGGTGACCACACCAAGACTGGTTCTTCATTAATTGACGCCCGCAGATGCTTGCGGCCCTGAATTGTATTTAGATGACACATTACACGACTTTCCCAGGCCGTACTGTCCCCTTACATAATTTCTGGCAGTCGGTGCTGTGTTGAATGAGCTGATTAGTGCGCATGCTCACAGCCCTCTTAAGCCGCGGGGTTCGCGAAGGCGCCCATCAAGTTGAACGGCGACTGAGCGGATTACGTAGTCTTAGCCGCAGAAGCGCTCCAAGTAGATATTGCTGCAGACAGGAGTAAAATGGGCGTGAATAGATAGATAGATAGATAGATAGATAGATAGATAGATAGATAGATAAGGCACTAGATAGATAGATAGATAGATAGATAGATAGATAGATAGATAGATAGATAGATAGATACTTTATTAATCCCAAAGGGAAATTCACATACTCCAGCAGCAGCATACTGATAAAGAACAATATTACATTAAAGAGTGATAACAATGCAGGTATACAGACAGACAATATCTTTGTATAATTTTAACGTTTACCCCCCCGGGTGGAACTGAACAGTCGCATAGTGTGGGGGAGGAATGATCTCCTCAGTCTGTCGCTGAAGCTGCTCCTCTGTCTGGAGATGACACTGTTTAGTGGAGTGGTGGGCAAAGTCATTCCTGGAGGGCCGCAGTAGCTGCAGGTTTTTGCTCCAACCCAATTACTTAATATGAAGCCCTTATTGCTCAAGTGACACTTCTGCTTCACTTTAGTGGTCTCACTCGTTACGATTTTGAACCCTTATCACTTATTTTAGTCTTAAACAGCTGTATTCTTGGCTTTTAATGGCTCCTAATTAGCAATAACATGCAAATGACAAAAGAGACCAGCAATTCTCCATTTAGCTTGTTACCATTTACACCTGTGTGTATTTATCAGGCACTATTGGGTTTAATTAAATACTTGGAAGGAAAGTGAAGAAAAAAGTGAAGGACTGAGAAGTACTCCTCCATTTTAGACTTCAAATCATTTGGATGATATCCTTAGAAAGGGGAAGAAAATCAAGGATATCAGAAGGACCTGACATGGCAGAATTAAAGCACTAACAAGCCATGAAATTAAATAATTGGCAAGAATTGCTTTCTAATTAAGCAACCAGGTGAGAACAAAAACCTGCGGTCACTGCAGCCCTTCAGGACTGGGATTGAGGACCCCTGCTCTAGAAACATCTTCTGCTTCATTTTAGTTATCTCCCTCATTAAGATTTGGAACCCTTATTGCTTATTTAAGTCTTAAACAGCTGCATTCTCAGTTTTTAATTGCTCCTTATTAGCAATAAGAGCCAAATGACAAAAGAAACCATTTTGCTTGTTACCCTTTACACCTCTGTGTATTTATTGTGCACTATTTGGTTTAACTAAATACTTGGAAGGAAAGAGAAGAGAAAAAAGTGAAGGATTGAGAATTACCCATCCATTTTACGCTTCAAATTATTTGGATGATATCGTTAAAATGGAAAAAAAATCTAGGATATGAGAATGACCTGACATGGCAGAGTTAAACCACTAACAAGCCATGAAATGTAATTATTGGCAAGGATTGTTTTCTAATAAAGCAACTGGGTTGGAACAAAAACCCGCAACCACTGCGGCCCTCCAGGAATGACTTTGCCCACCCCTGCTTTAGTGGATGCAGTGGATTCTCCATTATTGACAGGAGCCTGCTGAGCGCCCGTCGCTCTGCCACGGATGTCAAACTGTCCAGCTCCATGCCTACAATAGAGCCTGCCTTCCTCACCAGTTTGTCCAGGTGTGAGGCATCTTTCCTCTTAATGCTGCCTCCCCAGCACACCACCGTGTAGAAGAGGGCGCTCACCACAACCGCCTGATAGAACATCTGCAGCATCTTATTGCAGATGTTGAAGGACGCCAGCCTTCTAAGGAAGTATAGTCGGCTCTGTCCTCTCTTGCAGAGAGCATCAGTATTGGCAGTCCAGTCCAGTTTATCATCCAGCTGCACTCCCAGATATTTATAGGTCTGCACCCTCTGCACACAGTCACCTCTGATGATCACGGGGTCTATGAGGGGCCTGGGCCTCCTAAAATCCACCACCAGCTCCTTGGTTTTGCTGGTGTTCAGGTGTAGGTGGTTTGAGTCGCACCATTTAACAAAGTCCTTGATGAGGTTCCTATACTCCTCCTTCTGCCCACTCCTGATGCAGCCCACGATAGCAGTGTGGTCAGCGAACTTTTGCACATGGCAGGACTCCGAGTTGTATTGGAAGTCCGATGTATATAGGCTGAACAGGACCGGAGAAAGTACAGTCCCCTGCGCCGCTCCTCTGCTGCTGACCACAACGTCAGACCTGCAGTTCCAGATAGATAGATAGGTAGATAGTCCACGATCCATGCTACCAGGTATCATATCATTGAATATCATTTTCGACTTCAGATCCGCCCATGATGTCTCCGGTCTGCAGCAATACCCTTCTCCAGAAGTGCGGCACTTGGATGAAACATTTTGTATTTGTCATTTTTGTTTTCAGATTTGCATGTAGAGTATCATCCTATACTGTATTTCTTTTGCATCTTTTTGAAAATTTGGAATCTGCAAAAGACAATTTTATCCTTATTATTATTATTATTAATTATTTTATTAGACTCTCTTTATTTAATCCAATAAGCTAAATATTAAAGACGTTTTGATAAGTAAGGTATTTTTAAGGGGGGTGGGGGGTCTAGCAGTCCCCATTGGGGTCAGTTGTTTGCTGATCTCCTAATTCACTTCAGATGTTTCTTCTTTATCCCCACTACCTTCTCACACAGGACAGCCAAGGGGGATAAGAGAATGGGGCGCCCCCTGCTGGTAAAGAGTAATTATAAGTCTTATATTAGTTTGGAGAGCATTCAAATATTTTTTTTGCAGAAAGAGCAAGCATTTCTTTTTTTCAGAATGGTTTGGAGTTTTATATTATTTGCATGTGTTATTTTCTGCAAAAACATTGAAGTAGGACCAATAGCCTCCAGTGGTCCACAGCACAGCGCTGAGACTAAAAGCTAAAGGAAAACCTTGGCTGAAATGCATGGCAACAGAGTGAAACATGCAGACAAGGAGGCTAACAGAGGCTTACCAGAGACAAAACATCATTCATGATAGATTAAAAATGAATGGATCAGTAGACCCCCAAACAGTATTATTCAGGATTAGATTACATTAGATCAGATAAAAACTTAATGTATTCCAAAAGAATTGCAACAACATGCAACACACGACTGAAAAAAAATGAAGGCCAGTATAAAGTGCAAGTAAAGCTCAATAAAATACCCCATGGAATCAGGGTTCAACAGCACCTCGCTAGTCACGGGACCCCTTTACAGGGGTGTAAACGCTCCTGGTAGAAATGAGGAAGGCAGTGCAGGAAGTGCCTATCAGACAGCCTTGGTGTCCCAATCCCTCCTAACCCACTAACAGCTGTGTTTGGTGGTCTCCCAGATGGGCTTAACAAACAGGAATGGCGTTTACTTCACTATTAGCACGTAATCTTATCTTGCTCAGCTGGAAGAATCCTAAGTCTCCTCTTTTAAGTAACTGATGTTTTATATTATTTGAAACTGGAAAAAATCAAATTCTCACTTAGAGGATCTGTGCAGAACTTTTTCAAAACCTGTCAGGATCTGATCAGTAACATTCTAGAAGAA
This sequence comes from Erpetoichthys calabaricus, assembly GCF_900747795.2. Classification (NCBI taxonomy): domain Eukaryota; kingdom Metazoa; phylum Chordata; class Cladistia; order Polypteriformes; family Polypteridae; genus Erpetoichthys; species Erpetoichthys calabaricus. The sequence goes on along the minus strand of NC_041400.2, from coordinate 28,533,722 downwards.
GCTCTTAAAGCACTGAGGAAGCAGATTCCCTCCCCATTTCTTTTTCTTCTCCATTTATCTTTATCCACCTATTAAACTCATCAATTTACTTATTTTTACTAGCTTTAAGTTTTACTTTGTTGGCCATGCTGTCTTTCTCAGGGGTGGGGGTTGATTTATTTTCAATCCTATTTTTTGTAAAAATGCATCTATTTGTATGGAATGATTACAATAAAATCAATAAAATTAAAAAAAAAAAAAAAAAAAAGAAATGAGGAAGGCAGTGTAACAGTGCAGATTGACTATTAATGCCTGGATGGGCACTGCTGCTACTTGATTACAACTGTCTAAGATGTGGATGTACCCCAGAATCAAGTTCAGCGTGAGCAGTAAAGAGCGAAACTTTCATAAGACACAAGAAAACAGTCTCAGTACAGATCGCCTGCCTGGAAATTTACCTTGAATAAACGTAGTGCTAAGTAGGATATTCAGAAAGTACAAATAATATTGTAATGGACAGCACTGTCACTGTAGAGATGGGCGGGCCCTGGACAGGTGATTGACAGCTGGGTGTTGTAATGGCCAGCACTGTCACTGTAGAGATGGGCGGGCCCTGGACAGGTGATTGACAGCTGGGTGTTGTAATGGCCAGCACTGTCACTGTAGAGATGGGCGGGCTCTGGACAGGTGATTGACAGCTGGGTGTTGTAATGGCCAGCACTGTCACTGTAGAGATGGGCGGGCCCTGGACAGGTGATTGACAGCTGGGTGTTGTATTGGCCAGCACTGTCACTGTAGAGATGGGCGGGCCCTGGACAGGTGATTGACAGCTGGGTGTTGTAATGGCCAGCATTGTCACTGTAGAGATGGGCGGGACCTGCACAGGTGATTGACAGCTGGGTGTTGTAATGGCCAGCATTGTCACTGTAGAGATGGGCGGGCCCTGGACAGGTGATTGACAGCTGGGTGTTGTAATGGCCAGCATTGTCACTGTAGAGATGGGCGGGCCCTGGACAGGTGATTGACAGCTGGGTGTTGTAATGGCCAGCACTGTCACTGTAGAGATGGGCGGGCCCTGGACAGGTGATTGACAGCTGGGTGTTGTAATGGCCAGCATTGTCACTGTAGAGATGGGCGGGACCTGCACAGGTGATTGACAGCTGGGTGTTGTAATGGCCAGCATTGTCACTGTAGAGATGGGCGGGACCTGCACAGGTGATTGACAGCTGGGTGTTGTAATGGCCAGCATTGTCACTGTAGAGATGGGCGGGCCCTGGACAGGTGATTGACAGCTGGGTGTTGTAATGGCCAGCGTTGCCACTCTAAAGATGGGCGGGCCCTGGACAGGTGATTGACAGCTGGGTGTTCTCAGGTGTGTTGAGAACAGCCTGCCTAGTGAAGGGGCTGATATTTTTTCACAGGGTGTTTGCGAGTTTGACTGCTGTAAATTACTTGTTGTGGAATAAAAGCGCCCATTATTGGGTTTAATTCCCATCCGGTGTGTGTGTTGATTTTTCCATCTTGGTTTTTGTTAGAATAAGAAAAAAGAGAATATATAACATTCAGTTATCAATTTCCTTAGTTATCAAGATGAATTAAAGCATACTAGCTGTGCTATGTGTCTAAGACGAGTTGAAATCTAAGTAATCAGCACAGACCTCAGTGGATATGTCTCTGTTATATGCCATTTGGTCTGGACAGCAAACCAAGTGCTTTTCAAAGCAAAGAAGTAGAATCATTTTCAGTGGCCAAGTCAATCAGCTGACCTCAACCCAATTGGACGCATTTCACTTTCTGAAGACAAAACTGATGGCAGAAAGTCCAGCGAAGAAGCAGTAACTGAAGCCAGCTGCAGTAAAGGCCTGGCAAAGCATCACTAGGGTGGAAACCCAGCACTTGGAGATGGTCATGGGTTCCAAACTTCAAGCAGTCATCGACTGTAAATGATTTACAACCAAATATTGAAAATGATCATTATACTTATGATTATGTTAAGTTTGTCCAAAAACTTTTGAACCCCTGAAAACACAGGGACCACATATAAAAATGTGTGTCATTCCTAAACAGCTCATACAATACTTTTGGTAAACTCCATTGAATTAACTTTGAAAGTCTATACTTCAATCACATCTTGATCGCTTTATTTCAAATCCAATTGTGGTGGCGTACAGATGCAAAATTTTGAAAATTGCGTTGCTGTCCAAACGCTTATGACCCGACTGTATTGTACAATAAACCCCAGACAGAAGTCATGTGACTTGTAAAGCCAATTGGATGCCCCAGAGATGATTTAGGTGGGTCCTGTTAAAGGAACTTAGTACTTGGGCCATTAATTACCTTGTGTTTTCTTTTTGTAATTAATTTACACCAATTTACAGGGATCTGTTTTCACTTTGACATTAAAGTCTTTTTTTGTTGATCAGTGTCAAAAACGTCAAATTAAATGCACTGCGATTCAATGTTGTATAACAATAAAATATGGAAATGTCCAAGGGGTGAATACTTTTTATAGGTGTTTTATTCTGGCCCAAAGAAGGAAAAAGGGGCACACGTAGAGAAGTTACCTGCAAGCACTTGGGGGGGCTGCGCTCCTCCACTGCTAAAATCCAGTGGCCCCTAGCAAGCCTCCAGAAGGAACCTGACTTGGGTTGGCTTCGGCTTTGAGGAAGGTGAGAGTCATATTTGTTACCTTTTTCCCCAGACTGGTAGTGCGAGGTGGAATGGAAGCGTGGAGCCGCATGGAAGGAGCCATGCAAGACTGGGCAGCGTCTGCTCAGAGACTGGCACTCTGCTCTGATTGGCCCATGTGATATATTGATATATCAGAGCGCATTTCTTATTTCCACCCTGGTAGTCCTGCTCCGAGTACTGATGCTGAATGTAACATTAATAGAACACACTCACCAGCCACTTTATTAGGTACACCTTTCTAGCACCGGGTTGGACCTCCTTGTGCCTTCTGACCTGACATAATTCTTTGTGGCACAGATCCAACAAGGTGCTGGAAACATTCCTCAGGGATTTAGGACCATATTGGCATGACTGCATCACACAGCTGCTGCAGATTAGTCAGCTGCACATCCATGTTGCAAATCTCCTATTCCACCATTTCCCAAAGGTGCTCTATTAGATTGAGATCTGATGACTGTGGAGGACATTTGAGTACAGTGAACTCACCGTCATGTTCAAGAAACCAGTTTGAGATGATTTGAGCTTTATGTTATGGAGTGTTATCCTGCTGGAAGTAGCCATCAGAAGATGGCTACACTGCGGTCATAAAGGGATGGACATGATCAGCAACAATACTCAGATAGGCTGTGGCATTTACATAATGCTCAATTGGTACAAAGGGGCCCAAACTGTGCTAAGAAAGTATCCCCCACACCATTTCACCACCACCACCAGCCTGAACCGTTGATACAAGGCAGGATGGATCCATGCTTTCAAGTTGTTGACACCAAATTCTGATTTTGGAACAGAAATCGAGACTCATCAGACCAGGCAATGCCTTTCTATCAGCTCAAACCAGTCTGGTCATTCTCCTCTGACATCAACAAGGGATTGTTGCCCAGAGAACTGCAGCTCACTGGATATTTTCCCATTTTTGGACCATTCTCTGTAAACTCTAGAGATGGCTGTGCATGAAAATCCCAGTAGATCAGCAGTTTGTGAAATCCTCATAGCAGCCCGTCTGGCACCAACAACCATGCCACGATCAAAGTCACTTCAATCAACTTTCTTCCCCATTCTGATGCTCAGTTTAAACTTCAGCAGGTCATTTTTGACAGTCTACCGACCTAACTGCATTCAGTTGCTGCCATGTGATTGGATATTTGCGTTAACAAGCAGTTGAAGAGTTGTACCTAATAAAGTGGCCATTGAGTGAATTCTCCAATCCAATTAATTCAAATCAGGGCTGTAGGGGGCAGGCGCCTACCACAGTGCCACTGGTTACAAGAGAGGAAACAACGCCTGAGAGGACACCAGTCCTTCATAGGACCCCCATTTGCACCCCCTCCCAATGGGCCAATTTAGAATTGCTAATCCACCTGACAGATGTAGAAGAATAAACCCACAGACGCACATGGAGAACATGCAGACTCTGGACATTATGATGAATGACCACGTGTAGGATCTAAACACAGGACCCCAGATCCGTGATTCAGCAGCACTAACTCTTGTTAGATCCTTCTGTCCTACTGGTACATTGGACAACTTATTTTAAAGGTCCCTGCTCTGTGTAGCACACTCCTCTGATTTTTATGTCATATTCTGGGTGTTATTTACATGGTGGGAGCAAATGGCCTAAGAAGTGGCCTATAAAGAACAACGCTGCCAAGTCAGTCATCACTAGGATCTCACTGTGTGACCCTGAGCAAATGAACTAAACCTTCAACACTCCGACTGCAGAAATATAGAAAAAATTGTTTTAAGCACATCTGAACTGTGATTCACTATAAACTCAGGGTCAGAATAGGTCTGCTCCGAGATTGGATGGATAGGTGACTGGATGAATGTCTTGAAGATGAACTGCTGGTGACTTTGAACAGAGGGAGACTGTTAAGACACAATGGACACCATGTCAGTGCTGACGTAGGCATACACCACAGCAGGAAACGCAAACGAAACCCACTCAAAAGCACCTTCTGCAGGATCTGGTGATGGTATGGAAGACTCCAAATGGACAGGCAGACAACTTTGTTTCTTAGTGCAGCAAGAACTGTCTGCAACTTAACATCAGCAAAACCAGTGAATGCCACTCACTAACCCCACCAGCCCCAGTGTTAATCTGAATGGCACAGGAGATGTGCATTGAGCAAACCCACAAGCCTCCTTTCTGGACCCCTTTAGACCATTTTAATTAATTTGACAGGCACAGCAGCGGCACAGTGGGTAGTGTAGGTTAGATTCATTGTCAATGCCAATGTATGCTCACGTGAGTGGGCCCTGTGATGGAGTGGCTTCCTGCTTTGAATGCAGTGCTGCTAGGACAGGCTGCAGACCCCCAGTGACTCTGAACTGGTATTCCGTGGATTTGAGAATGTTCCACCATTTAATTGTAAGGAAGATGTGGCCAGAGGTGCAGGCCAACGTTTTCTGTTCAGTGAAAATATCTTGCTCTGTAATTTAGCAGGTTGCTTCCCTGTCTCGGTTTCTTTAAATAAAACGTTTTGCTGTCTTAAGCGCTGGAGAAGTGGTGGGTGGGTGGGGGCGATGAATGACATATGCAAAAGATGTTCTCATTGATGTATACAGTATGCTTTCCGAGTATCTTCACTGGATGCAAATCAAAAAATCATAAATATGAAACAGCGTAGCCTCTGACATGCACAAAGCGTCTACACCACTGTGATTTCATTCATTTTACAGACGGCCGTACCTTAATGAGCTCCATTAATAACGCTCAAGATGTCCCAGGCCGCCTGTTGCCCGCACCTGGCCAAGGTCTGGACACTGCAGCTCCTCCACAGATGCCTCTGCCCTGTGCTCTTTTGGTTTTCCACACACACCTGAACACCATTTCTTATGCAGTGTTTAACGCCTGCGAGTTTGATTAAGTTTGTTCTGCGCAGAGATCTCCTGCAGAGCAGAAGAATAAAACAATCCAACAGCCGCTTGGATAAAAAAAACACACACTTTTGCAAATTTTAATATAAATAAAGAAATTCATCATAGAGTTCTGTCAGTTTCTGCTGGATGTCAACTTTTTTGCATCATCTTTTGTGCATAAAAGTCTCTACAAGTCTCACAGCAGCGCTGGTACCACCTCATATCCTGACAAAGGTTCTTCTCCCGTACGATTTTGCAGTATATCGGCCACTGGTCTCGGAGACACTTGAAGGTTAAGGCAGCTGAAAAACAAAAAGAAAAGGGCAGTGAACATCTGACTTTGCTTCACACGTGTCCTTGAACCACGTAGCCATGTAAAATGAATATGTGGGGAGGTCACAGGTTCTGAAAGATTTCATGAAAATTCCAAAAAGGAATTGAGGCGTTACGTCAAAGTTCATTTCAAAGCAGGCGTGAAATGTGTTTCAGTGAGAAAAATCCTAATGCACAGATGCACGTGTCAGTAATTTTTAATTCCAGCTATCTTATTTTATTCTAAATGTACACTTATGAGAGATCAGAGTCTGCTTCAGCAGCATTGGGCACAAGGCAGGAGCTAACTATGGGTGAGGTGCCAATCCATTGCAGAGAACACTCATACAAACATCCATATAGCCTGAAAATTTAGTGTCACCCATTAAGGCATCATGCATGTCTAAAGGACAGGAGAGTAAAACTGATAGGAAGGCCAGAAGAACATGCAGACTCCACATGGACAGCACATCTGTTTGGCACCCCATCTCCATTCAGCTCGGCCCATTATCGCTAACACCCACCAAGTGTGTACACAGGTGATCGATGTTCAGCTGCCCTTCACTGACCATGTTGCGATCCTCTCTCAGCCCCTATCTGATGGAGAATGCAGCACAACTCCTGGTCCAGCCCTTGGTCATGTCGCGTCTGGACTACTGCAACTCTTTGCTGGCAGGAACACCAGCATGGGGCGGCACATCTGGTGTTTAACCAGCCGAGGCAGGCACATGTCACTCCTCTTTTCAGATGATTACATTGACTTTCTGTAGTGGCCCATATTAAGTTCAAATCCTTGATGCTTGCTTATGGAAGAGTTAAAGGGTCAGCACCTATATATATGGAGACACTTGTGAGGTCCTATGCTCCTTCTCGACCACTCTGGTCTGCTGTTGAAACGCCGTCTTGTGATGACACTTCTGTTTGGCATCAAATCTCTAGTCAGATTCATTTTATGTGAAGCTTCAAGGTGGTAGAACAAGCTGTCCACCTCCATCCGAAACTGCTGACTCCCTCAATGTGTTTTTACGAAGCGTTTGAAGACTCTCTTGTTGATGAATTTCTGTGTAACTGATAATAGCCAATAGGTTTTTGTAACCCGGTTATATTTTGTTCCACGCTTTTCACTTATGATGATCATCTCTGTAATCTTGTCCTATAACACTTGTTCCTAAACAGTTCCTGAGACTGATGTTTACTCCATTATTTTGATCTCTTTTGTAAGTCACTGTGGATAAAAGCGTCTGTTAAACAAGTAAATGTAAATGTAAACTGGAATGGAATTTGAAATCAATCTTCTGGAGCTATGAAGCAGCAGCACAAACAACTGCATCACAATATTACCTCGTCTTTCATCGTGTTCTGTGTAAAAGCTAATGTCAACAAATCTAGGATGGTGCTTAAGAAATGTTAAACTGGTTAAAGGAGAGCGTCAAAGAAGTGTCAGTGCCTCCCTATTTATTGTCAGTTCACTTCAACACCTCATACCTGCAGATTCTCTAGTACCCAGACTAATAAAAATATCCCTCAAAGGACACCTGGGATTAGTTAAATTTTACTCAAACCACCGATATTTCTAAATTTATGTTTTAGATCAGTGATCTCCAACTCTGGTCCTGGAGGGTCACTGTGGCTGCAAGTTTTCATTCTAACCCTTTTCTTAATTGGTGACCAGTTTTTTCAGATAATTAACTCCTTTTCCTTTTATTTTAATGGACTTGTTTTTTTAAGATCTTTTTCCCTTGAATTTCTTCATTGTTCCTCTGATTTGCTTCACTTCTTTCCTTAAATGGCACCCAAAAAGAACTGAAATGTGAAGTGAGTGAGCCAACAGAACACCAACTAAGTCAGGGCCTCAAACTCCAACTAACTTCACTCCAACCAGTTGTTTAATTACGCGCTGAGTCTTGTCATTAATGAAACCCATTCTTCAATTCCATGGCTTGTTGCTGCTCTCATGGTGCATTAGCAGACATTTCCAAAATTGTTGATTTTTCTCTTTTCTAAGAGCACCTTTAAAATATTTTGGAGACCTGAACATATCAACATTCCTGAGACATTCATCCTTCATTTTTTTCAGATATTGTGTCATGGACACAGTTTGCTGGTCCTGTTTTGGCTCACTTTGGTTTTCTCATTATTGTTTAGCTGATAATTAAGGAAAAAGAAACAATTAAGGGGTCCGAGTCTTCAAGAGCAAATCAATTAAAATTCATAAGAAAGAAGTTAATTAGGAGCAAAAACAATTAAGAAAAGGGTTAGAATGAACATCTGCAGCCACTTCTGCCCTCCAGGACTGGAGTTGGGGACCCCCATTTTAGGTAGTCATAACTTATTATTTTACTGGTTTTCTCCAGACTGCTGATACAATAAATAGTAAAATAAACAGTGCAGAATTACATTTTAAAGACTCTAAAAATACTGCTTATGGTTTACAAAGCCTTAAATAATCTGCTCCATCCTATATTTCAGAATGTCTCTCACCTTACACTCCAGGTCGTAACCTCAGATCTTCATATGAGTGTCTGCTTAGAATTCCAAGAGCTAAATTTAAAAGAAGTGGTGAGGCAGCCTTCTGCTGTTATGCACCTAAAATCTGGAATAGTTTACCGATAGAAATTCACCAGGCTTTAAAAAACTCACAGCTTTCTCACAGCTTCATTTTAGTTTAACCCTGATATTCTATATATGCAATTAATTATCAATATCATTCTTGGTGGCTCCCAAATCCATACTAACCCCTACTTTCTCTGCTGATCTGCGCCACCACCACCCGATCATAGCACCATGATGTCCCTCCAATGATGGATTAAAGACCAGAGGTCCACATGACCATCATCATCAAGTCCTTCCATGAGAACCCTGAATACAATGAGGACTGATTGTTAAGTAGAATGCCTAGAGCGGGCTGGGTGGTCTCGTGGCCTCAGAACCCCTACAGATTTTTTTTTTCTCCAGCCATCTGAGGTGTTATTTTTTTTTGTTTTTTCTATCCTCCCTGGCCATCAGACCTTAATTTTATTCTATGTTAATTAGCATTGCCTAATTTTATATTTTGTCTTTTTTCTCTTTCTTCGTCCTGTAAAGCACTTTGAACTACATCATTTGTATGAAAATCCATTCATTTTCCAACCCGCTGAATCTGAACACAGGGTCACGGGGGTCTTCTGGAGCCAATCCCAGCCAACACAGGGCACAAGGCAGGAACCAATCCTGGGCAGGGTGCTAACCCACCACAGGACACACACAAACACCAAGCACACACTAGGGCCAATTTAGAATCACCAATCCACCTAACCTGCATGTCCAGAGCGCCCGGAGGAAACCCACGCAGACACGGGGAGAACATGCAAACTCCACGCAGGGAGGACCTGGGAAGTGAACCCAGGTCCCCAGGTCTCCCAACTGCGAGGCAGCAGCACTACCCACTGCGCCACCGTGTCGCTTGTATGAAAATGTGCTATAGAAATAAATGTTGTTGTTGTTGTTGTAAAGAACAACTATACCGAGAAGTGATTTTCATCACCCACCATAAGAGAGTGAACTGTATCCTTGGACGAGTACAGAGAATCGCGATATTGTTTCATTACTGCACCCACACACTTGTTTTCACACTTAACTTTACTGGGTTGGTCAAAACACAAACTTACCATATTGCAACAGTTCCCATGATGCTACTGGAAGAAGCAAGCTATGGTTACTGTAGCTCTCACGAGCTGTGAATGTCAGAACGAGTGCCTGAAACATCGATACCATTACGACCGATACTGATTCCAAAACAGGGATAGATTACAACAAGGGGGAACTGTAGAGAAGAGGGTCTTGCATTGTTCTTAACATCTGTCTTCTATGATAGTGGAGACAGAAAAGATCCAAACTCCCAAAGCTTGCTTTTCTGGTCAAATCATACATGTGGCCCTGCTATGTCTGTAACCAGTGAGTGAGCATTTCAGTTCCAGGGCATGTTGTCACAACAGTGAGGCCTCAGCTACATGTGGTGAAGACATTCTAATTTTATTTAAAAGAAATACACTATATGGTGAACAGTTTGTGAACACTTGATCATCATAACTATACAGTATGAGCTTGTTGGATACCATTCTAAGAGCATGGGTATTATTATGTAGGTAGCCGGTCTTGGCAGCTATAACAGCCTCTACTATTCTGGGGTGGCCTTCCACAAGATTTTGGAACATTGGCTTAAAAAGAGCCCTCCATCTCAGGGAGGCTGAGTCAGCAGACAGAGGACAACGCCTGCGTGGATTAAGAGGAGTTGGGAGAAAGAGGAAGGATTCACCATCCCTATGTACTGTGCTGTGGAACAGTTCCAGAGGACCTGTAAAGGTATTTGAAGAAATAAAAAAGCATTGCATTTGAACACCGGTGACTGTGCTTGTGTCAGTTGTGTCAAGGGCTCAGTGATGCCCCTGTTGTCCACAACACTAAACAAATAGCAAAGACATCTGTCATGGATGGCTTGGCTCTGCTGCTTTTCATTCAGAAGATATCCCCTTTTAATTACCAGGAGGCCACATGAGCGGAGGGACCTATGAGTGAGGACCCAAAAATTGCAAGAATCGGTTAGTAGCATGGGATTAGGGTGTAACTCTCAATATGCCTCTAGGTTTTGTATGTCTGTTAGTCTGGTTTATTAGTCCACTGAGTCCACTGAGTGCAGTAGTCAGAAAAGCGCTATATAAATGTATTGAATTGTTATTATTTCTGCCACTTATTTTACAACTGAGCATGGAAAAAGCACTATGTAAATAAAATGCATTATTATTATTTATTTATTATCGTCATGCTGGTGACATTAGTGAATATTTTTTTTTCTCCACACCATGACATATTTTCAAGAGACAATGATGATCACATTTTTTGACATTTTTCATCCATCCATCCATTTTCCAACCCACTGAATCCGAACACAGGGTCACGGGGGTTTGCTGGAGCCAATCCCAGCCAACACAGGGCACAAGGCAGAAACCAATGCCGGGCAGGGTGCCAACCCACCGCAGGACACACACAAACGCACCCACACACCAAGCACGCACTAGGGCCAATTTAGGATTTCCAGTCCACCTAACCTGCATGTCTTTGGACTGTGGGAGGAAACCGGAGCGCCCGGAGGAAATCCACGCAGACACGGGGAGAACATGCAAACTCCACACAGGGAGGACCCGGGAAGTGAACCCGGGTCTCCTAACTGCGAGGCAGCAGCGCTACCACTGCGCCACCGTGCCGCCCCCTAGACTTGTTCATAAAGAGTTTATTCCCTGTGAACAGAGTCTTAATCGGTTGTGTTACATTGAATTGCTAAGATGTCTACGGAAAATCATCAGGATAAAAATATTCACAGCAGTGGAGCATGCAAAAGTGCATTGTGCACCTTTTTCCAGTACTGCTCTTCTTTAGCCTAGAGACCAAAACTGCCCACAGTACTCCAGATGAGGCCTCACCAGTGCATTATAAAGCTTGAGCATCACCTCCTGGTACTCCACACATCAGGGTGCTATATAACCTCACATTCTGTTAACCTTCTTAATGGCTCCTGAACACTGTCTGGCAGGTGATCTTGTCAAGTCCAATATGACTCCTAAATCCTACTCATAAGGTTAAATATGTTTCTCATGTTTAATTGTTCTTGAAGAATGATTCAACTGAACCATAACTAATCCCTTTAGTGTCTGATATCATATGCACCACTACCCTTTGATTCTCCATTAGAATTTTCTTCAGATGTCAGTGTGGAAGTCTATCAAGACTTTATGTCATCTTGGAGAAAAGCTCTACTAGAACATCTTTCTCCAGCCTTTAGCATCTGAAGGCAGCTGGTTATGGTACGTACAGTATTTACTAAGCGAGAGCTTGATAAGACACCAGGCATTAAACACAGTGCCTGTGAAGTCACTCTTTGTACTCTGAATGGAGAATGTGGGCAACAATGGTGAAATTGTGGGTTATAAACTATAACAGAAGAGCTCTACAGAGCATAACTTTTATCGGACAAATGAGTAAAAATTTGAAAAGCAATGCTGCTATTAAAAGAAAAAATAATGTTTTGGCTAGCAGTAAAATACCAGACACTTGGGCTGTGGGTTGTCCCATCAGTTAAAACCTACACCGTATTCAGTTTAAGGCTAAGATGTGAAATAGCAGTAGTGAAACCAGTTGAGCAAAATGAATGACAAGCATGCTTCCTACAAGGTCACTGCACAGAAATCAAGGACTGTAAATGGCTTACCCAGTCTGGGTGATGTGATGGTGTTCACATTCACGCGTTCATTGCAGGGCTGTAGGTGGCAGGGTCGGTATGCTGCTGGCTTCTCAGAGGTAAAGCATTCGCTCCCGTGTCTTCCTGTGATCTTGTGCATACACTGAATGACTCGAGATTGCATTCCCTTTCCACAGGTGACGGAACACTAGAGAAATAACAATAAAGAACAAATCCAGACAGGCTGCAAAGGGTGAGGCTTGAGAGCTTGCAAGTGAAGTTGCTCCATGAACAATAGTGCATATACACCCGGGTCTAAAAAACTGAAGAGCAGACATGCTTGTACCTGCTGAATTGGATTAGATGTTTACATTTTAAGGGTGTAAAATTAACTGCTTATGACAAGAAAGCCCACCTGGGCCTCTGAAAGATGCCTCAAGTGACCATCAAATGGCTTTTGCTGGCTGTTCCTCTATTCCACTGGCCAAGCAGTTATTTAGGTGGCACTCCTCTTGTTTTTTTCATTGTGATACTGTGCATACCAGGAGGAGAGAGGAGAACATCAGGTAGGCTGATTTGGGTTTCCTGTTATTTAACATAAACTCTTGTATTTTAATAAATTCTTGTTACTCATGTTAGTCGGACATACAGTATAAGTACGAGTTTCCCTTTACTCTGTACATATGAAAATACTTTGGCTGCTACAATTTGTTACATTCTCCATGGTGGCTCCTTGCAATTTTTAGATTTTCAAGCAATTTTTTCAATAAAATAAGAAAAAGAAGGAGAAGGAAGCATATGGGCAGCAATGTGCCTTCCTATGCCCGCAGATTTTGGATTAGTGTAACTGGGAATACTCTTTATTTTGGCAAATGCAAAGGCATTGGAACAATCTTGTCTTCACATTTGATTTACACTTTTTAGGTTCCACATACCCCTCATAGTCCTCCTTCTCTATAAGGAACACCTCAGAAAGAAACTGTGTCTTATCTTTATGGGCCTGAATAGTCTAGTTTGATATCCTACCTCTTCACTATGAGGACACCCTTGCTTTATTGTACTGAGTCTTACAAATGTAAACATTGACCAGCTACAGGGTAACAGAAGATGTGATGGAGTTTATGATGCCAAGACTAATGTGGGCATCAATTTTCTTCCCAGAGACAAAGGGACCATGTTGCTTAAGAATGACAATGTTTAGTTTGTGTCTTCACTCCATTCAGTAGTCCATCTAAACATTGCTGATAGTCTGACAACCTGGGAAACTAAATTGGGAGCCTCCTCCAACTGGAGAATGAGAGTGATTATGAATCCCTGCTCTTTTCCTCAGGAGGAGCTCTGATCAACGTACCACAGGGGATTTGTTCTTTCATTTTCCTGCATATCCTGCAATAAATGGAAACCCATTTTGCTCTCCAAATCTTCTTCTCTTTAACTCCAGATTCATTTTCTCCTCATTGGCCTCCTGGCTGATGGGTTCTCCATAATAATAACTAACACCTATCATTATAAACAACTGTTCCATGACGGAAGCCATCATTTTTTGGGGGCCCTAGAGGTGCAGTCTTTTTATCCTACCATTTGTCCTTCTCCTGCTTCCCACAATGCCCATGACTACTTGCATGTCTTTGACATCCCCAAGATTACTGGTTATACTGGAATTTTATGTCATGGAAGCAAAGCTTGTAACTAGGTACTGTATCAACATTCTAAATTCTGTTCCTTATAAGAATGCTGCTAAATGTTAAATTCTGTATTATGGTTTTGTGTACTGTTGAAAATAATTAGTCTTCTTTGTATTGATCTGTATTGAGTGTGTTTATGCAATAACATTGGTTGTCAAATGTTGTGTCTTTCTTTATATATTATTTCTCTGTAACAATGTCTTCTGTTTTTGTACTTTCCTGCTACAAATAAATTTCCATCTGGGAAAATAAAGTCTACCTAAACCTAAACCTCTCTCAAATGCTCTCGAGGCTTGTCAAGAGTTGCACCAATTTTCCCAGTCGGATGGCCTGCTGTGACACAATAATCTAGTCTTGTCCAGTCTGTGAGGCCTCAGACAAAACCTGGGATTCAAGGTATTTCACACCCCACATCCCAGTTATTATCAAATGTATTTCTCATATTTATCACTCACATCTATTTATGTGCATCTGCAAGGAACAGTATGAAACTGTCACACCCTCCTTGTAACGTCACAGTGAAAGACTCCATAAAAAACAAGTAAACCCATTTCGAAGTCCAGGTGATGTTTCTGCACCAGCTCGCCTTATGGGCCAAGCCAACCTGGGCATAATGCCTAGATAAATGTAACGGTCACTGGGTGCTGGATCATAAGCCCCACATGACACCAGTTCTCTGGTAACATTATATGTTGCAGCATAACCACTGTGTAAGAAATACTGCAGAGATACAATATTAAAAAGTTTAAAACCCTGTCATAAATAGCAGGTGGTCACACTGTACTGCTCCCCTGTAAAAAGCAATATAATCCAACTAGTAACATCAGGACACTGGTGCCCTTGTAAGAAGTAAAATAACCTACTTGTGTCCCACAAGTGGCACAGATGCATTTTTACCACGTGAAGCAGAATAAAACTCACATTTAAGCGACAGGTTATGCCAATTCACTACCTCACAGTAAGGAGCAATATACGATGACCCATTACTCCCTGGGTACACTGGTTTTCCTTTCATATTTTTTGCACTAATATGTGCCTGTAAATTCACCCTGTAGAAGTGTGTGTTAGTCTGCATGGGTGAATACATCCTAAAATAATACTGGTGCCAAGTCCAGGTCACTAAGATGCCAAGACAAATTTTTGTCCCTATGAACCTGAACTGAAAAGAATGAGTTAAATACTGTATATATTCACACATAAATTGGGTCTTGAAACCAGAAAAATCGATCATAAAATAAGACCCTGACTTATACGCCTGTTCAAAAATGTGACACTTAATTTTTTTTTTTTTTTTACATCTTCTTGCCTCAGATCCATTTAATTTTGTTGCAGCAGCGCAGTTACCAATTTCTTTCGCCACTTCAACGACATTTAATTTAAAACCAGCTTCATATTTTCTTCTGATTGAACACTCCATCGTAGATAAGCGATGCTCTTACGATAAAGGTATATGAGGGTGTGAGATACAAAAAACACAAAACAGTGCAAACGTCGCTTCGGAATAGTTTGGGTATTAACGTGTGGTCACGTAGGCACAATACATAGAAAAAAAAAGCAATGTGCTCCGTGGTTACTCTCTCAGGTGGGTGTTAGCATATGGTAATCTTTTGGACCAATAGCGTGAGTTTTCTGCATTCGACTTATAAACATTATAAAATGCCAGAAATTATACTGTAAAACCAAGTCCCAACTTTTCCACGGGAGAACTTATTCACAAGTATATATGGTAATGAAAAGATGTTTTTCAATACTCCTTTTGACTCTGAGCTTGATTTGACCCTCACAAAGTCTTCTCAATTCTGAAACATTTTAGGTTCCCTGGACTTGAGGGCTTTCACTTCAAACCTATTTGATATTAATTGACCATCTTAACCTGTAGTAGTATTGATCCTAAGTTTTAGAACAGATGTGATCTAAGATAGATAGATAGATAGATAGATAGATAGATAGATAGATAGATAGATAGATAGATAGACCTTTATTTGTCCCAAGAAGAAATTTAGCTTTTATAAAAGGTCAAGAAATATAGAAATATAGTGGGTCAAAATTGGTCTGAAGGACATGGAAGGGTTCAAAATGTGTGGCAGCTGTACAAAAATGTGACTTTTGGAAACTTTTTGCTGTAAAGAGCACTTTACAGAAGCCTTTACAATTCTGAACTAAAAGTTGACATTTACGACGTTCTTATGGGTTGTAAATGAACAAACTATGCTACATGTAGTGAAAAATCCATTAATGTCAATGGTGGGTTCTCTAATATCTTGCTCACTCTCTTCAGTGCTATCAGTCCCTATTCATGTTTTGCTATATGTTACTATGTCAGGGCACTAGTGCAAATTCTTACGTCTCAGCACTGTATCTGCTAAACGTCTTCTTGCCTCTAGCTGATCTTATCTCACTAGAGAACTGCCTGTCTCCCTTTAACAACTTGATCCTTCTAGAGTCATCTGCATCATGGATTAATGGAGCATCTAGTGTGAGCATTCATAATTTAGAATCAGCTTCAGCCTCCACAGTTAAATCTTTTATGCGCCAGGGTCTCATGATGAAAGGCATACTTTGGAGTGTGTGGTGGCGGTGTGGTCAGCCGCTGTTCTTGGTGGTATGACACAGGACTCTCGACAGGGGTGGGAAGAGGGTGTATAATGGGCAACATGTGCGCTTATTTTATTTTTATAAACCAAAAAACTGATCACATAAAAAGTCAATTGTGTATCAAAATTGGACCCAAAAGACACAGCAAGTTAATTTTTTTTAGAAGCTGTACAAATTATAGAATGTTTAACTTTTACCTTTTTACTGCTCATTAATTTAGAGAAGGGCAGAAAAAGTCACAAAGTTTCATCCTCAACAAATAAAATTTACAATGCTTCACTGATTACAAACACAAAAACAAGTCAAATATGACCAGAAGACGTGTAAAGGTTAGGTGGGTCATAAAATGGATGGATAAATGATAACCATTAGCTGATGCTCTGTAAACAGCAATGCCATTCATCTTATAAACCCCATGTCATACACACTGGCATCTTTGCAAGGAACTACCCACTTGTAAGCTGCGTGTACCAATGCTGTATTAGTAATATTTATTACTTTATTTATTTACTTGAGAATAAAACATTATAACAGAATACAACTCAATCAAATAAATGAGATTAATAAAGCAAATACTGTACAACAGTATGTTTTAAAAATAATCTAAAAAAAATAACTCAGCCCTCAACCAAAGCTTCAGAAACAGTACCATTTAAAGAGAGATAAAAACTTACATAAGTGACAGGTGGTGCCACTACACTGCCTCCTCATAAGGACCAGCATACCCCAGCTCATTACCAACAACCCTCTTGTAATGCTATATACGGAGATAAAGCTCTACATATAACTACCAGGTGGAACCACTTCACTGTCTCCCTGTAAACAGCAGTATAAGATGGCTCACAACTCACAGGTAATATCACTGCAATGGCATCTTTCCAAGCGACAATATAATCTCTCTTGTGACCTTGAAAGTGTTGCAACTGCACTGGTGTTACACATAGAAAAATTAAATCCCTCCTCCAAGCACCAGGTGGTGCTAGTGTACTGTGTCCCTGTAAAGAGCAGTCTAAGTACTCCATTTCTATATCTTCAGGCACCCTGTAAAGGTCAGTGTGTGTGGCTCTTAATTCTGCACAACTTTCAAGTGGCAGAGCCCCTGGAAAAGCTGCTAACATCACTGTACCAGGTTTTAATAATATGCAGAATCCACCCACCCATTTTCCAAACCCATATATCAAGCTGAGTTAACTGTTGCAAATTCTGGCAGTACTGGTGTTAGGCAGGAGCCAAAACTGGATGGGTTGCCTGTCTGCACACTTACTCATAATGGGCCAGTCAGAGTCAATAGTTAACCCAACCATCATGTCTTTAGGGTGTGGCAGGGAAAACCTGAGTACCTGGAGAAAATCATGGAGACAACATGCTCGTAAAAGCAATGTCTGGCCTAAGGTTCTAATTCTGCATCTTGGAGTTAGGGGGCAACATTGCTAACCACCGTACTGCTGACTCATAGTATTTTTGAAAAGAGCTTTGCAGTTGCCACACAGTTGCATGTATTATTTAGAATATGTAACAGACATGTGGACGGGCCTACATGCTCAGCGGTGGGCTCTGAATTTTTGACCCTGCACCTTCCAGGGGTAGCCAGATGGCTTCTTGGCCCCAAGACCACACAGTGCCTGCAGTCTTTCATAACGTAGGCAGTGGAACTTCTTTGACCAAACAACAGACTACAAAGTCAGACAATCCAAAAAACACCTGTGGCTCCAGAAGTAAATCAAGAAATAGATATTCTTCAAACAGTGGGGTCAACCAGAGGTCAAACCCCCCTCAGCAGATATGAAAGACAGACCTCCTGTTGATTTAGGGAAGACCCCTACGTGCCACTCAAATTGCTGAAGAGGACAGTTTAATCCCGTAAAGCACCATGTAGATCTCTGCACGAGTGGAATGTGTATAAAGTGTGGCTGCAGGTCTACACCTGCTAGGACCTGCCGGGGTGGCTACACAGTGTGGTCTCGGTATGCAGAGTGAAAGTCCAATCAAGCAGACTGCATTAGACACAGGATGAGTGGCAAATGTAATGACACCATGAAGTGTGACAAGAAAAGTGTAACACAACAGCAGGTATGTAAGGGGTGCATCTGAAGGGGGTTCGCCATGATGATCTCCTGATGGTCACTATTTATCCCCAATTTCCACTGTTCTACTTCTGTACTTTCTTAACATTTACAGGAGACACAGGGAGACAAGATCATCTATTTTCAGGCAGCATAGGACACCACTGCATTTGCTAACTGCCTGCTTCTTGTTGATGTAGGCAGGTGGTCTGTAAGTTTCTTGTTGTTTGGTCAGTGACTAATGGAGCTTGATTATACTTAAATGCAAGTAGCTGAAAAGCTTATTGTACTCGCTGAAAGCTTTCAAAAAAAAAAAAAAGGCGGCAAAGCAATTTTGCACTCAGAGGAAGGACCACTTGGGACTCGACATCTTAGTCAAAATAATAATAAATAAACATTAGGCATTCTATACTAGAAGACAGAGCCCACCTAGCTAAACACAAAGAGCCAGAAAGGATAAGCAATAAAAATAAGGGTACCTTAGACCAGTCACCGGATCGCCAGATGTAACACTTGGAATAATCTTCACAGTCTTCCACCTCCCGGGGGCGTGTTGACAGGTCACACTTCTTGCGAGGGTTGGTGCACCTTATAGTGCGTTGCCGAGCCCCTTTGCCACATTTTGTTGAACACTGAAAGAGAACAACCACAGCACTAAAGAATGACACTGACAGAAATAGGTCCTGCCACCCATGTTGACACTGAGGTGGCCTCAAGAAACAGCAAATTTGTAGGTGTCTCTGGTGCAAGCACCAATATGACCTGCTTATATTAATGAAATCTTCACTTATAAGTTCTAACAGTCTATATATTACATGGCCATATATGACTTAGTAATTAGACACATCTTGTTTAACATGTTAACAGTTGCATTAGTAAGGAACGCCAGTCATTGTATATTTTATGTCCTTATTGCCAGAATTACACTGAAATGTCTTTAAAGCATACCAAAACACTAACACTGAAACCTACCAGTGACATTCTGTGGGGCTCATCTGGCAGTCTTCTCACTTGAAATAAAGCTGTTTAAAATACAATCTTACTTCTCAGTATGATTATTAGGCAAAAGAGTACAAGATGTGTCCTCAGAGGCTGGACAACGAACAGCACACCCCACCCTGGCGCTGTGCACTTCATGGATGACCATACACACTAACATGAGAGCAAATCCAATAAAAGGGGTGTGAAGTCATAGAAGATGGTTACATATTTCTATTGCCAAAACTATCAGATTAGGCCAGCAGTTCTACCAGGGTGGTCCAGATCTAATTATGCAACTGTTCGACTGACAACCGTCTCCCCGCCATTTTGGAATGCAGGGCAGGTGCTGCCATCTATCGGCGAAAAAAAGAATTTTAAGTGAAATCTCTATGTGCAGGGCAGATGCTGTGAATTCTCTATGTAATAAACTTAATAAGTTATAGCATATGAAAATTGCATAATTAGATCTGGACCATCCTATATTAGTTACACAGTTATATGCTCCTGATTGCTTTGTTCAAAAATGTAGTAAGACAGCAGACTATGTTTTTTAACCATTGTGCGGCAGCACAGTGGCACACGGCGAGAGCATGGGCCTGAACTGAGATGGAAGAGCTCCACAGGTGTTTGAGACCTGTCTGAGAAGGACAGGACTACCTTCCGAAGTTGGCATAAAAAGACCTCCGCGATCACTATGCACAATGAATAGTGGGCATATGAGTTGCCTCTAAGACAAATGGGGGCGGGCAAAGGAACAAAGCTGCTGGGAGATGCCACCAAAGTGCTCACTAAGTGCTGTGTCTATGAACACCAAGCTGCTTTTATACCAGCTTCTTCAGCAGTCCCACCTCCTCGGAGAGTTGAGCATGTGTATGAGATATAATGTGTGTGTGGTCAGTAAAATAATGGTGTGTCTTGGGATGGCTTTGGTTACAAAAAGTGTGCCACCACAGAAAAAAGGTTGGGCAACACTGGGCTATATTAATGAATACAATAGACATGAGATGGCCATGGTGACATTTCTCCTCAGCAGTATTCTCAAACTTCTATCAGAATCAAATAAGACTTGATGATTGATTAATTTATGCTCCTTAAGGATGATGTTAAGGAAGAACCTATTTAAGGCTGAAGTTACTCACAAAAACAATGAATAAACAGAACAACATTCAGCAGAATGGTGCAATAGCTAACCTGAATGGCAAAAGAAAACATGCAAATGTAAATCACATATTCCATGAAAGTGAAGGTGTTGTAAGGAATATCAGTCTCTAATAAAGCTTCTAGTGAAAATCTCACATTTATAGTGTACCTCAGACCACACGCCAGCTTCCCATACTGTTACACAGTCCTGGCCTTCACAACGCTGAGTAGAAGCAGGTTTGGGAGACAGGCAGTCCCTTTCTTTGGCTCGGACCAGGGTCCCATTACGAACTTGTTGAGTGCATGCCACCTGTCTGCTCTGGGATCCCTTTCCACATGTTCTTGAACATGATGTCCACTCTGTCATCATCCACCTGAAAAAATCAGAGCAAGTTCAAGTGGCACTTCAATTAAAGTGATGATAAACAAAACGGTGCTGAACCGGCAGATAAAACTCTGATACTGTAAATGTCTAATCTTTGCATCTGAAGATGTGTCATTGTGATTGAGGTTCAAGGGACAGATGACATTAGCATGCTGCAGGAGCAATTTGTCATTTCACCTTTTACTTTGAAAACAAATTGTAATTTTACAAGGGAGAACCATGCCTTAACTTGAGGACCCTGTGACCTACTGTACAAATGTAGAATTCCATGCACTGCCTGCTTTTAAAATCTTTGAGTCTTGTGGGACTATACATTGACATTAACAGAAAAAAATCAAATTCACTGTAGTAATGCATAGAAAGGCTGTGGACAGTAGAAGTAGCCGTCCAATACCTGCAATCCTTTGCCATAAAGGGAAAATAAGCAATATTTCAGATATTGGTGAGTGTATCTTCAAGACAGTCCCATACTTGTGACTGGCTAAAAGGCAAGAGTGAACATGTGTTTGTAAGAGATACAATTGTTACATTTGAGGCTTTTTTTCCTAACCCATCCATACATCCATTGCTTTCAGTTTCTGAGCAAGTATTGGAACTATATGCCAACAAAGTGTTCTTTGACATAATCCTCATGAATTCAATAGGCCTGTGTGTCACAAAAAGGTGACTTCACGCACTGGCACAGAGAGTGGACAAACTGTGCAGTCCCCAGACATGGAGAGAGACAGCTAGAGTTCAAATTTCTGGATGTCATCACTAATTCATTTTTAATATTTTCCAATTCAGAAACTCAGGAACAATTCACAATACAGGTATGCATAAAGAGGAGAACTGTTGAGTAAATCTGATGTTATGTTTGCTTCTTGAGTATTAAGCTATGGTGGGAGAAAAGTGGAGCCGATGCAATTCACTGAAAATGGAATCTGTTCTGCCACTGAACCCGAGCAGGTTTGAATTTTGAAAATGGACTGAAAGATAAAACGAATGTCAAAAGCACAAAAACAAGCTGAAAACAAGGCAATCAAAATAACTGCTGCCAGAGTCCTAAGGATAACTAGAAATCAGAGTTAAGGAGAAATGCAAATGTTTTCAAAACCAGAAATCATCACAGCAATCCACACAAAAGCTCTCTGAATACCTACAGTCATTAAGGCAAAAGGAACTGGAACCAGGAATCAGGAATTGAGCTGTTCAAAGTTTTTTATAGGTGTTTGTGTACTAAATGACACAATGTTACACTGCTTTAAGGGTTTTTTCAAGGTGACAAACTTTAATTCTGGGGTTAGTTTGTTGAATCATGGCTTACTTTTTGTGGTGTGAATTATTCAGTGCCATCTTGCTGCCATTTTGATTTTGTATTTGTTTCTCTGTCATTAGGATAGAGGCTCATGTTATTATGGGCAACTCGTGGAAGGCTGTAACCTCCCGATGCAATGGGTTAAATTGTCATTTTTTTGAGGATTTCCACACCTGCGTTTGCGGATGCAAAGCCCTTTTTGTCAAACAACTTCATTCTCAAAACTAACTATTCAACGTGTTTTTTGGTGCTGACCCTTTGCTTATGTTTTGAGTTCTACTTTTGCCTCTCTTTACTTTTCCGACACGATTTCTTTTCTCTCTCAGTTACAACCTCCTTCTAACTACGTCTTATCACCTGATCTTACTTAAAAATATTTTTGCTAGTCATCACTAGCGTAACAGATCCATGATGTCAGTGCATAATGCATTGCACCAGTGACGCAGCCTTAGGAACCAGGTGATGCACTGACTACGAGACCCACAAAATGTCACTGCCCATAAGAAAAACAAAATGGTGCGGTGATAAACAAAAATAATAAAATACAGTATAATTAATTTTAACTGTTAAGTATATGCAAAGGTGTCTGAGGATTATTGTAAGTGCAACAAAGCCAGCAAATAATTAAACTAGCAAAAGACGAGGTCAGGATAAACAGGGGATAGAATACCATGGAAAGCAAACAAATATGAGAAATCAGTAACCAAAGCTAAAAGAGTGAAAAAGCCAAGTACAGAAAAGAGATCATAATCAGAACCCAAATTCTACTGCTGTCACCTACTTGTTTGAAAACCAAGAAAAATAAAGAATTTTAAATTCATTTTGGGATAAGACAGTAGATAATTGATGCCATATTCATTCTGTAACTTCCTATGATGTCAAAAGCATAACAATTGTAGTCATATGATCAACTAACTAGATTTTGTATGAACAAAAAAACAAGACAGTAACAAAAATAAACAGAAACAGATTCCTCACATATCAAAGCTCCAAATTAGGCAAAAGCACAAATCAGGCTAAACACTATATTAACATTGTGATTTAAGCAAAATAATAATATCAAACTGTTCTTTGATGTCCAAAGAAGAATAAAGAAAGCTTAGAAGAAAATTTAACTGCTTGGTACATTTTTATAAACATCTGGAGCATAATAATCCCCATCCCCAAATTTTTTCTTCTAAAACTGAGTTAAGAGTTAGTTTACCAATATCAGTTGTTTCAATATTGATCACACTTGTACATTCTGCCCCAGTATGAGGTTAAACCAAAAAATAAAGGCAATTTAAAAATGATGCGATAACCGCAATGGACAGAAGCTGACACAATACAGCATGTTTGCAGTGGCTTATGGGTAGACTGAAGATGCACAGTGCAGTGTTCTGCTGATAGTCTAGTTTAAGCCAACATGGACATGAACTTGGATACTCTGCTGTGGGATTTCACCAATGCTGAACATTGTGCCATTGTGAGATGACTTTGGCCAGAGGGATTGAAAACCTGCTGAAATGTTCAAATTGCCTTTACTTTTTGATTTACCCTTGTAATTTTGTATATACAGTAACTGCACCCATGTTTTGTTCATCTCAGCAACATTTATGGCTTTTCTAGGATGAAATGCTTGTTTCAAGTTCTGTCTTGTTCTATTTAATACAAGCTTGGGCCTGGACAGAGACAAAAATGTAAATTTCTGCTTCCTAGCATAAAGGCATTAATGGGCTTACAGTATCACCACAATTCCTCTTTCGCCGGCACAATTTAAAGATATAAACAAAAATGTATGTGTTTTTCAGTGATGACAAGTTGATCAGGTTTTGAGGTTGCAAATCAGATTATGTTTATCTATCAACCTACCTAGCACCTGTCCTTTTCTGTTTCTTGATTCCTGCATATTCCTGCTTTCAGTTAACTACTGTAGGGAGTGATAAGTTCTTCACACTGGAGCACTGAACACTCAATGTTTAGATGACTTTTGCATATCCACTCTTTGCCACTGAAGTTTTCTTTACGAATATCAGTAGGAACATCTAAAGAAATGAACTACTGCATACCTTAAGTACATTGTTTGATAGGATTAATATTTGACCCACTGGGGTAGTCAACCACCTTTGGAGAAAAAAAAAAAAAACGAAGACTTACATGCTTCATGTGCCGTGGAGCTTCAAATTTAATTTATATCTCCAAAGCATCTTTAGGATTGCGATCATCAAGACTGTCATCATAACTCGCAAAGTGGAAGTCCTCTTACCAGTACATCCACAATAAATGTCTGATGGCTCAACAAAGTGTCTACACGTGACAGGAAACAGGTGTGATGATTTTTTTTTCAATAGACATCTTAATTTAATTAGAGAATGACAGATGGTCACATGCAGAATTCATGCATGAAACTGTTTCCAGACATAAGATAAACCCCTTTCTTCTTAGGTCAATGACACAAATTCTGCTGGAGGTGAAACACCATTGGTTTTGCTAATTTTTTTTATTTTTTGTTGCTAAGTGAAACACTACATTTCAACAGAATCATTCAGCTCGTCACTAGTCATAATGAATGTCAAGATGTGTCAGGTTTATTTGAGGTAGTGCCACCTGAAATGTCGTCAAGTGGATTCAGTTAACTATATGGGGTGATTAATTCTTTACACTGGAGCACCGAACACTGAAGGTTTAGATGACTTTCACACATCCACACTTTGCCCAAAGAGGCTTGCTTTACTTATATCAGTAGGATCCTTAGGAACATCTGATGAAATGAACTACTGCACATCCACAGTAAATTGTCTGTTTTATAGGATTTTTATTTGACCCTCTGGAGTAGTCAACTGCTTTTGAAGATAAAAATGAAGACTCATAAGAATCTTTTCACTTTTTTTTTTCCTCAGCTGTAAAAATGACAGCCCACTTTCATTTCTGTAGAACCAAAGAAAATATTATGAAAATGGGAAAAAAAATCTAAGAGGTGTTTGAGAAAAGTTATATGGCTGAGAGTTGTGCTGAGTTTCAGCTAGTAAGTACTGCATGTCTGCTCCTTAAACGGGGGGTGGGTAGGGGAAAAAGTTCTAGCTTCTTTATTGACTATGAGCCACAAAAGTCTGCTGTACATTGAAACGTATATTTCTGTATTTAGCTTTTAATGAGTGCCTGGTCTTTAATAATTAAGAAGATTCACATGAACAAAGAAAATGTAGAATAGGAAGGGACATTAAGTGATGAAGATGCCTTCTGTATTAATCTATTTCTGCAGGTGTGGACGTTCATGAGAAGTTTAGTAATCGCTGGTGCAGATCAGCGACATCATTCCTTTTTTTTGGCCTGTGCAGTTCTTTGTATTTGTATCTGGCTCATTTATCTGCCATTATATTCATTTAGAGTAATTTAGATAAAGAAAGAGTTAATTTCATTTTCCCTTTGCAATTATGTTACATTAAGTGCTATTTGTGTCAATTAGCAAAAAAAGAAAAGCCCAGCTTTACATTGTGCTGTTTTTAGCGGGTTGGATAATGGTTGGATGGATGGATGGATTACCTAATATATCAAAAAGATAAAACAATAGTTTGTGTCAATCTAAAGTGATTATTTGGACTGTTTCTAACTTTTAAGTATAGTTAAGTAATATACTGTGGTTTGTTGACTGAACTCCACACAAATATAGAAAATGAATAACGGTGCAGGGAATAATTTAGAGGGTCTCCTTTAATATTTTTCTGTCAAGTTTGGCTTGACTGATATATGTGATATGCCTTCTAGTGGTTGGATGGATTAAGTGAGCCATCATTTTCTAACTCGGTTACCTGTGATTTCGCTTTGGAGGAGCTCTCCTAATAAATATTTTTTTGCTGAAATAGGTGGGGAATTGTATAGTGAATGGAGGGGTATGTTTTGTAGGGGACACATGCTCTTTGAAGCAATCGGTTCTTTTATCTCACAGCCTAATTCTAGACCAATAACAGCCCTATACACCTCGTAACAGGTGGCTAAGGACAGAAAACTGGAAACTTAAGAGAAAAATACCACCTAGCTTTACCTTTAGTGTTGATGTAAGTTTTGGAAACAAATAGTTGTAAACACAACACATCAACATCATCAAACAAGAGTCTGTGTTACAACAGTGAAATGAACAGGTTTATTATCTGGGACCACGGATTGTCTCTCCAGCCATGTCCAGGTGGCTTGCTTTGAAGAGAAGGTTCAAAGACTTGGTGACATTCTGACTTGCAACAAGAAACCATTCAGATATTATACTTGAGATAGACAGCCCATAGCGTCTGACCAATACAGATTTTCAGAATGATAACAATATTGATACAAGGGTACAAAGATGACTGAGTTCCAATACTGCTGATGCATTTAAGTATTAGGGTTTCCAAGAAAAAAATTTTCATGGAAATAAAAAGATTAAGTGTACGATGAAAATGATCTAATTTAATATTTAAACAGATTGAACAACAACAGTTTAGTTTCTTGTTTTTCTTTTAAATTAATGAACCCAAAGCAGAGATGTCTGATGCTTGTCACGTTCTCTTAAGAATAAGCTGCAGGTGGTGAGAGCACAAGCGTCTAATTGTTAAATTGATGCTCATTAAGATAAAATATAGCCCATGTTGAGTTAAATATAAAGAATAAGAACTTCTCTAAAAACAAAGTTTGTTGTTTTATGCTCTTTCATTGGACAATTACATGATGTAAGAAAAAAAGAAATAGATAGATAGATAGATAGATAGATAGATAGATAGATAGATAGATAGATAGATAGATAGATAGATAGATAGATAGATACTTTATTCATCCCAAGGGGAAATTCACATACTCCAGCAGCACCTTACTGATACAAAAAACAATATTCAATCACTTGAATCAGTATGTATGTATATATCAAGAGAGATATAGCCCTTAATCAAATTAAATACTGAAATATATTTATCTACATATATACTGTATGCATATAATTTGTATTATTTAACAAACATTGTTATTGTTATACAATCAGATGTAAAATTTCCATAGGCTTATGCAGATTTATTTTTTTAACCAATTTATTTTTATATTTTTTAGCTTTTAAAAGTTTTACTAGATTGATTTTCACATATTATGATCGCTGAAACAAAGAGTACCTGTATATTATACTTGAGCACCTAATGGAATGTTTAAATTTGCTTATCTCCCAGACTCTCACTAGTCATTAGCCTGGCACTAACCTCTGGCCTTAGTAGATTCGGAAGACAAATGCAAAAGAGCAAGGAGGAGAAGAAGTTAAGACAGCAGGCAAGAAAACGAGACAAGTGACTGTCACAAAAGAAGTAGCGTATGAGTGCATCTTAATAGCATAAAACAACAATAAGGGCACAAATCATATGCCATATAATATTGGAAAAATGGAATGAAATTTAAAAATGGTGCTTGCCTTGAAAGGGTAGCTGTTTGGGAGCTACCAGGTCCGACTTTTGCTCATGAGCTCAGCCAGATTGATTCAATGAAATGTGTCGCAGGATTTACTGATTGTCTAAGCTTTCTTTGTCGCTTCTGCAGTTGTCTGACTGTACAAACTTTATTCATATTCCAGTGGATGAGTCACAGAAAACTGGTTTGATAGCTTTTCTTGCAGCTTATATAGGTCCAGTAAGGAACATGAAACACGCAAAGAATACGCAAAATACAGTACCTAAAACAAAGGACTCAGTGTATAAGTAAAGCGTTTTTGCTTTGTAAAGAGGTTTATATGATGATTTTTTTGATGCACAGGAAGACAAGTCACAGGCAGCAAGGCATATGAGTAATATGCAAGGGCTCATTTGAAACAAGAGGATTTCAGTTACCTTACTGGAGAAAAGCTGCCAGTTTAACATGAAGCTGATGGCAAAATTGTTTATTGACAAATAAATTGTCCTATTAAACAATCATTGCAGCTTAAGGAGGCACGTCTACATGAAAATCTCTGGTTGTTCAAAAGCTGGCAGACTGTGCATTTCAAAAATCAGACAAAATGATGACCTGTAAGTTCCTTTGATAAGCAAACTAAG